>NC_086452.1:8838723-9200074 GCF_028390025.1 Pseudophryne corroboree
TATAATGGTTTATCTAAAGTAACCACATCGGGGTTCAGCCTGATCTCAGGTGGATAGGTAACCCCGGGGGGCTGTGCTGTGTCGGTGTCTCCGACATGGCTGTCGGTAATCCACATTCCTTATCACCGTTCAGGAAGATGGGACTATTTGCTGCATACTATTGACGTCACTTGCTGATTGTCGCCTGTCTTTAGGCAATTGCTGATTTGCCGCCACCGTGTGCAGCCATAATGGGAGAACCACAGCACGCCGAGGCCTGGAATCCTGCGCTCGGGGCAGCCAAGGAGAGAGTTGTGTGTGAGGCCGTTTTATTTCCAGCCAAAAGAAAGATTCCTCTTTACCACAGCAATATGGAGCTGGCTGTTCCTCAGGCCGCCAGCACGTGTCTGTACGTGGATGTGGTAATGGCCTAACGCTGCTTACAGGCGGCAGAGGAGAAAGTGTCTGTGGTTTGTGTCAGGAGCTGAGGAGACCGGACGCTTCCAAACCAGCCTCGTCCATGAAATCTTTTCCTGTGGCCGAGGACAAGTACAGAAGTGGTCAGCGCGTCGGCTTAGGAAGGACCCGGCCAGCGCAATAGACCTAAGCTGTTGTGGTAAACGTCGTCTTCCATGGTTCTGAAGGAGCAATCTGTACATTACAGTGGTGGGATTTATATCCCGCTGTTACATAAGTGCCCGGGTCACCCGTCCGTATCCCAGTGATGTCAGGGTGGATATTGTACTACAGACCCGATAGTTATATTATGTAATAGTGGTAATCCACCCTTACTAGTAACCAGACCCGCTTCCGCCATGGCGACCATGCTGCATGCCCATAATGTCCTATTATTAGTGCACAATGCTCAAAATGAGGGAAACCCCAGAATTTGGTGTAACAGACCTCAGCAAACCGGGTAAGCCGGTATATATTACCCAGGTCTTTCCCCGCACGCTGCCCAGAACTCAATCCTCGCAATGGCCGTGTGTGGGCTCACGTCTGTGTATGTGTGTAACAATTAGATTCTGGAGAAAATCCCATAGCGGTGTCCCCCAGTGTCTACTCCCACCCGCTGACCCCCCCAGTGTGCGTCCTGCTACTCATTATCCTCAGGTGTGTCCGATCTCCTCATACATACATACATACATACATACATACATACACACACACACACACACACACACACACACACACACACACACACACAGAGACACACACACACACAGACATACATACACATATATACACACACACATACAGACACACATACATACATATACACACACTCGCATACATACACACGCATACATACACACACATACATCCGCATGCATGCATGCATACATACATACATACCATACCATACCATACCATACATTTTTTCTTGTTCCTTTTCCAGCGTTGAGGTTTCGGTGTTTTCATACATTCCAGGGGTGGGAAGTGAATGGGAATCAGTGAGCGGTTCTCTGGTTTGTGCGACTCTGGCTTCACAAACATTACAGCTTTCCAGAGGAATCTCAGCAGCCTCTGCCAACCGCATTCTTGCCGTGTTCTGCGTCCAGTGTGCGGCAGCGCACAACAAGCCCCTTGTACCAGTCGTGTTTGCTCAGGGAAACTGACCTGGAATCAAAACATCAGATCAACTGTTAAAAGATGTATTTAGCTGAGAGCGAGCCTTCACACGAATATTCCCTGACAAAGGCCGCTTGTCCCGGCTTCCCCCGTTGGCAGACGGCGTGGCCTTGTTTGGTGTCCGCCTCTGTGGCCTGTGTACGCTCGGCTGTTATTCTAGGACATAGCTGGGGCTGAACACTGGTCCTCTGTGTACAGGCCGCAGAGTGGTCCAAGGCGTTCAGAGGATGCCGGAACTTTCCCGCTCTCCTCCTGCAAGATAAATAACACATTACCGTTCAGCTGCTGATTAGTGGGGGCAGAGAGACCCTCGGACGGCGTGTCATGTGCTTCTATCTACCGACTTTCACATTTATTTCTTCTACACATGGTTTTATTTATACCCCAGACTTCCCCGTTGTCTCAGAGCGGCGCACACATTGGAACACGTCCATTGCAGATCTGAGTGTGCCGGAGACATCGGTGTGTGTGGTCTGTGCACATCGGAATGGGGGGGTTCTCCTAATTTTAGGGTAGTTTTATTATGCTGAGTCCTCATCGCCTGCCGGCCCAGCGTGTCCTCATTGTTGCACTGTGCAGGAACCAAGTAATTCCCCTATTCCGCCAACCGGCCGGCTCTGACCCGGAACACAGGTCCAACCCGTATCAGAGTCGCATCAGACCCCGTTCACATTGCACGCCCGACCCCAGCACCACCACCTGCAAGGCACAAAGTACATTTAGTAACCCATCAGATTGGTAACTTAGTGATGTCATTCATGGCGCAGAGAGCGGGGCACGTAACAGATGTAGGGCCGGCGGGTACCTCTGCCACGGGGCAGAATGGGAATCCTCACTGTGATAGCGTGAGGCCGCGTGTCGTAGAACCGGTATTGCAGGAATAGGATTGTCGCACTGGCGTCCCCGGCTGTAACATGACGACTCCTCGGAGTAGATTCCTCATTTTGTATATAACTCTGTGGGGGCATTTCATCCAGCTGTTTGTTTCATACAATTGTGCAGAGGGCTGGGGTAATCATGTAAAAATAATTACCCCCGCTGCAATGCACAAAGGGAACATTCCCAGCACTACCGCAAGTGAAGTGCATATTCCCCCAAGGACCTGCTTTAGGTAGAATCTACGTAGACACTTCTAGTAAACTGACTTATAAGTCCGCAAACTTCCAAAACAGCCGTCTCTTATCAGCGCCGTCCTGCTGGCAAATGGCGCTGTGGTACACCTCTGCCATGACCCGTCTCTCGCCCCAAAGCCTAAGGTCTGTTGTTCAAGCGTCAGGACGCCCTGGCTGACGTGAGTGTCTGTGGCAGTAAGTAGAGCCGAGGATATTGCTGTGTAGGAAGCCATGTTTGTGTGGCGCGTTGATTGCCTGGTGCAGCTACATGAAACCGCTGTACATCCCTTCCTTCAGGAATGTCCTGTAACTGTGAGTACGTAGGTGGATGACCGTGCACCGATGAGGGGCTCACGTGTGGCCGAATCCTTACCGTTCTGCTTGTGTGGCAGCTGTGCGGAGCCTGACCGTCTCCCGAGGCGTTATAACCCTGCCTATATATACATGCGTGTAATCCGTAACAGCTTGTATATCATCTCACTGAAGAGGTGACCGCTCCCTGGATTTGGGACAAAGAATGCGAGCTGATTGGTGATAAATCTTCTGTTACACGTTAGCGAGCTCCGGAGTCCGCGGGCTTTTGTTGTATACATAACGTTATTTTAGTTGAAGGTGACATATTTTGGGTCTTGGCCACGCCAGACCATTCTATAATAGATTGCGGATTTCTGTAATATACCGGAGCGTTCTCTTGCGTTTCTAAAAGGGGTGGATTATTATTTGTAACGGTTTCTTATATAGTGCAGAATATTCCACTGCACTTTATAATTGGAAACAACAATGATAACACAAAACAGGGTAATAACAGACAGACATAGAGGTAGGAGGGCCCTGCTCCACGCTTACACTCTATAGGAAAATTCTGATTTTGCAGACTCCTCCCCTTTATTGTCACAGCCACACCCTATTTCTGTTATTGCGCAGTTTGCTCGCTAATCAGGCAGACTCCGTCCATCCTCGCCCCTCGTCCTGCTTTATGGTCTGATGATTCACATTCACTTTGCCATATCCCAAGGATAATCTGAGGAAACACTGTCGGGGTTCAGCCAAATCTGAGATTCGGAACCTCCCACCCACATAACCGTTTGCTCTTCCCTCGCAGCACTGGGACTCCATCCCTCTCCCTACAGCTCCATGGCTGATCTTTCTATTTAATCCACCAGATTGCTGGTGCGTGTGTCTCCTGTGCATCATTTGCATGTGGATGCCCCCAGAGATCACCAGCTGCCTATAAGCAGCTTGCAGTAATATTTCTGCCATTTATCCTCCTCCTGTATGTTGTGTTCTGTCATTAATGTGTGGCCGCTGTGTAATCTGTATTCTTGTTGGGTTCCTTCGCAGTAGGGTACTGGTAGCATTGCATAACGTGGTGGCTTCTGCCCTTCTCATATCACCGTTGGTATATAATGGGAGTGTCTATCAGACGTCTCTGGAGTATATAAGTAACGCCGGGCAGTGAGGAGGGATTGGCCGCTGCTCTGAGAGAGAACGTGCATGGAGAAAAAAAGCCTTACACCTGCCACTATGGACTGGGAAAGCAGCCATCTTGTGGTCTGAATGTGACATTCCATTTCACCAGGTGCCAGTCCCGCATGCATAGAAGGTCATAAAGTGCAGTGACCCCTGAGATTCCTGTCAGGCACAATATGGCCGCCCACACTCTGTTCATGTACTCCTTTCAATGGCCTTGTAAACTCTGCTCTGCAGTTCCTTTTATTGAAGTACACTAAAGACTCAATGTCACTGAAATATCAAATGTATATACTGTATTTCTCATACGTCCTAGAGGATGCTGGGGTCACATTAAGAACCATGGGGTATAGACTGGATCCGCAGGAGACATGGGCACTTTTAAGACTTTCAAAGGGGTGTAAACTGGCTACTCCCTCTATGCCCCTCCTCCAGACTCCAGTTTAGAATCTGTGCCCAGGCAGACTGGATGCACTCTGAGGAGCTCTACTGAGTTTCTCTGAAAAGACTTTATGGTAGGATTTTTATTTTCAGGGAGGACTGCTTGGCAAGTCTCCCTGCATCGTGGGACTGAGGGGAGAGACCTACTTCTGTGAGTTTCAAGGCTCTGCTTCTTTGGCTACAGGACACCATAAGCTCCTGAGGGTTTGATCACTAGGTACGCCTAGGAGCTCATTCCCAGAGCCGGCCGTCACCCCCCTTGCAGAGTCAGAAGACAGGTGAGTAGAAGAAGAAAAGAAGACCTCAGTGACGGCTTTGAGGTACTGCACAGCGGGCGCGCTGCGCGCCATGCTCCCACACACAACGACACTACAGGGTGCAGGGCGCGGGGGGGGCGCCCTGGGCAGCATATCTGACCTCCATAATGACTGGCAAGAGTAAACATAGTGCCGAGGCACTGTCCGGACCCCGCCAGTATAAAAATTATTTAAAAAAGAGCGGGTCTGAAGCGCGCCATTACGGGGGCGGAACTTAGCCCTCACAGCACACAGCCCGGCGCCATTTCTTTTCACAAGGCTGCAGAGATGCTGGTCCTTCCTCTCACTGCTGTACAAGTATCAGGGTGAAAAACGGGGGGGGGGGAGGGGGCACAGCTATTTTGGTGCATTGTTGATAAATTATATAAGCGCAGCAGGTCTGGGGCATTTCTGTGGTGTTTCAGACTGGGTTGGGCGCTAGGGTGTGGGCTGGCAATAACTCCCTCTGTGTCCCTCTGACAGGCTTTACTGTGGGTCTGTCCCCTTTAGGCCAGTGTGTCTGCGTGTGTTGGGTGCACGTGTGTCGACATCTCTGAGGCGGAGGGCTCTTCCCAGGAGGAGACTATGTCAGGGACACAAACGGCTGTGGGAGTGACCCTGTCGGCACCGCCGACGCCTGACTGGGTGAATGTTTTGAATGCTCTGAATGCTAATGTGGCTCTGATAAATAAGAGATTGGATAAATCCGAGTCTCAGAACCAGGCATGGATGAAATCCGTGGAGGATGTGTTGTTACAAGTCCAGACCCCCTCGGGGTCACAAAAACGTTCATTTACTCAGCTGGCAGACACGGATACCGACACGGACACTGACTCAAGTGTCGACTATAGTGATGCCAGATTAGATCCCAAGCTGGCAAAGAGCATTCAGTACATGATTGTGGCAATAAAATACGTATTACATATCACTGAGGAACCTACTGTTCCCGATACTAGGGTCTGTATGTATAAAGGAAAGAAACCTGAGGTAACGTTTCCTCCCTCTCATGAACTGAACACTCTTTGTGAAAAAGTTTGGGAAAATTCTGACAAAAAGCTTCAGGTTCCCAAAAGGATTCCAGTGGCGTATCCGTTTCCCTCTGGGAATAGGGAAAAATTGGAGTCACCCCCCATTGTGGACAAAGCTCGATCACGGCTGTCCAAAAGGTGGATCTTCCGTCCCCTGACACGGCAGCTCTAAAGAATCCTGCGGAACGTAGGCAGGAAAATACATTAAAATCCATTTATGTCACCACAGGTACGCTGCTCAGACCAGCCATTCCATCTGCGTGGGTGAGTAGTGCTATCGAAAAATGGGCAGATAACTTGTCATCTGAAATAGATACCCTGGATAGGGATAACATTCTTTTGACACTGGGTTATGTCAGGGACGCTGCAGTCTACCTAAAGGAAGCTGCGAGGGATATTGGCCTCTTGGGGTCACGGGCCAATGCCATGGCAGTCTCAGCTAGGAGAGCATTGTGGATTCATCAATGGAATGCTGATGCTGACTCTAAGAAAGCTATGGAGTCTCTACCGTATAAGGGTGGTGTATTGTTTGGTGACGGCCTCGCTGACCTGGTATCTACGGCTACAGCGGGTAAGTCGTCATTTTTACCTTATGTGCCTGCTCCACAATAGAAAGCACACCACTATCAAATGCAGTCCTTTCGGCCCCATAAATACAGAAAGGGCAGAGGATCTTCCTTCCTTGCTAAGAGAGGAAAGGGAAAAGGTAAACGATCACCGTCCGTGGCCGGTTCCCAGGAGCAGAAGTCCTTCCCGGCCTCTGCCAAATCCACCGCATGATGCTGGGGCTCTTCTGCGGGAGTCCGCACCGGTGGGGGCACGTCTCAAACTCTTCAGTCAATTCTGGGCTCATTCGGCCCTGGACCCATTGGTTTTAGAAATAGTGTCCCAGGGGTACAAACTGGAGTTTCAAGACGTTCCCCCTCACTGTTCTTTCAAATCGTCCTTACCAGCTTCTCTTCCGGACAGGGAGGTGGTATACGCCGCAATACAAAAATTGTGTCACAATCAATTCATTGTCAGGGTTCCCCCGTCGCAACAGGGAGAAGGCTTTTATTCAAGCCTGTTTGTGGTCCCGAAGCCAGACGGCTCAGCCAGACCAAACCTGAACCTCAAATCCCTCAATTTCTACCTAAAAAAATTCAAATTCAAGATGGAATCTCTCCGGGCAGTGATCTCCAGTCTGGAGGAGGGGGATTTTATGGTGTCTGTAGACATAAAGGATGCCTACTTACATGTTCCCATTTATCCTACACATCAGGCTTACCTGAGGTTTGCAGTTCAGGATTGTCACTACCAATTTCAGACGTTGCCGTTTGGTCTGTCCACGGCTCCGAGTGTTTTCACCAAAGTAATGGCCGAAATGATGGTTCTCCTGCGCAAGCAAGGAGTCACAATTATCCCGTACTCGGACGATCTCCTGATAAAGGTGAGATCCAGAGAACATTTACTGCAGAACATTATGCTCTCCCTGACAATTCTGAAGCAACATGGTTGGCTCCTAAACTTGCCAAAATCACAGTTTGTTCTGACGAGACGGCTGTCGTTTTTGGGAATGATTCTGGACACAGAATTAGAGTTTTTCTTCCAGTGGAAAAGGCTCTGGAAATTCAGACCCTGGTCAAACAAATTCTGAAACCATCAAGAGTATCGATCCATCAATGCACTCGGTTGCTGGGAAAGATGGTGGCGGCCTACGAGGCCATTCAGTTTGGCAGATTCCATGCCAGAGTGTTTCAGTGGGACCTGTTGGACAAGTGGTCCGGATCCCATCTACTCATGCACCGAAGGATAACCCTGTCTTCCAAGACCAGAATCTCACTCCTGTGGTGGCTGCACAGCTCTCACCTCCTAGAGGGATGCAGGTTCGGGATCCAGGACTGGATCTTAGTGACCACGGATGCGAGTCTCCGAGGCTGGGGAGCAGTCACACAGGGGGAAAGCTTCCAGGGAAGATGGTCAAGCCAGGAAATGTGTCTACACATAAACATTCTGGAATTAAGGGCCATTCACAACGGCCTTCTGCAAGCGGAACATCTTCTTCGCAATCGGCCCGTCTTGATTTAGTCGGACAACATAACAGCGGTAGCGTACATAAACCGCCAGGGCGGAACAAAGAGCAGAGCGGCAATGGCAAAGGCCACAAAGATTCTCCGTTGGGCGGAAAGGCATACAAGTGCTCTGTCAGCGATCTTCATTCCAGGAGTGGACAACTGGGAAGCAGACTTCCTCAGCAGACACGATCTCCATCCAGGAGAGTGGGGTCTTCATCAAGAGGTCTTTGCAGAAGTGACAAGTCTTTGGGGAATTCCTCAAATAGACATGATGGCGTCTCGCCTTAACAAGAAACTTCAGAGATATTGTTCCAGGTCCAGAGACCCTCAAGCAATAGCAGTGGACGCTCTAGTGACACAGTGGGTGTTTCAGTCGGTGTACGTCTTTCCTCCGCTTCCACTCATTCCAAAAGTGATAAAGATCATAAGAAGAACAAAGGTTCAAGCAATTCTCATTGTTCCAGACTGACCAAGGAGGGCTTGGTATCCAGATCTTCAGGAATTACTCATAGGGGATCCCTGGCCTCTTCCTCTGAGGGAGGATCTGTTACAGCAGGGGCCGTGCGTGTTCCAAAACTTACCGCAGCTTCGTTTGACGGCTTGGAGGTTGAACGCCGGATCCTAGCCCAAAAGGGTACTCCCAAGGAAGTCATCCCCACTCTTATTCAGGCCAGAAAAGGGGTAACGTCTAAACATTACCACCGTATTTGGAGAAAATACGTGTCTTGGTGTGAATCCAAGAAGGCTCCTACGGAAGAATTTCAGTTAGGACGTTTTCTCTGTTTTCTACAAGCCGGTGTGGATGCGGGCCTAAAGTTGGGTTCAATTAAAGTGCAAATTTCAGCTTTATCGGTTTTCTTCCAAAAACAATTGGCCTCTCTTCCAGAAGTTCAGACTTTCGTGAAGGGTGTGTTGCACATCCAACCTCCCTTTGTGCCCCCTGTGGCACTGTGGGATCTTAACGTGGTGTTGCAGTTCCTTCAATCTCATTGGTTTGAACCTTTACAGAAAGTAGAGTTGAAATTCCTCACCTGGAAAGTGGTCATGCTGTTGGCTTTGGCATCCGCAAGGCGGGTGTCTGAATTGGCGGCCTTGTCTCACAAGAGCCCTTATTTGATCTTCCATGAAGATAGAGCAGAGTTGAGGACTCGTCAGCAGTTTCTGCCGAAAGTGGTTTCATTGTTCCACTTGAACCAATCTTTTGTGGTGCCAGTGGCTACTGACGCCTTGCTGGAATCGAAGTTTCTTGACGTAGTCAGAGCTTTAAAAATTTATGTCGCCAGAGCGGTTCAGATTAGGAAAACGGTGGCTCGGTTTGTCCTGTATGCTCACAACAAAATTGGGGTGCCTGCTTCCAAGCAGACTATTGCGCGTTTGATCTTTAATACAATTCAGCATGCTTATTCTACGGCTGGATTGCAGTTACCAAAATCGGTGAAGGCCCATTCTACCAGAAAGGTGGGCTCATCCTGGGCTGCTGCCCAAGGCGTCTCGGCATTACAACTTTGCAGAGCGGCTACTTGGTCGGGTTCAAACACCTCTGCGAAGTTCTACAAGTTTGATACCCTGGCTGATGAGGACCTCATGTTTGGTCAATCGGTGCTTCAGAGTCATCCGCACCCTCCAGCCCGTTTTATAGCTTTGGTATAAACCCCATGGTTCTTGATGTGACCCCAGCACCCTCTAGGACGTATGAGAAAATAGGATTTTAATACCTACCGGTAAATCCTTTTCTCTTAGTCCGTAGAGGATGCTGGGCGCCCGTCCCAGTGCGTACTGTATCTGCAGTTTTGTTACGTTTTTGACACAAGTTGTGTTACGTTTAGTCAGCCTGTTGACGACGTTGTTCATGCCGTCGCTTTGCGTTATGTTAAATGCCATGTTGTACGGCGTGCTTGAGGAGTGAGCTGGTATGTATCTCATCTTAGTTTAACAATAAATCCTTTTCCTCTAAATGTCCGTCTCCCTGCGGACCTGATCCTCTTTCCCCTCACAGGGTGGGTATATTATGTCAGAGCTGATCCTCTTTCCCCTCACAGGGTGGGTATATTATGTCCGAGCTGATCCTCTTTCCCCTCACAGGGTGGGTATATTATGTCGGAGCTGATCCTCTTTCCCCTCACAGGGTGGGTATATTATGTCCGAGCTGATCCTCTTTCCCCTCACAGGGTGGGTATATTATGTCGGAGCTGATCCTCTTTCCCCTCACAGGGTGGGTATATTATGTCTGAGCTGATCCTCTTTCCCCTCACAGGGTGGGTATATTATGTCCGAGCTGATCCTCTTTCCCCTCACAGGGTGGGTATATTATGTCCGAGCTGATCCTCTTTCCCCTCACAGGGTGGGTATATTATGTCCGAGCTGATCCTCTTTCCCCTCACAGGGTGGGTATATTATGTCCGTGCTGATCCTCTTTCCCCTCACAGGGTGGGTATAATATGTCCGAGCTGATCCTCCTTCCCCTCACAGGGTGGGTATATTATGTCCGTGCTGATCCTCTTTCCCCTCACAGGGTGGGTATATTATGTCCGTGCTGATCCTCTTTCCCCTCACAGGGTGGGTATATTATGTCCGTGCTGATCCTCTTTCCCCTCACAGGGTGGGTATATTATGTCCGTGCTGATCCTCTTTCCCCTCACAGGGTGGGTATATTATGTCCGTGCTGATCCTCTTTCCCCTTAGGGGGGGTATATTATGTCAGAGCTGATCCTCTTTCCCCTCACAGGGTGGGTATATTATGTCAGAGCTGATCCTCTTTCCCCTCACAGGGTGGGTATATTATATCGGAGCTGATCCTCTTTCCCCTCACAGGGTGGGTATATTATATCGGAGCTGATCCTCTTTCCCCTCACAGGGTGGGTATATTATGTCGGAGCTGATCCCCTTTCCCCTCACGGGAGGGGGGGGGGGGTATATTATGTCGGAGCTGATCCTCTTTCCCCTCACAGGGTGGGTATATTATGTCCGAGCTGATCCTCTTTCCCCTCGCAGGGTGGGTATATTATGTCGGTCAGAGATGATGCATTTTTTCCCTCATAGGGTGGGTATCACAACATGTTGGACAGGTCCCGCCACGAGACACCCCGTGGCAGACGTCAGTCAGACAGTTTTGGTCTAGGCTGACATCACACCTTCATAACGTATAAGAGTCTCATTTTTCCAGACATGTAGAACATAAAATAATGGGTGTTTCTGGTCTCGGCAGCACCCGTCTGGGAAAGCATCACAAGGCGTGACAAGTCCTGTTTGTGACGCAGCAGCGTGGGAGAGCGGGCCGGAGCCAGCAGCTGGGGCGTGTTTCTCCAAGCATTAGCTCAGAAGGAGCTTGGAATTGGCTGAGAATATCTTCTAAATCCAGTATAGAAACTTTATAGCTCTCAAGTGTAGGGATGTGACGGCTTTGTAACCGGCGGACTTAGCAACGCACTGTTTCACATTTATCTATTGCTCCAACAGTATTTTCCATAAATAATTCCTAATATGGAGAGCTAGGGCGTCCTGAGGCACGCCGGTGTTTCATGTATATAATATGGCATTGTGTGTGTTTGTGTAGAGTTGTCATTGTGTGTTTTCTCTCCTGATCCTAGGGAGCAGAAGTTTTACTGGCACCTGAAGCTTCTCTTCCCGCAGTGTCAGGCGGAGTACGCGGAGAAAAGGTATTGCGTTATCCCTCGTCATCCTCTCCATATGCCTATCTCACATTGGGGGTCATTCCGAGTTGATCGCTAGCTGCATTCATTCGCTGTGCAGCGATTAGGTACAAAAACGGCACTTCTGCGCATGCGGCGCAATGCGCACGCGCGTCGTACAAATGCAACGAACGATGCAGTATCACACAGGGTCTAGCGATGCTTTTCAGTCGCACCGCTGGCCGCAGAGTGATTGACAGGAAAGGGGCGTTTCTGGGTGTCAACTGACCGTTTTCAGGGAGTGTTCGGAAAAACGCAGGCGTGCCAGGAAAAACGTAGGCGTGGCTGGCCGAACGCAGGGCGTGTTCGTGACGTCAAAACAGGAACTGAACAGTCTGAAGTGATCGCAAGTGCTGAGTAGGTGTTGAGCTACTCTAAAACTGCACAAAAAAAGTTTGCTGCCGCTCTGCGATCCTGTCGTTTGCACTTCTGCTAAGCTAAAATACACTCCCAGTGGGCGGCGGCCTAGCGTTTGCACGGCTGCTAAAAACTGCTACCGAGCGAACAACTCAGAATGACCCCCATTGTGTGTACTGATGTGCGTCTTAGTTCTGGAGCGTCCGGCATATTCAATGCACTAAACTTTTACAAATGGTAAAGTTGCCACGACATTTTCATGGTGGTTTATTGATGAGGTAAACGAACATGCAAAATAAAGAAAAGCTAAAATGATAAAGCATAGCATGTCAGTTATTCGTGCTTTGACTGCACCGGCATGCACTACTGAATAGCACTGCAGTCAACGTAGCCGTTTGTATAGAACACGTCTATATAGCTTAGGAGGCTGCACCTAATCGCACACAATGGTGTATCGAGGAGAATTGCTCCCGCTGAGCGGTTTCCATTCATCGATGTGCAATAATAGTCACAAATGACAATGTATAAACTCCATCGGACAGTAGATGTTTTGTGTAATATCCTGCAGATGATGTTCAGCATAATGTGGATCACATATACGTCTGCTATATATAAATCATATCCAATAAATCACGAATATTTTGCTTGGAAGGGTGCCGGAAGATAAGACCATCGGCGACATCCTGAAAAAATACATCGACCCGGCTGCGTCTGATCCCACCATCCGGCAGAGGTAAGTGGTCCTCATGCTATCTGTGGCGTCCAGGTGTAGTATGGGAGGAGTGCAAACAAGCACGTGTGTATGTATGTATGTATGTATGCACATGTATGTATGTGTGTATGTATGTATGTTTGCACGTATGTATGCACATGTATGTGTGTGTGTATGTATGTATGTTTGCACCTATGTATGTATGCGTGTATATGTGTGTATTTATGTAATAATCCTCATAGGAGCGTGTTTCCTGCTCCCTACCTTCACATAGTCGATCACAGAACACTTCCGTCACATGACACAAGTGCGCCCCGGCGTTATATCAGTGCAAGCCGGTGACCACAGGTGCTACAGCCACAACAGACGGCGCGCATATACCAGCCTCTCTCCACCATGTAATTGTGATTAGACCCAAACATACGTTTATGGAACTTTGTATCTGTATATCTTAAATGGGGATACCTACCTACCTACCTCTGGCTGCCACGGTGCTCGGTGACCAGCAGGACTCCAGCTGTAGAGTGGCCACGTGTCCTAGTAGGTGTGACCGGTTGTGCATTGGTGTAACACTCGGCTGTTTGTGTCCTTGTGTAGAACACATTGCAGTGTGTGTGTGTGTGTGTGTGTTTGTCCTTAGTAATCTGCTGCTATCCTAACTTGTGTCTGCTTACATTCGCTGGGAATTCCACCATGATGGTCACGTGAAGTATACAACCAGGTAATATGACATCACCTAAGAGTGACATCATCATGACCTCTTGTTCTGTGTCCATGGTGACTAATTACTGGCCTAGTGCACCTTTTATTTTATTAGCTTATATATAGATAAAGACGACATATAATGAACGTCTCTCCTACTGCCCTGTCCTGTCACATAGGCCACGGCGTGGCTGGAATTGCTGGTTACAGGATTGGCTGACTCCCCTCTCTTCCAGGCTGAAGGCGTATGTGAGGGCTCCGTCTGATGTGAAGGTGTTTGTAGTGGGAGAGCGGACAACACCTGGACAGAACAGGTGAGCTGCGACTCGCTGTAAAAGTCAGTTGTTCACTCCCTCAGCCATATACAGTGATACAGCGGAACGGATCATTCCCTGATAGAGATGCAGATTTATTTCTCAGCTCTGCTGCATACATGGGTAACCGTGCCCTGCCCTCTCACACTCTCCCATACCAGGGGGGTAACCGTGCCCTGCCCTCTTACTCTCTCCCATACCAGGGGGGTAACCTCATCTTGCCCTCTTACTCTCTCCCATACCAGGGGGGTAACCTCGCCCTGCCCTCTCACACTCTCTCCCATACCAGGGGGGTAACCTCGCCCTGCCCTCTTACTCTCTCCCATACCAGGGGGGTAACCTCGCCCCCTGCCCTCTTACTCTCTCCCATACCAGGGGGGTAACCTCGCCCCCTGCCCTCTTACTCTCTCCCATACCAGGGGGGTAGCCTCACCCTGCCCTCTTACTCTCTCCCATACCAGGGGGGTAACTTCGCCCCCTGCCCTCTTACTCTCTCCCATACCAGGGGGGTAACCTCGCCCTGCCCTCTTACTCTCTCCCATACCAGGAGGGTAACCTTGCTCCCTGCCCTCTTACTCTCTCCCATGCCAGGGGGGGGGTGCAACCTTATCCTGTCTTGTTCTCCCGCTATACCTGGGTGCCAATGTTAGCCTACCATCTTGTTCTCTCCCCATACATGGGTGCCAACCTTGACCCTGCCCTCTTCTCCCCCGGACCTGGGTGCCAACCTAGAACCTGCTCTCTGGTTCTCCCCCATACCTTGGTGGCAATCTTGACCCTTCTTTCTTATTCTCCTTCCATACATGGGTGCCAACCTTGACTCTGCGCTCTAGTTCTCCAACCCCCCCTCCCAATCCTGGGTTTCAGCCATGAACCTGCTCCCTCATCCCTCCCTCCCCCCATCTTACTATTCAGTGCTTCGTACAATCCTGCTGTTCCCCACTTGAAAATATTTTGCCTAGAAAAGGGTAATAGCATCACTTCTCATCTGCCTAAAAGTCTCCCGCGTTAGTCTATCCTGAACCCTGCTCTCTGCCTCATTTTCCTGTCTTCATTCTCCACCTCTCCTGCGCCCTCTGCTATTTCTCTGTCCCACTCAGAATCCGATACATACTCCTCTTACTCACCTGTAGAGCCAGCGTATCTCACCCGGACACCACGGTGTCTCACCCGGACACCACGGTGTCTCACCCGGACACCACGGTGTCTCACCCGGACACCACGGTGTCTCACCCGGACACCACGGTGTCTCACCCGGACACCACGGTGTCTCACCCGGACACCACGGTGTCTCACCCGGACACCACGGTGTCTCACCCGGACACCACGGTGTCTCACCCGGACACCACGGTGTCTCACCCGGACACCACCGTGTCTCACCCGGACACCACCGTGTCTCACCCGGACACCACCGTGTCTCACCCGGACACCACCGTGTCTCACCCGGACACTGTGTGATCGCTTTCTGCAAAATAGACAGTCGTCTTCTCTATAATGGGAACTGTGTTTATGTTGTCTGTCTGTAGGAGCTGTGAGCTGGACTCCAGCAAGACCCTTAGGGAAACTCTCAGGAACAAGACGATAATAGAGTACCCCACTCTTTGTGTGACTGTACAGGGCACTACTACGGACGCTGTGCCAGAGAAACAAGGTGGGTAGACGTGGCCCTGTACTCTTATATGTTCTCTGATACGCCTCTGAAGACTTCACTTACAGCGCTGCCGTGGTTCCTCGCTGTCCTCTCCTACAGCACTGCCGTGGTTCCTCTCTCTCCTCCTCTATAGCGCTGCCGTGGTTCCTCGCTGTCCTCCCCTACAGCGCTGCCGTGGTTCCTCGCTGTCCTCCCCTACAGCGCTGCCGTGGTTCCTCGCTGTCCTCCCCTACAGCGCTGCCGTGGTTCCTCGCTGTCCTCCCCTACAGCGCTGCCGTGGTTCCTCGCTGTCCTCCCCTACAGCGCTGCCGTGGTTCCTCGCTGTCCTCCCCTACAGCGCTGCCGTGGTTTCTCGCTGTCCTCCCCTACAGCGCTGCCGTGGTTCCTCGCTGTCCTCCCCTACAGCGCTGCCGTGGTTCCTCGCTGTCCTCCCCTACAGCGCTGCCGTGGTTCCTCGCTGTCCTCCCCTACAGCGCGGCCGTGGTTCCTCTCTCTCCTCCTCTCTAGCGCTGCCGTGGTTTCTCTCTCTCCTCCTCTCTAGCGCTGCCGTGGTTCCTCTCTCTCCTCCTCTCTAGCGCTGCCGTGGTTCCTCTCTCTCCTCCTCTCTAGCGCTGCCGTGGTTCCTCTCTCTCCTCCTCTCTAGCGCTGCCGTGGTTCCTCTCTCTCCTCCTCTCTAGCGCTGCCGTGGTTCCTCTCTCTTCTCCTCTCTAGCGCTGCCGTGGTGCCTCTCTCTCCTCCTCTACAGCGCTGCCACGGTTCCCCTCTCTGCTCCCCTACAGCGCAGCCACGGTTCCCCTCTCTGCTCCCCTACAGCGCAGCCACGGTTCCCCTCTCTGCTCCCCTACAGCGCAGCCACGGTTCCCCTCTCTGCTCCCCTACAGCGCAGCCACGGTTCCCCTCTCTCCTCCCCTACAGCGCTGCCACTGTTCCCCCCCTCTCCTCCCGTACAGCGCTGCCACGGTTCCCCTCTCTCCTTCCCTACTGCGCTGCCACGGTTCCCCTCTCTCCTTCCCTACTGCGCTGCCACGGTTCCCCTCTCTCCTTCCCTACAGCGCTGCCACGGTTCCCCTCTCTCCTCCCCTACAGCGCTGCCACTGTTCCCCCCCCTCTCCTCCCCTACAGCGCTGCCACGGTTCCCCTCTCTCCTTCCCTACTGCGCTGCCACGGTTCCCCTCTCTGCTCCCCTACAGCGCAGCCACGGTTCCCCTCTCTCCTCCCCTACAGCGCTGCCACTGTTCCCCCCTCTCCTCCCCTACAGCGCTGCCACGGTTCCCCTCTCTCCTTCCCTACTGCGCTGCCACGGTTCCCCTCTCTCCTCCCCTACAGCGCTGCCACGGTTCCCTCCTCTCCTCCCCTACAGCGCTGCCACGGTTCCCCCCTCTCCTCCCCTACAGCGCCTTTTTCCCATGATATTAAACCTGGCCATGTCAATAACAATTTTTCTTTTTTCTTTCTAGAATGTGACCCACCACCGTCTGCCGTATAGGGATCTATGGCGACTGGTGTAATAGGGTGAGAGCCGTGGGCTACGATCGCCCGTACAGCAATACGGAGAGAGTGATAATAATCCATGTATTAGTAACCTGCCTTCAGGTATCAGGCGTATAATGGTCTCCAGCACTGCCGCGTTTTATTCTCCTCTCTCACGGACTTGTGTTTTGTTTTTTACTAAATTATATTTTATTGATTAAAACATTTTGTGTTTGATAAAGAGGAATGGCTGAGAGCTGTGCTGCATTGTGGTATTTATCTGCTCCTGTAAGAACGTGCGCCAAGCCTCAATACCACCCTGGCGAATGCTCCCTGGGAGGAGAGACGGGTGCTCGTACAGCTATTACACTGGAAATTCTGGGTATAATATTGTATTATTGTGTAAAGGGACTCTAACCTCATACCTCATCTGTGGTAATACTGTAATGTGTAATCCAGCGGATACATACAGTAGATGAGATTATACCTAAGTGTGATCTATGGGCTGACTAGTGGGACCGACCAAACCCCCCCCCCCCCCCCACTAAAGTGCCGCGTGCCAATTCCTGCTCTACAGACCCTGCACAGAAAGTATCCAAATAAGGTCCTGTATTTACAAAGCGTTATAGGGGGGTCTGCGCATGCTGGTGATTGTAAACTTGCGGCATGTGAATAAGCCCTTTATATCCTTCTAATTGAAAGCAAATTAGAGTGCGCCTTAGATGTTTGGGTTTTGCCGCGTTAGCCGGCTCAGCAGCCGGTGAATGACATTGAGGCTGGATTTACTGCGGCAGCTTCTGGGTCCGGCTGATACTGCTGTCGTAAAGAAGGATTAAAACTGTGTTTGAAGTTGATTTAACTCATTCCAATAACAGCGTTTATCCGGGAGAGCCTGCACTGGATGGAGAAATGCTGCGTTACACCCTGACAGACCACAGAGCTGGATTTCTGGGTTGTTTTACAGAGAATTTCTTAATTTTCCATAAAAGTGTATTTCTCTTTCATGTGCGCATTCCTGAGATCACCCATGTGCTGTGAATTTAGCGCTGCAGTAAAGCCGCGGCAGACCCTCAGCACTATGTTTTATTACATGCCTGTGATCTTCTCCCGTGCTAGGAATGAGGGAGGCTGGTTCTTGTGGTGCGACCAGCTGGGAATTCACCCGCCGTGCACTGATCACATTGTTGGGGTGTTTATGTGGTTTCTCCCTGATGCATGTAATTTGCAGTAAATGGGGTTTATTCATGAAGCAGTGAAAAGTGCGGAGAAGTGAGCAGTGGAGAAGTTGCCCATGGCAACCAATCAGCATTGACATAACATTTATAATTTGCATACTATACAATTGTACGGAGCAGCTGATTGGTTGCCATGGGCAACTTCTCCACTGGCTCACTTCTCCGCACTTTTCACTGCTTCATGAATAGACCCCTTTATACCTAAACCTGATGCAGGAGACAGAGTATCAGACCATTATCTAACTAGAACTGATCGGAAGGACTGTGCATCATCCGCGGATGTCTCACTCACATGCTGCTTCTTTGTCTGTAAGCCCTTGTAGGCTTTGTTTAGTGCTGCCATGCAACCTACTGTACATGGGGTCAGGTACGGGATACTGGCCGGCATTCTGGCTATCTAAAATCCCGACAGGAGCACTGAGCTAAACTAACCCTAACCCCCACCCGCAGCCTAACCCTCTCCCGCAGCCTAACCCTCTCCCGCAGCCTTACACTAATTCCCCCCCCCCCCCCCCAGCCTATCCCTCCCACCCCCCAGCCTATCCCTCCCACCCCGCAACCTATCCTTATCCCTCCCCGTCCCCAGCCTAACCTTATCCCTCCCCGCCCCCAGCCTAACCTTATCCCTCCCCGCCCCCAGCCTAACCTTATCCCTCCCCGCCCCCAGTCTAACCTTATCCCTCCCCGCCCCCAGTCTAACCTTATCCCTCCCCCAGCCTAACCTTATCCCTCCCCGCCCCCAGCCTAACCTTATCCCTCCCCGCCCCCAGCCTAACCTTATCCCTCCCTGCCCCCAGCCTATCCTTATCCCTCCCCGCCCCCAGCCTATCCTTATCCCTCCCCGCCCCCAGCCTATCCTTATCCCTCCCCGCCCCCAGCCTATCCTTATCCCTCCCCGCCCCCAGCCTAACCTTATCCCTCCCCGCCCCCAGCCTAACCTTATCCCTCCCCGCCCCCAGCCTAACCTTATCCCTCCCCGCCCCCAGCCTAACCTTATCCCTCCCCGCCCCCAGTCTAACCTTATCCCTCCCCCAGCCTAACCTTATCCCTCCCCGCCCCCAGCCTAACCTTATCCCTCCCCGCCCCTAGCCTAACCTTATCCCTCCCCGCCCCTAGCCTAACCTTATCCCTCCCCACCCCGCAGCCTATCCTTAACCCTCCCCACCCTCAGCTTAACCTTATCCCTCCCCACCCCCAGCCTAACCTTATCCCTCCCCGCAGCCTATCATTAACTCTCCCGACCCTCAGCTTAACCTTAACCCTCCCCACTCGCAGCCTAACCCTAGGTTTTACAGTCTGACAACACTCAGAGTGGGCTCCTCAGTGCTTGTATATCAGCAATAGCCTATAGTCACACACTACTACAGCAGGAGACACTAAGGTGGTACGCCTGGGGAAGGGCTGATACCGGCATTAGCCTATAGTCACACAGTACTACAGCAGGAGACACTAAGGCGGTACACCTGGGGAAGGGCTGACACCAGCATTAGCCTATAGTCACAGACACTACTACAGCAGGAGACACTAAGGTGGTACACCTGGGGAAGGGCTGATACCGGCATTAGCCTATAGTCACAGACACTACTACAGCAGGAGACACTAAGGCGGTACACCTGGTGAAGGACTGACACCAGCATTAGCCTATAGTCACAGACACTACTACAGCAGGAGACACTAAGGCGGTACACCTGGGGAAGGGCTGATACCAGCATTAGCCTATAGTCACAGACACTACTACAGCAGGAGACACTAAGGCGGTATACCTGGGGAAGGACTGACACCAGCATTAGCCTATAGTCACAGACACTACTACAGCAGGAGACACTAAGGCGGTACACCTGGGGAAGGACTGACACCAGCATTAGCCTATAGTCACAGACACTACTACAGCAAGAGACACTAAGGCGGTACACCTGGGGAAGGGCTGATACCAGCATTAGCCTATAGTCACAAACACTACTACAGCAGGAGACACTAAGGCGGTACACCTGGGAAAGGGCTGATACCAGCTTTAGCCTATAGTCACAGACAGTACTACAGCAGGAGACACTAAGGCGGTACACCTGGGGAAGGGCTGATACCGGCATTAGCCTATAGTCACAGACACTACTACAGCAGGAGACACTAAGGCGGTACACCTGGTGAAGGACTGACACCAGCATTAGCCTATAGTCACAGACACTACTACAGCAGGAGACACTAAGGCGGTACACCTGGGGAAGGGCTGATACCAGCATTAGCCTATAGTCACAGACAGTACTACAGCAGGAGACACTAAGGCGGTACACCTGGGGAAGGGCTGATGCCAGCATTAGCCTATAGTCACACACTACTACAGCAGGAGACACTAAGGCGGTACACCTGGGGAAGGCCTGATGCCAGCATTAGCCTATAGTCACAGACACTACTACAGCAGGAGACACTAAGGCGGTACATCTGGGGAAGGGCTGATACCGGCATTAGCCTATAGTCACAGGTACTACTACAGCAGGAGACACTAAGGCGGTACACCTGGGGAAGGGCTGATACCGGCATTAGCCTATAGTCACAGATACTACTACAGCAGGAGACACTAAGGCGGTACACCTGGGGAAGGGCTGATGCCAGCATTAGCCTATAGTCGCACACTACTACAGCAGGAGACACTAAGGCGGTACACCTGGGGAAGGGCTGATGCCAGCATTAGCCTATAGTCACAGACACTACTACAGCAGGAGACACTAAGGCGGTACACCTGGGGAAGGGCTGATGCCAGCATTAGCCTATAGTCACACACTACTACAGCAGGAGACACTAAGGCGGTACACCTGGGGAAGGCCTGATGCCAGCATTAGCCTATAGTCACAGACACTACTACAGCAGGAGACACTAAGGCGGTACATCTGGGGAAGGGCTGATACCGGCATTAGCCTATAGTCACAGGTACTACTACAGCAGGAGACACTAAGGCGGTACACCTGGGGAAGGGCTGATACCGGCATTAGCCTATAGTCACAGATACTACTACAGCAGGAGACACTAAGGCGGTACACCTGGGGAAGGGCTGATGCCAGCATTAGCCTATAGTCGCACACTACTACAGCAGGAGACACTAAGGCGGTACACCTGGGGAAGGGCTGATGCCAGCATTAGCCTATAGTCACAGACACTACTACAGCAGGAGACACTAAGGCGGTACACCTGGGGAAGGGCTGATGCCAGCATTAGCCTATAGTCGCACAGTACTACAGCAGGAGACACTAAGGCGGTACACCTGGGGAAGGGCTGATACCGGCATTAGCCTATAGTCACAGACACTACTACAGCAGGAGACACTAAGGCGGTACACCTGGGGAAGGGCTGATACCGGCATTAGCCTATAGTCACAGACACTACTACAGCAGGAGACACTAAGGCGGTACACCTGGGGAAGGGCTGATGCCAGCATTAGCCTATAGTCACACACTACTACAGCAGGAGACACTAAGGCGGTACACCTGGGGAAGGGCTGATGCCAGCATTAGCCTATAGTCACAGACACTACTACAGCAGGAGACACTAAGGTGGTACACCTGGGGGAGGGCTGACACCAGCATTAGCCTATAGTCACACACTACTACAGCAGGAGACACTAAGGCGGTACACCTGGGGAAGGGCTGATACCAGCTTTAGCCTATAGTCACAGACACTACTACAGCAGGAGACACTAAGGCGGTACACCTGGGAATGGGCTGATGCCAGCATTAGCCTGTAGTCACACACTACTACAGCAGGAGACACTAAGGCGGTACACCTGGGGAAGGGCTGAATCCAGCATTAGCCTATAGTCACAGACAGTACTACAGCAGGAGACACTAAGGCGGTACACCTGGGGAAGGGCTGATACCAGCATTAGCCTGTAGTCACAGACACTACTACAGCAGGAGACACTAAGGCGGTACACCTGGGGAAGGGCTGATACCGGCATTAGCCTATAGTCACAGACAGTACTACAGCAGGAGACACTAAGGCGGTACACCTGGGGAAGGGCTGATACCGGCATTAGCCTATAGTCACAGACACTACTACAGCAGGAGACACTAAGGCGGTACACCTGGGGAAGGGCTGATGCCAGCATTAGCCTATAGTCACACACTACTACAGCAGGAGACACTAAGGCGGTACACCTGGGGAAGGGCTGATGCCAGCATTAGCCTATAGTCACAGACACTACTACAGCAGGAGACACTAAGGCGGTACACCTGGGGAAGGGCTGATGCCAGCATTAGCCTATAGTCACAGACACTACTACAGCAGGAGACACTAAGGCGGTACACCTGGGGAAGGGCTGATACCGGCATTAGCCTATAGTCACAGACACTACTACAGCAGGAGACACTAAGGCGGTACACCTGGGGAAGGGCTGATGCCAGCATTCGCCTATAGTCACACACTACTACAGCCGGAGACACTAAGGCGGTACACCTGGGGAAGGGCTGATACCAGCATTAGCCTATAGTCACAGACAGTACTACAGCAGGAGACACTAAGGCGGTACACCTGGGGAAGGGCTGATGCCAGCATTAGCCTATAGTCACAGACAGTACTACAGCAGGAGACACTAAGGCGGTACACCTGGGGAAGGACTGATGCCAGCATTAGCCTATAGTCACAGACACTACTACAGCAGGAGACACTAAGGCGGTACACCTGGGGAAGGGCTGATGCTGGGTTTAGCCTATAGTCACAGACACTACTAGGACAAGCAGTGGCAGCAGCGGAGAACTCAGAATCAGGCCTTAAGCTAGAATAACTCGCCCTTTCCTCAGTCCGCCACCTTACCCATTTAGTTTTTCCCACAATCTGACAGAAATCTGAGATCCATCTTAAATATCCCTGTGATACTGAAGCGTTGTCGCCAATAAAAAAACAGAATCGTGCACACTCTGCGCAGATGGCGCGTAGTTCTCCAATCTCTGACTTTGTTCAATGAGCTCCCTGGCTCTATCTCTGGTCTCCTGGCTGAGGTGTGGGCGATCATCTCAGGAGCCGCAGATCTGACCCCATTTAGAGTTCCGCGTCCCCTCGATGGTAGTCCATGTGTAAAGTATGATGTAAAAAAACTGCAAAAAAAGTAATGTCAACCTTTTCCTGGTTTGGCCACTGACCACGTCACCTAGCATCCGATACCATTATTTTTCCATGTGTATAATGTATGTTTGGTCTTTGTTATTGTTACCTGTGTTCCTGGGGCACTGCAGGTGCCATGCTGCCCTGGTGACGGCGGGTGACACTGCTGGAAGCAGCGTATACAGTAACATCTGGAGAATGTGCCTCACTTCTCCAGCACAATGAGGACATATTTGGAGAGGGGTGTGAGGGGTTGGGTTGCACACAATGTGACAGCATGTCCTGTACGTGTCCTGGGATCCTGACAGCTCCAGCACAGCATTTTACATTGTGTACGGACACACTCTGTACGTTACATGGATGCGCCCTCCTTGAAAGGCGCAATGTCATTGTAATAATAATAATAATACCAGCATTGTGCACAGGAAATATTTCTGGGTCAGTAGCGCTCTTTCGTTGCAGCATTTGTTTCATTCACAAGATGGCGCAAGAGTTAGAATTACAGGACGCTTTCCTGGGAGCTTCTGGAAATGTCGCTCAGCTGTGGTCACCCCACATGTGGAGCGATTACTGGCCCATGTCATCTGACATGCGCTTTCTGCACAACGCCTGGAAGACTTGACCCGGTTTAGTTGTGCTGAAGGTGCTTTCCCCGTGAATTAAAGTCTTCATTCAGTATTACCATTATTACTCTTCCATGTACTTAATGCAGCAATTTCCATACGTAAGAAGGGACAGATTCAGAAGGCTTTCTCGTAGGTTAAAGTGTAGCTTTAAACGTTCTAATGCTTATAATGTGGGATTGATAGATCGGCCTTAAACAGGTGTAGAGTAATGGATTTAGGGGGTGACGTTCTGTAGATCAGGGGCGCAGTAACGCAGGAAATACGGAACATGGACCCTGATTATTGCAGCGAATGACGGTATTACTGCCCGACAGTCATTTTATTCTCTCCCTAACGGAGAACTGGGCGCAGAAAGAAACATTTTTTCTTTGAGCAGAGTAAGAGTTACAATAAAATGCAGGAGCGTTTTTGTGCTACAGTGTTCCGGTGCTTTCCCCTTATATTTCTGGTGGTGGAAGAGGGGGTCTCAGATAAGAGGACCACGTGGGAGTCATACTTCTGTGTGTGGCTGCCCATAGTCCCTTACTACCAAGCCATCCATAATCCAGTGCCCGGTCTGCTCCCATCTATATGCCCTGTTGTTCTACCACTGCCTCTGACGTCTATAAACTGCTTCCACCAATGTAAGGAATGCCGAGGTCCCCAGTGCCAGCTGCTCCCTGAACGAGGCTGGCACCATCATCTCATGCCATGCATAAACCCCGCTCTCTACAGCGGTCCCATAAACTTCTACTACTGATGTCTGTCAGTATCGGCTGCTTTCCCATAACCGATGCCCCAAACACCCCTTGAAGCCGCATCGCAGATTCCCTCTGCCATCCGTTATAGCTGCCGTCTACGTGAAGGATGTGGTCCGGTATAATGTCCTCACCATGGCTCTCACCTAGCAGTACTGAGCCGTCTATCATGCTCCGGTATAATGTCCTCACCATGACTCTCACCTAGCAGTACTGAGCCGTCTATCATGGTCCGGTATAATGTCCTCACCATGGCTCTCACCTAGCAGTACTGAGCAGTCTATCATGGTCCGGTATAATGTCCTCACCATGGCTCCCACCTAGCAGTACTGAGCAGTCTATCATGGTCCGGTATAATGTCCTCACCATGGCTCCCACCTAGCAGTACTGAGCAGTCTATCATGGTCCGGTATAATGTCCTCACCATGTCTCTCACCTAGCAGTACTGAGCTGTCTATCATGGTCCGGTATATTGTCCTCACCATGGCTCTCACCTAGCAGTACTGAGCTGTCTATCATGGTCCGGTATAATGTCCTCACCATGGCTCTCACCTAGCAGTACTGAGCCGCCTATCATGGTCCGGTATAATGTCCTCACCATGGCTCTCACCTAGCAGTACTGAGCCGCCTATCATGGTCCGGTATAATGTCCTCACCATGGCTCTCACCTAGCAGTACTGAGCAGTCTATCATGGTCCGGTATAATGTCCTCACCATGGCTCTCACCTAGCAGTACTGAGTCATCTATAGTGGTCCGGTATAATGTCCTCACCATGGCTCACACCTAGCAGTACTGAGCTGCCTATCATGGTCCAGTATAATGTCCTCACCATGGCTCCCACCTAGCAGTACTGAGTCATCTATAGTGGTCCGGTATAATGTCCTCACCATGGCTCACACCTAGCAGTACTGAGCTGCCTATCATGGTCCGGTATAATGTCCTCACCATGGCTTTCACCTAGCAGTATTGAGTCATCTATCATGCTCCGGTATAATGTCCTCACCATGACTCTCACCTAGCAGTACTGAGCCGCCTATCATGGTCCGGTATAATGTCCTCACCATGGCTCTCACCTAGCAGTACTGAGCAGTCTATCATGGTCCGGTATAATGTCCTCACCATGGCTCTCACCTAGCAGTACTGAGCTGTCTATCATGGTCCGGTATATTGTCCTCACCATGTCTCTCACCTAGCAGTACTGAGCCGTCATAGTGGTCCGGTATATTGTCCTCACCATGGCTCTCACCTAGCATTACTGAGCTGTCTATCATGGTCTGGTATATTGTCCTCACCATGTCTCTCACCCAGCGGTACTGAGCTGTCTATCATGGTCCGGTATAATGTCCTCACCATGGCTCTCACCTAGCAGTACTGAGCCGCCTATCATGGTCCGGTATAATGTCCTCACCATGTCTCTCACCCAGCAGTACTGAGCCGCCTATCATGGTCCGGTGTAATGTCCTCACCATGGCTCTCACCTAGCAGTACTGAGCCGCCTATCATGGTCCGGTATAATGTCCTCACCATGGGGTAAATTTACTAAGATTCGTATTTTCCCGTTTCAGGTCAAAGTTCAATCACGAATGACATCGAAAGTGTAAAACTGCAACTTTTTGAATTGATTACGACTAATTTACTAAGCTGTCGTATTCGGGTTTTTCTTTTGTTCCGATGTCGATGTCATTCGTGGTTTTTTTTCTATTTTTACGGCAGTGATTAGCAAAACACTGCCGACTTTTTTTACAATCAATCTCTGCCGGATCTGTGTGATCCGTGCTGGGGTTTATTTTTTTTATTTTTTTTAATTAAACACTGTAAAATAATAAAAAAAAATGCGTGGGGTCCCCCCTCCTAAGCATAACCAGCCTCGGACTCTTTGAGCCGATCCTGGTTGCAAAAATATGGGGGGAAAAATGACAGGGGTTCCCCCATATTTAAGCAACCAGCATCGGGCTCTGCGCCTGGTCCCAAAAATACGGGGGACAAAAAGAGTAGGGGTCCCCCGTATTTTTAAAACCAGCACCGGGCTCCACTAGCTGGACAGATAATGCCACAGCCGGGGGTCGCTTTTATATAGTGCCCTGCGGCCGTGGCATCAAAAATCCAACTAGTCACCCCTGGCCGGGGTACCCTGGGGGAGTGGGGACCCCTTCAATCAAGGGGTCCCCCCCCAGCCACCCAAGGGCCAGGGGTGAAGCCCGAGGCTGTCCCCCCCCATCCAATGGGCTGCGGATGGGGAGGCTGATAGCCTTTGTTGTAAAAGAAAAGATATTGTTTTTAGTAGCAGTACTACAAGTCCCAGCAAGCCTCCCCCGCATGCTGGTACTTGGAGAACCACAAGTACCAGCATGCGGCGGAAAAACTGGCCCGCTGGTACCTGTAGTACTACTACTAAAAAAATACCCCAAAAAAGACAAGACACACACACCGTGAAAGTATAATTTTATTACATACATACACACATACATACATACTTACCTTAAGTTCCCACGCAGGTCGGTCCTCTTCTCCAGTAGAATCCAAGGGGTACCTGTTGAAGAAATTATACTCACGAGATCCAGGGGTCCAGGCTCCTCGGGAAATCCAGGGGTAATCCACGTACTTGAAAAAAAAAAAAAAACGGTGTCCCGACCACGAACTGAAAGGGGACCCATGTTTGCACATGGGTCACCTTTCCACGAATGCCAGAAACCCACTCTGACTTCTGTCTAAGTGGGTTTCTTCAGCCAATCAGGGAGCGCCACGTTGTAGCACTCTCCTGATCAGCTGTGTGGTCCTGTCCTCACTGACAGGCAGCACACGGCAGTGTTACAATGTAGCGCCTATGCGCTACATTGTAACCAATGATGGGAACTTTCTGCCCTGCGGTTGACCTAAAGTGACGTCACCGCTGAGCAGAAAGTTCCCATCATTGGTTACAATGTAGCGCATAGGCGCTACATTGTAACACTGCCGTGTGCTGCCTGTCAGTGAGGACAGGACCACACAGCTGATCAGGAGAGTGCTACAACGTGGCGCTCCCTGATTGGCTGAAGAAACCCACTTAGACAGAAGTCAGAGTGGGTTTCTGGCATTCGTGGAAAGGTGACCCATGTGCAAACATGGGTCCCCTTTCAGTTCGTGGTCGGGACACCGTTTTTTTTTTTTTTTTCAAGTACGTGGATTACCCCTGGATTTCCCGAGGAGCCTGGACCCCTGGATCTCGTGAGTATAATTTCTTCAACAGGTACCCCTTGGATTCTACTGGAGAAGAGGACCGACCTGCGTGGGAACTTAAGGTAAGTATGTATGTATGTGTGTATGTATGTAATAAAATTATACTTTCACGGTGTGTGTGTCTTGTCTTTTTTTGGGTATTTTTTTAGTAGTAGTACTACAGGTACCAGCGGGCCAGTTTTTCCGCCGCATGCTGGTACTTGTGGTTCTCCAAGTACCAGCATGCGGGGGAGGCTTGCTGGGACTTGTAGTACTGCTACTAAAAACAATATCTTTTCTTTTACAACAAAGGCTATCAGCCTCCCCATCCGCAGCCCATTGGATGGGGGGGGGACAGCCTCGGGCTTCACCCCTGGCCCTTGGGTGGCTGGGGGGGGGGACCCCTTGATTGAAGGGGTCCCCACTCCCCCAGGGAACCCCGGCCAGGGGTGACTAGTTGGATTTTTGATGCCACGGCCGCAGGGCACTATATAAAAGTGACCCCCGGCTGTGGCATTATCTGTCCAGCTAGTGGAGCCCGGTGCTGGTTTTAAAAATACGGGGGACCCCTACTCTTTTTGTCCCCCATATTTTTGGGACCAGGACCAGGCGCAGAGCCCGATGCTGGTTGCTTAAATATGGGGGAACCCCTGTCATTTTTCCCCCCATATTTTTGCAACCAGGATCGGCTCAAAGAGCCCGAGGCTGGTTATGCTTAGGAGGGGGGACCCCACGCAATTTTTTTTGAAAAAATAAGTACTTTCCCACCCCTTCCCACTGATATACATGCACGGATCTCATGGATCCGTGCATGCCTATCCAATCACGAATAAAAAAAAAAGGTCTGTTTTTTTTTTAGCACTTTTTTACGAGTTGTAATTTTTCACGGCAGTGTTTGTTTTTTTTTTGCTTTGCACTTCTTAGTAAATGACCGAGATTCATACTTAAACAGCCGCGTTTTGAACGATGGTGTATTCATTCGTAATTTTTTACTTGGACTTGCAAAAAATTACGAATGCCCTCATCTCTGCCGTGATTAGTGTTTAGTAAATTACCGAGATGACACTTTGATGAAAAAACGGCATCTCGGTCAAAATCGGGAGCTTAGTAAATTTCCCCCCATGTCTCTCACCTAGCAGTACTGAGCCGCCTATCATGGTCCGGTATATTGTCCTCACCATGGCTCTCATGCAGCAGTACTGAGCTGTCTATCATGGTCCGGTATATTGTCCTCAAAATGGCTCTCACCCAGCAGTACTGAGCAGTCTATCATGGTCCGGTATAATGTCCTCACCATGTCTCTCACCTAGCAGTACTGAGCTGTCTATCATGGTCCGGTATATTGTCCTCACCATGGCTCTCACCTAGCAGTACTGAGCCGCCTATCATGGTCCGGTATTATGTCCTCACCATGGCTCCCACCTAGCAGTACTGAGCAGTCTATCATGGTCCGGTATAATGTCCTCACCATGGCTCTCACGCAGCAGTACTGAGCTGTCTATCATGGTCCGGTATATTGTCCTCACCATGGCTCTCACCTAGCAGTACTGAGCAGTCTATCATGGTCCGGTATAATGTCCTCACCATGTCTCTCACGTAGCAGTACTGAGCTGTCTATCATGGTCCGGTATATTGTCCTCACCATGGCTCTCACCTAGCAGTACTGAGCAGTCTATCATGGTCCGGTATAATGTCCTCACCATGTCTCTCACCTAGCAGTACTGAGCAGTCTATCATGGTCCGGTATAATGTCCTCACCATGTCTCTCACCTAGCAGTACTGAGCAGTCTATCATGGTCCGGTATAATGTCCTCACCATGTCTCTCACCTAGCAGTACTGAGCCGCCTATCATGGTCCGGTATATTGTCCTCACCATGGCTCTCACCTAGCAGTACTGAGCAGTCTATCATGGTCCGGTATAATGTCCTCACCATGTCTCTCACCTAGCAGTACTGAGCTGTCTATCATGGTCCGGTATATTGTCCTCAAAATGGCTCTCACCCAGCAGTACTGAGCAGTCTATCATGGTCCGGTATAATGTCCTCACCATGTCTCTCACCTAGCAGTACTGAGCTGTCTATCATGGTCCGGTATAATGTCCTCACCATGGCTCTCACCTAGCAGTACTGAGCAGTCTATCATGGTCCGGTATAATGTCCTCACCATGTCTCTCACCTAGCAGTACTGAGCCGCCTATCATGGTCCGGTATATTATCCTCACCATGTCTCTCACCTAGCAGTACTGAGCCGTCTATCATGGTCCGGTATAATGTCCTCACCATGGCTCCCACCTAGCAGTACTGAGCAGTCTATCATGGTCCGGTATATTGTCCTCACCATGTCTCTCACCTAGCAGTACTGAGCTGTCTATCATGGTCCGGTATATTGTCCTCAAAATGGCTCTCACCCAGCAGTACTGAGCAGTCTATCATGGTCCGGTATAATGTCCTCACCATGTCTCTCACCTAGCAGTACTGAGCCGCCTATCATGGTCCGGTATATTATCCTCACCATGGCTCTCACCTAGCAGTACTGAGCTGTCTATCATGGTCCGGTATAATGTCCTCACCATGGCTCTCACCTAGCAGTACTGAGCCGCCTATCATGGTCCGGTATAATGTCCTCACCATGGCTCTCACCTAGCAGTACTGAGCCGCCTATCATGGTCCGGTATATTATCCTCACCATGTCTCTCACCTAGCAGTACTGAGCAGTCTATCATGGTCCGGTATATTGTCCTCACCATGTCTCTCAGCCAGCAGTACTGAGCCGCCTATCATGGTCCGGTATATTATCCTCACCATGGCTCTCACCTAGCAGTACTGAGCTGTCTATCATGGTCCGGTATATTATCCTCACCATGGCTCTCACCTAGCAGTACTGAGCAGTCTATCATGGTCCGGTATAATGTCCTCACCATGTCTCTCACCTAGCAGTACTGAGCAGTCTATCATGGTCCGGTATATTGTCCTCACCATGACTCTCACCTAGCAGTACTGAGCCGCCTATCATGGTCCGGTATATTATCCTCACCATGGCTCTCACCTAGCAGTACTGAGCTGTCTATCATGGTCCGGTATATTATCCTCACCATGGCTCTCACCTAGCAGTACTGAGCAGTCTATCATGGTCCGGTATAATGTCCTCACCATGACTCTCACCTAGCAGTACTGAGCCGCCTATCATGGTCCGGTATAATGTCCTCACCATGGCTCTCACCTAGCAGTACTGAGCAGTCTATCATGGTCCGGTATATTATCCTCACCATGGCTCTCACCTAGCAGTGCTGAGCCGCCTATCATGGTCCGGTATAATGTCCTCACCATGGCTCTCACCTAGCAGTACTGAGCCGCCTATCAGCGTGCAGCGTTAGGGCTTCAGGACAAGGCTGGTGACAGACATTCCGTGGGGCAGCGGTGCTGGATACTCGGTATCCGACCCTTATTACAGCCGCTATACGCCTTTCTAGGAACAGGGGGATAATGACCGTATTTAGTCGATCTGCTCTTGCAATCTGTTTCTAATACAGCCTTCAGAAGTAATAATGTTTGGCGTAAATGTTTACATTTGTCCGGTAACTATTTCCAGACGTCAGAAACCTTTCCTAGAAAACATCAGATGTGACGAGGACTTGGACGGGTCTGAGGCCGCCAGCTGCGTCTTCATTCACCATGGACCTAGGAATTGGCGATTAATGTCACCAGGGCGCAGGAGAGGTCACAACGCACAAATAGTGGTGGCTGCATTCTAGTGTGGAAAGGTTCAGCCAAAGAGCGTCGCTGAGCGCAGTCCAAGGACCAACAAGGGACACGCACTCACGTGCGCAAAGCTAATTAGCTGATTAATCAGTCTCCTGTGAGACGTGAGACCCATGCAGCGGACAGTGAAGGACCCCCCCCCCCCCCCCCAGCATATCTGTCCTCCATGATGAATTGCCGGTTGACACGTGGGACAAGTCTACTTCCATTGCTGTGCAGAGAGTTCTGACGGGCCTAGATACCCCCAGGCTGCTTCTACTTGCCCTCCTGCGCCTACATTCAGAACTTGGGGGGTAGGCTTACTGCAGCTTCCAAAGAAGACAAGCTGTGGTGTTACCCTTAGCAACCAAACAGATTCTAGCATCAGAATGCAGAAGAGAAATTATAGAATCTGTTTGCTATGGGCAGTACCACTGCTTCTCTGAGACCTAAGTGAATCTATCCCTAGGTATTTGTATTTTAAAGAGAAATAAAGCGTATGAGATCTCTACCTGCGTACAGTCATGGCTGAAACATCAGCCACGTCGCAGCGCAGGGATCAGTCCGTGGATGAGTTACACCTCCCCCCACAGTGTCGCAGCGCAGAGATCTGTCCGTGGATGAGTTACACCTCCCCCCACAGTGTCGCAGCGCAGGGATCTGTCCGTGGATGAGTTACACCTCCCCCCACAGTGTCGCAGCGCAGAGATCTGTCCGTGGATGAGTTACACCTCCCCCCACAGTGTCGCAGCGCAGGGATCTGTCCGTGGATGAGTTACACCTCCCCCCACAGTGTCGCAGCGCAGAGATCTGTCCGTGGATGAGTTACACCTCCCCCCACAGTGTCGCAGCGCAGGGATCTGTCCGTGGATGAGTTACACCTCCCCCCACAGTGTCGCAGCGCAGGGATCTGTCCGTGGATGAGTTACACCTCCCCCCACAGTGTCGCAGCGCAGGGATCTGTCCGTGGATGAGTTACACCTCCCCCCACAGTGTCGCAGCGCAGGGATCTGTCCGTGGATGAGTTACACCTCCCCCCACAGTGTTGCAGCACAGGGATCTGTCCATAGATGAGTTACACCTCCCCCCACAGTGTCGCAGCGCAGGGATCTGTCCATAGATGAGTTACACCTCCCCCCACAGTGTCGCAGCGCAGGGATCTGTCAGTGGATGAGTTACACCTCCCCCCACAGTGTCGCAGCACAGGGATCTGTCCATAGATGAGTTACACCTCCCCCCACAGTGTCGCAGCGCAGGGATCTGTCCGTGGATGAGTTACACCTCCCCCCACAGTGTTGCAGCACAGGGATCTGTCCATAGATGAGTTACACCTCCCCCCACAGTGTCGCAGCGCAGGGATCTGTCCATAGATGGGTTACACCTCCCCCCACAGTGTCGCAGCGCAGGGATCTGTCCGTGGATGGGTTACACCTCCCCCCACAGTGTCGCAGCGCAGGGATCTGACCATAGATGAGTTACACCTCCCCCCACAGTGTCGCAGCGCAGGGATCTGACAGTGGATGAGATACACCTCCCCCCATAGTGTCGCAGCGCAGGGATCTGTCCGTGGATGGGTTACACCTCCCCCCACAGTGTCGCAGCGCAGGGATCTGTCCGTGGATGAGTTACACCTCCCCCCACAGTGTCGCAGCGCAGGGATCTGTCCGTGGATGAGTTACACCTCCCCCCACAGTGTCGCAGCGCAGGGATCTGTCCGTGGATGAGTTACACCTCCCCCCACAGTGTCGCAGCGCAGGGATCTGTCCGTGGATGAGTTACACCTCCCCCCACAGTGTCGCAGCACAGGGATCTGTCCGTGGATGAGTTACACCTCCCCCCACAGTGTCGCAACGCAGGGATCTGTCCATAGATGAGTTACACCTCCCCCCACAGTGTCGCAGCGCAGGGATCTGTCCGTGGATGAGTTACACCTCCCCCCACAGTGTCGCAGCGCAGGGATCTGTCCATAGATGAGTTACACCTCCCCCCACAGTGTCGCAGCGCAGGGATCTGTCCATAGATGAGTTACACCTCCCCCCACAGTGTCGCAGCGCAGGGATCTGTCCGTGGATGAGTTACACCTCCCCCCACAGTGTCGCAGCGCAGGGATCTGTCCGTGGATGAGTTACACCTCCCCCCACAGTGTCGCAGCGCAGGGATCTGTCAGTGGATGAGTTACACCTCCCCCCCACAGTGTCGCAGCGCAGGGATCTGTACATAGATGGGTTACACCTCCCCCCACAGTGTCGCAGCGCAGGGATCTGTCCGTGGATGGGTTACACCTCCCCCCACAGTGTCGCAGCGCAGGGATCTGACCATAGATGAGTTACACCTCCCCCCACAGTGTCGCAGCGCAGGGATCTGTCCATAGATGAGTTACACCTCCCCCCACAGTGTCGCAGCGCAGGGATCTGACAGTGGATGAGATACACCTCCCCCCATAGTGTCGCAGCGCAGGGATCTGTCCGTGGATGGGTTACACCTCCCCCCACAGTGTCGCAGCGCAGGGATCTGTCTGTGGATGAGTTACACCTCCCCCCACAGTGTCACAGCGCAGGGATCTGTCCGTGGATGAGTTACACCTCCCCCCACAGTGTCGCAGCACAGGGATCTGTCCGTGGATGAGTTACACCTCCCCCCACAGTGTCGCAACGCAGGGATCTGTACATAGATGAGTTACACCTCCCCCCACAGTGTCGCAGCGCAGGGATCTGTCCGTGGATGAGTTACACCTCCCCCCACAGTGTCGCAGCGCAGGGATCTGTCCATAGATGAGTTACACCTCCCCCCACAGTGTCGCAACGCAGGGATCTGTACATAGATGAGTTACACCTCCCCCCACAGTGTCGCAGCGCAGGGATCTGTCCGTGGATGAGTTACACCTCCCCCCACAGTGTCGTGTCGCAGCGCAGGGATCTGTACATAGATGGGTTACACCTCCCCCCACATTGTCGCAGCGCAGGGATCTGTCCGTGGATGGGTTACACCTCCCCCCACAGTGTCGCAGCGCAGGGATCTGTACATAGATGGGTTACACCTCCCCCCACAGTGTCGCAGCGCAGGGATCTGACAGTGGATGAGATACACCTCCCCCCATAGTGTCGCAGCGCAGGGATCTGTCCGTGGATGGGTTACACCTCCCCCCCAGTGTCGCAGCGCAGGGATCTGTCCGTGGATGAGTTACACCTCCCCCCACAGTGTCACAGCGCAGGGATCTGTCCGTGGATGAGTTACACCTCCCCCCACAGTGTCGCAGTACAGGGATCTGTCCGTGGATGGGTTACACTTCCCCCCACAGTATCGAAGCAGGGATCTGTCCGTGGATGAGTTACACCTCCCCCCACAGTGTCGCAGTACAGGGATCTGTCCGTGGATGGGTTACACTTCCCCCCACAGTATCGAAGCAGGGATCTGTCCGTGGATGAGTTACACCTCCCCCCACAGTGTCGCAGCGCAGGGATCTGTCCGTGGATGAGTTACACCTCCCCCCACAGTGTTGCAGCACAGGGATCTGTCCATAGATGAGTTACACCTCCCCCCACAGTGTCGCAGCGCAGGGATCTGTCCATAGATGAGTTACACCTCCCCCCACAGTGTCGCAGCGCAGGGATCTGTCAGTGGATGAGTTACACCTCCCCCCACAGTGTCGCAGCACAGGGATCTGTCCATAGATGAGTTACACCTCCCCCCACAGTGTCGCAGCGCAGGGATCTGTCCGTGGATGAGTTACACCTCCCCCCACAGTGTTGCAGCACAGGGATCTGTCCATAGATGAGTTACACCTCCCCCCACAGTGTCGCAGCGCAGGGATCTGTCCATAGATGGGTTACACCTCCCCCCACAGTGTCGCAGCGCAGGGATCTGTCCGTGGATGGGTTACACCTCCCCCCACAGTGTCGCAGCGCAGGGATCTGACCATAGATGAGTTACACCTCCCCCCACAGTGTCGCAGCGCAGGGATCTGACAGTGGATGAGATACACCTCCCCCCATAGTGTCGCAGCGCAGGGATCTGTCCGTGGATGGGTTACACCTCCCCCCACAGTGTCGCAGCGCAGGGATCTGTCTGTGGATGAGTTACACCTCCCCCCACAGTGTCACAGCGCAGGGATCTGTCCGTGGATGAGTTACACCTCCCCCCACAGTGTCGCAGCACAGGGATCTGTCCGTGGATGAGTTACACCTCCCCCCACAGTGTCGCAGCGCAGGGATCTGTCCGTGGATGAGTTACACCTCCCCCCACAGTGTCGCAGCACAGGGATCTGTCCGTGGATGAGTTACACCTCCCCCCACAGTGTCGCAACGCAGGGATCTGTACATAGATGGGTTACACCTCCCCCCACAGTGTCGCAGCGCAGGGATCTGACAGTGGATGAGATACACCTCCCCCCATAGTGTCGCAGCGCAGGGATCTGTCCGTGGATGGGTTACACCTCCCCCCACAGTGTCGCAGCGCAGGGATCTGTCTGTGGATGAGTTACACCTCCCCCCACAGTGTCACAGCGCAGGGATCTGTCCGTGGATGAGTTACACCTCCCCCCACAGTGTCGCAGCGCAGGGATCTGTCCGTGGATGAGTTACACCTCCCCCCACAGTGTCGCAGCGCAGGGATCTGTCCGTGGATGAGTTACACCTCCCCCCACAGTGTCGCAGCGCAGGGATCTGTCCGTGGATGAGTTACACCTCCCCCCACAGTGTCGCAGCGCAGGGATCTGTCCATAGATGAGTTACACCTCCCCCCACAGTGTCGCAGCGCAGGGATCTGTCCATAGATGAGTTACACCTCCCCCCACAGTGTCGCAGCGCAGGGATCTGTCCGTGGATGAGTTACACCTCCCCCCACAGTGTCGCAGCGCAGGGATCTGTCCGTGGATGAGTTACACCTCCCCCCACAGTGTCGCAGCGCAGGGATCTGTCAGTGGATGAGTTACACCTCCCCCCCACAGTGTCGCAGCGCAGGGATCTGTACATAGATGGGTTACACCTCCCCCCACAGTGTCGCAGCGCAGGGATCTGTCCGTGGATGGGTTACACCTCCCCCCACAGTGTCGCAGCGCAGGGATCTGACCATAGATGAGTTACACCTCCCCCCACAGTGTCGCAGCGCAGGGATCTGTCCATAGATGAGTTACACCTCCCCCCACAGTGTCGCAGCGCAGGGATCTGACAGTGGATGAGATACACCTCCCCCCATAGTGTCGCAGCGCAGGGATCTGTCCGTGGATGGGTTACACCTCCCCCCACAGTGTCGCAGCGCAGGGATCTGTCTGTGGATGAGTTACACCTCCCCCCACAGTGTCGCAGCGCAGGGATCTGTCCGTGGATGAGTTACACCTCCCCCCACAGTGTCGCAGCGCAGGGATCTGTCCATAGATGAGTTACACCTCCCCCCACAGTGTCGCAGCGCAGGGATCTGTCCATAGATGAGTTACACCTCCCCCCACAGTGTCGCAGCGCAGGGATCTGTCCGTGGATGAGTTACACCTCCCCCCACAGTGTCGCAGCGCAGGGATCTGTCCGTGGATGAGTTACACCTCCCCCCACAGTGTCGCAGCGCAGGGATCTGTCAGTGGATGAGTTACACCTCCCCCCCACAGTGTCGCAGCGCAGGGATCTGTACATAGATGGGTTACACCTCCCCCCACAGTGTCGCAGCGCAGGGATCTGTCCGTGGATGGGTTACACCTCCCCCCACAGTGTCGCAGCGCAGGGATCTGACCATAGATGAGTTACACCTCCCCCCACAGTGTCGCAGCGCAGGGATCTGTCCATAGATGAGTTACACCTCCCCCCACAGTGTCGCAGCGCAGGGATCTGACAGTGGATGAGATACACCTCCCCCCATAGTGTCGCAGCGCAGGGATCTGTCCGTGGATGGGTTACACCTCCCCCCACAGTGTCGCAGCGCAGGGATCTGTCTGTGGATGAGTTACACCTCCCCCCACAGTGTCGCAGCGCAGGGATCTGTCCGTGGATGAGTTACACCTCCCCCCACAGTGTCGCAGCACAGGGATCTGTCCGTGGATGAGTTACACCTCCCCCCACAGTGTCGCAACGCAGGGATCTGTACATAGATGAGTTACACCTCCCCCCACAGTGTCGCAGCGCAGGGATCTGTCCGTGGATGAGTTACACCTCCCCCCACAGTGTCGCAGCGCAGGGATCTGTCCATAGATGAGTTACACCTCCCCCCACAGTGTCGCAACGCAGGGATCTGTACATAGATGAGTTACACCTCCCCCCACAGTGTCGCAGCGCAGGGATCTGTCCGTGGATGAGTTACACCTCCCCCCACAGTGTCGCAGCGCAGGGATCTGTACATAGATGGGTTACACCTCCCCCCACATTGTCGCAGCGCAGGGATCTGTCCGTGGATGGGTTACACCTCCCCCCACAGTGTCGCAGCGCAGGGATCTGTACATAGATGGGTTACACCTCCCCCCACAGTGTCGCAGCGCAGGGATCTGACAGTGGATGAGATACACCTCCCCCCATAGTGTCGCAGCGCAGGGATCTGTCCGTGGATGGGTTACACCTCCCCCCCAGTGTCGCAGCGCAGGGATCTGTCCGTGGATGAGTTACACCTCCCCCCACAGTGTCACAGCGCAGGGATCTGTCCGTGGATGAGTTACACCTCCCCCCACAGTGTCGCAGTACAGGGATCTGTCCGTGGATGGGTTACACTTCCCCCCACAGTATCGAAGCAGGGATCTGTCCGTGGATGAGTTACACCTCCCCCCACAGTGTCGCAGTACAGGGATCTGTCCGTGGATGGGTTACACTTCCCCCCACAGTATCGAAGCAGGGATCTGTCCGTGGATGAGTTACACCTCCCCCCACAGTGTCGCAACGCAGGGATCTGTCCGTGGATGGGTTACACCTCCCCCCACAGTGTCGCAGCGCAGGGATCAGTCCGTGGATGGGTTACACTTCCCCCCACAGTATCGAAGCAGGGATCTGTCCGTGGATGAGTTACACCTCCCCCCACAGTGTCGCAACGCAGGGATCTGTCCGTGGATGGGTTACACCTCCCCCCACAGTGTCGCAGTGCAGGGATCTGTCCGTGGATGGGTTACACCTCCCCCCACAGTGTCAGGATCTGTCCGTGGATGAGTTACACCTCCCCCCACAGTGTCGCAGCGCAGGGATCTGTCCGTGGATGAGTTACACCTCCCCCCACAGTGTCGCAGCAGGGATCTGTCCGTGGATGAGTTACACCTCCCCCCACAGTGTCGCAGCGCAGGGATCTGTCCGTGGATGAGTTACGCCTCCCCCCACAGTGTCGCAGCAGGGATCTGTCCGTGGATGAGTTACGCCTCCCCCCACAGTGTCGCAGCAGGGATCTGTCCGTGGATGAGTTACACCTCCCCCCACAGTGTCGCAGCGCAGGGATCTGTCCGTGGATGAGTTACGCCTCCCCCCACAGTGTCGCAGCAGGGATCTGTCCGTGGATGAGTTACGCCTCCCCCCACAGTGTCGCAGCGCAGGGATCTGTCCGTGGATGAGTTACACCTCCCCCCACAGTGTCGCAGCGCAGGGATCTGTCCGTGGATGAGTTACACCTCCCCCCACAGTGTCGCAGCGCAGGGATCTGTCCGTGGATGAGTTACGCCTCCCCCCACAGTGTCGCAGCGCAGGGATCTGTCAGTGGATGAGTTACGCCTCCCCCCACAGTGTCGCAACACAGGGATCTGTCTGGATGATTTACACCTCCCCCCACAGTGTCGCAACGCAGGGATCTGTCCGTGGATACGTTACACCTCCCCCCACAGTGTCGCAGCGCAGGGATCAGTCCGTGGATGGGTTACACCTCCCCCCACAGTGTCGCAGCGCAGGGATCAGTCCGTGGATGGGTTACACCTCCCCCCACAGTGTTGCAGCGCAGGGATCTGTCAGTGGATGAGTTACACCTCCCCCCACAGTGTCGCAGCGCAGGGATCTGTCCGTGGATGGGTTACACCTCTCCCCACAGTGTCGCAGCGCAGGGATCTGTCCGTGGATGGGTTACACCTCTCCCCACAGTATCGCAGCGCAGGGAAATGTCCGTGGATGGGTTACACCTCCCCCCACAGTGTTGCAGCGCAGGGATCTGTCAGTGGATGAGTTACACCTCCCCCCACAGTGTCGCAGCGCAGGGATCTGTCCGTGGATGAGATACACCTCCCCCCATAGTGTCGCAGCGCAGGGATCTGTCCGTGGATGGGTTACACCTCCCCCCACAGTGTCGCAGCGCAGGGATCTGTCTGTGGATGAGTTACACCTCCCCCCACAGTGTCACAGCACAGGGATCTGTCCGTGGATGAGTTACACCTCCCCCCACAGTGTCGCAGCACAGGGATCTGTCCGTGGATGAGTTACACCTCCCCCCACAGTGTCGCAATGCAGGGATCTGTCCATGGATGAGTTACACCTCCCCCCACAGTGTCGCAGCGCAGGGATCTGTCCATAGATGAGTTACACCTCCCCCCACAGTGTCGCAGCGCAGGGATCTGTCCATAGATGAGTTACACCTCCCCCCACAGTGTCGCAGCGCAGGGATCTGTCCGTGGATGAGTTACACCTCCCCCCACAGTGTTGCAGCGCAGGGATCTGTCCGTGGATGAGTTACACCTCCCCCCACAGTGTCGCAGCGCAGGGATCTGTCAGTGGATGAGTTACACCCCCCCCCCCACAGTGTCGCAGCGCAGGGATCTGTACATAGATGGGTTACACCTCCCCCCACAGTGTCGCAGCGCAGGGATCTGTCCGTGGATGGGTTACACCTCCCCCCACAGTGTCGCAGCGCAGGGATCTGACCATAGATGAGTTACACCTCCCCCCACAGTGTCGCAGCGCAGGGATCTGTCCATAGATGAGTTACACCTCCCCCCACAGTGTCGCAGCGCAGGGATCTGACAGTGGATGAGATACACCTCCCCCCACAGTGTCGCAGCGCAGGGATCTGTCTGTGGATGAGTTACACCTCCCCCCACAGTGTCACAGCGCAGGGATCTGTCCGTGGATGAGTTACACCTCCCCCCACAGTGTCGCAGCACAGGGATCTGTCCGTGGATGAGTTACACCTCCCCCCACAGTGTCTCAGCGCAGGGATCTGTCCGTGGATGAGTTACACCTCCCCCCACAGTGTCGCAGCGCAGGGATCTGTCCGTGGATGGGTTACACCTCTCCCCACAGTGTCGCAGCGCAGGGATCTGTCAGTGGATGAGTTACACCTCCCCCCACAGTGTCGCAGCGCAGGGATCTGTCCGTGGATGAGTTACACCTCCCCCCACAGTGTCGCAGCGCAGGGATCTGTCCGTGGATGAGTTACACCTCCCCCCACAGTGTCGCAGCGCAGGGATCTGTCAGTGGATGAGTTACACCTCCCCCCACAGTGTCACAGCGCAGGGACCTGTCCGTGGATACGTTACACCTCCCCCCATAGTGTCGCAGCACAGGGATCTGTCCGTGGATGAGTTACACCTCCCCTCACAGTGTCAGGATCTGTCCGTGGATGAGTTACACCTCCCCCTACAGTGTTGCAGCGCAGGGATCTGTCCGTGGATGAGTTACACCTCCCCCCACAGTGTCGCAGCGCAGGGATCTGTCAGTGGATGAGATACACCTCCCCCCACAGTGTCGCAACGCAGGGATCTGTCAGTGGATGATTTACACCTCCCCCACAGTGTCGCAACGCAGGGATCTGTCCGTGGATGAGTTACACCTCCCCCCACAGTGTCAGGATCTGTCCGTGGATGAGTTACACCTCCCCCCACAGTGTCGCAGCGCAGGGATCTGTCCGTGGATGAGTTACACCTCCCCCCCACAGTGTCGCAACGCAGGGATCTGTCCGTGGATGAGTTACACCTCCCTCCACAGTGTCAGGATCTGTCCGTGGATGAGTTACACCTCCCCCCACAGTGTCAGGATCTGTCCGTGGATGAGTTACACCTCCCCCCACAGTGTTGCAGCACAGGGATCTGTCCGTGGATGAGTTACACCTCCCCCCACAGTGTCGCAGCGCAGGGATCTGTCCGTGGATGGGTTACACCTCCCCCACAGTGTCAGGATCTGTCTGTGGATGAGTTACACCTCCCCCCACAGTGTTGCAGCACAGGGATCTGTCCGTGGATGAGTTACACCTCCCCCCACAGTGTCGCAGCGCAGGGATCTGTCCGTGGATGAGTTACACCTCCCCCCACAGTGTTGCAGCGCAGGGATCTGTCAGTGGATGAGTTACACCTCCCCCCACAGTGTCGCAGCGCAGGGATCTGTCCGTGGATGGGTTACACCTCTCCCCACAGTGTCGCAGCGCAGGGATCTGTCCATGGATGGGTTACACCTCTCCCCACAGTGTCGCAGCGCAGGGAAATGTCCGTGGATGGGTTACACCTCCCCCCACAGTGTTGCAGCGCAGGGATCTGTCAGTGGATGAGTTACACCTCCCCCCACAGTGTCGCAGCGCAGGGATCTTTCCGTGGATGAGTTACACCTCCCCCCACAGTGTCGCAGCGCAGGGATCTGTCCGTGGATTGGTTACACCTCTCCCCACAGTGTCGCAGTGCAGGGATCTGTCAGTGGATGAGTTACACCTCCCCCCACAGTGTCGCAGCGCAGGGATCTGTCCGTGGATGAGTTACACCTCCCCCCACAGTGTCGCAGCGCAGGGATCTGTCTGTGGATGAGTTACACCTCCCCCCACAGTGTCGCAGCACAGGGATCTGTCCGTGGATGGGTTACACTTCCCCCCACAGTATCGAAGCAGGGATCTGTCCGTGCATCAGTTACACCTCCCCTCACAGTGTCAGGATCTGTCCGTGGATGAGTTACACCTCCCCCTACAGTGTTGCAGCGCAGGGATCTGTCCGTGGATGAGTTACACCTCCCCCCACAGTGTCGCAGCGCAGGGATCTGTCAGTGGATGAGTTACACCTCCCCCCACAGTGTCGCAACGCAGGGATCTGTCCGTGGATGAGTTACACCTCCCCCCACAGTGTCGCAACGCAGGGATCTGTCCGTGGATGAGTTACACCTCCCCCCACAGTGTCAGGATCTGTCCGTGGATGAGTTACACCTCCCCCCACAGTGTCGCAGCGCAGTGATCTGTCCATGGATGAGTTACACCTCCCCCCCACAGTGTCGCAACGCAGGGATCTGTCCGTGGATGAGTTACACCTCCCCCCACAGTGTCAGGATCTGTCCGTGGATGAGTTACACCTCCCCCCACAGTGTCAGGATCTGTCCGTGGATGAGTTACACCTCCCCATACAGTGTTGCAGCACAGGGATCTGTCCGTGGATGAGTTACACCTCCCCCCACAGTGTCGCAGCGCAGGGATCTGTCCGTGGATGGGTTACACCTCCCCCCACAGTGTCAGGATCTGTCCGTGGATGAGTTACACCTCCCCCCACAGTGTCAGGATCTGTCCGTGGATGAGTTACACCTCCCCCCACAGTGTTGCAGCACAGGGATCTGTCCGTGGATGAGATACACCTCCCCCCACAGTGTCGCAACGCAGGGATCTGTCCGTGGATGAGTTACACCTCCCCCCACAGTGTCAGGATCTGTCCGTGGATGAGTTACACCTCCCCCCACAGTGTCGCAGCGCAGGGATCTGTCCATGGATGAGTTACACCTCCCCCCCCACAGTGTCGCAACGCAGGGATCTGTCCGTGGATGAGTTACACCTCCCCCCACAGTGTCAGGATCTGTCCGTGGATGAGTTACACCTCCCCCCACAGTGTCAGGATCTGTCCGTGGATGAGTTACACCTCCCCCCACAGTGTTGCAGCACAGGGATCTGTCCGTGGATGAGTTACACCTCCCCCCACCGTGTCGCAGCGCAGGGATCTGTCCGTGGATGAGTTACACCTCCCCCCACAGTGTTGCAGCGCAGGGATCTGTCAGTGGATGAGTTACACCTCTCCCCACAGTGTCGCAGCGCAGGGATCTGTCCGTGGATGGGTTACACCTCTCCCCACAGTGTCGCAGCGCAGGGATCTGTCCATGGATGGGTTACACCTCTCCCCACAGTGTCGCAGCGCAGGGAAATGTCCGTGGATGGGTTACACCTCCCCCCACAGTGTTGCAGCGCAGGGATCTGTCAGTGGATGAGTTACACCTCCCCCCACAGTGTCGCAGCGCCGGGATCTGTCCGTGGATGAGTTACACCTCCCCCCACAGTGTCGCAGCGCAGGGATCTGTCCGTGGATGGGTTACACCTCTCCCCACAGTGTCGCAGTGCAGGGATCTGTCAGTGGATGAGTTACACCTCCCCCCACAGTGTCGCAGCGCAGGGATCTGTCCGTGGATGAGTTACACCTCCCCCCACAGTGTCGCAGCGCAGGGATCTGTCTGTGGATGAGTTACACCTCCCCCCACAGTGTCACAGCGCAGGGATCTGTCCGTGGATACGTTACACCTCCCCCCACAGTGTCGCAGCACAGGGATCTGTCCGTGGATGGGTTACACTTCCCCCCACAGTATCGAAGCAGGGATCTGTCCGTGGATGAGTTACACCTCCCCTCACAGTGTCAGGATCTGTCCGTGGATGAGTTACACCTCCCCCCACAGTGTCGCAGCGCAGGGATCTGTCAGTGGATGAGATACACCTCCCCCCACAGTGTCGCAACGCAGGGATCTGTCCGTGGATGAGATACACCTCCCCCCACAGTGTCGCAACGCAGGGATCTGTCCGTGGATGAGTTACACCTCCCCCCCACAGTGTCGCAGCGCAGGGATCAGTCAGTGGATGATTTACACCTCCCCCCACAGTGTCGCAATGCAGGGATCTGTCAGTGGATGATTTACACCTCCCCCACAGTGTCGCAACGCAGGGATCTGTCCGTGGATGAGTTACACCTCCCGCCACAGTGTCAGGATCTGTCCGTGGATGAGTTACACCTCCCCCCACAGTGTCGCAGCGCAGGGATCTGTCCATGGATGAGTTACACCTCCCCCCCACAGTGTTGCAACGCAGGGATCTGTCCGTGGATGAGTTACACCTCCCCCCACAGTGTCAGGATCTGTCCGTGGATGAGTTACACCTCCCCCCACAGTGTCAGGATCTGTCCGTGGATGAGTTACACCTCCCCCCACAGTGTTGCAGCACAGGGATCTGTCCGTGGATGAGTTACACCTCCCCCCACAGTGTCGCAGCGCAGGGATCTGTCCGTGGATGGGTTACACCTCCCCCACAGTGTCAGGATCTGTCTGTGGATGAGTTACACCTCCCCCCACAGTGTTGCAGCACAGGGATCTGTCAGTGGATGAGTTACACCTCCCCCCATAGTGTCGCAGCGCAGGGATCTGTCAGTGGATGGGTTACACCTCCCCCCACAGTGTCGCAGCGCAGGGATCTGTCAGTGGATGAGTTACACCTCCCCCCATAGTGTCGCAGCGCAGGGATCTGTCCGTGGATGGGTTACACCTCCCCCCACAGTGTCGCAGCACAGGGATCTGTCCGTGGATGAGTTACACCTCCCCCCACAGTGTCGCAACGCAGGGATCTGTCCATAGATGAGTTACACCTCCCCCCACAGTGTCGCAGCGCAGGGATCTGTCCGTGGATGAGTTACACCTCCCCCCACAGTGTCGCAGCGCAGGGATCTGTCCATAGATGAGTTACACCTCTCCCCACAGTGTCGCAGCGCAGGGATCTGTCCATAGATGAGTTACACCTCCCCCCACAGTGTCGCAGCGCAGGGATCTGTCCGTGGATGAGTTACACCTCCCCCCACAGTGTCGCAGCGCAGGGATCTGTCCGTGGATGAGTTACACCTCCCCCCACAGTGTCGCAGCGCAGGGATCTGTCAGTGGATGAGTTACACCTCCCCCCCACAGTGTCGCAGCGCAGGGATCTGTACATAGATGGGTTACACCTCCCCCCACAGTGTCGCAGCGCAGGGATCTGTCCGTGGATGGGTTACACCTCCCCCCACAGTGTCGCAGCGCAGGGATCTGACCATAGATGAGTTACACCTCCCCCCACAGTGTCGCAGCGCAGGGATCTGTCCATAGATGAGTTACACCTCCCCCCACAGTGTCGCAGCGCAGGGATCTGACAGTGGATGAGATACACCTCCCCCCATAGTGTCGCAGCGCAGGGATCTGTCCGTGGATGGGTTACACCTCCCCCCACAGTGTCGCAGCGCAGGGATCTGTCTGTGGATGAGTTACACCTCCCCCCACAGTGTCACAGCGCAGGGATCTGTCCGTGGATGAGTTACACCTCCCCCCACAGTGTCGCAGCACAGGGATCTGTCCGTGGATGAGTTACACCTCCCCCCACAGTGTCGCAACGCAGGGATCTGTACATAGATGAGTTACACCTCCCCCCACAGTGTCGCAGCGCAGGGATCTGTCCGTGGATGAGTTACACCTCCCCCCACAGTGTCGCAGCGCAGGGATCTGTCCATAGATGAGTTACACCTCCCCCCACAGTGTCGCAACGCAGGGATCTGTACATAGATGAGTTACACCTCCCCCCACAGTGTCGCAGCGCAGGGATCTGTCCGTGGATGAGTTACACCTCCCCCCACAGTGTCGCAGCGCAGGGATCTGTACATAGATGGGTTACACCTCCCCCCACAGTGTCGCAGCGCAGGGATCTGACAGTGGATGAGATACACCTCCCCCCATAGTGTCGCAGCGCAGGGATCTGTCCGTGGATGGGTTACACCTCCCCCCCAGTGTCGCAGCGCAGGGATCTGTCCGTGGATGAGTTACACCTCCCCCCACAGTGTCACAGCGCAGGGATCTGTCCGTGGATGAGTTACACCTCCCCCCACAGTGTCGCAGTACAGGGATCTGTCCGTGGATGGGTTACACTTCCCCCCACAGTATCGAAGCAGGGATCTGTCCGTGGATGAGTTACACCTCCCCCCACAGTGTCGCAGTACAGGGATCTGTCCGTGGATGGGTTACACTTCCCCCCACAGTATCGAAGCAGGGATCTGTCCGTGGATGAGTTACACCTCCCCCCACAGTGTCGCAACGCAGGGATCTGTCCGTGGATGGGTTACACCTCCCCCCACAGTGTCGCAGTGCAGGGATCTGTCCGTGGATGGGTTACACCTCCCCCCACAGTGTCAGGATCTGTCCGTGGATGAGTTACACCTCCCCCCACAGTGTCGCAGCGCAGGGATCTGTCCGTGGATGAGTTACACCTCCCCCCACAGTGTCGCAGCAGGGATCTGTCCGTGGATGAGTTACACCTCCCCCCACAGTGTCGCAGCGCAGGGATCTGTCCGTGGATGAGTTACGCCTCCCCCCACAGTGTCGCAGCAGGGATCTGTCCGTGGATGAGTTACGCCTCCCCCCACAGTGTCGCAGCAGGGATCTGTCCGTGGATGAGTTACGCCTCCCCCCACAGTGTCGCAGCGCAGGGATCTGTCTGTGGATGAGTTACGCCTCCCCCCACAGTGTCGCAGCAGGGATCTGTCCGTGGATGAGTTACGCCTCCCCCCACAGTGTCGCAGCGCAGGGATCTGTCCGTGGATGAGTTACACCTCCCCCCACAGTGTCGCAGCGCAGGGATCTGTCCGTGGATGAGTTACACCTCCCCCCACAGTGTCGCAGCGCAGGGATCTGTCCGTGGATGAGTTACGCCTCCCCCCACAGTGTCGCAGCGCAGGGATCTGTCAGTGGATGAGTTACGCCTCCCCCCACAGTGTCGCAACACAGGGATCTGTCAGTGGATGATTTACACCTCCCCCTACAGTGTCGCAACGCAGGGATCTGTCCGTGGATACGTTACACCTCCCCCCACAGTGTCGCAGCGCAGGGATCAGTCCGTGGATGGGTTACACTTCCCCCCACAGTATCGAAGCAGGGATCTGTCCGTGGATGAGTTACACCTCCCCCCACAGTGTCGCAACGCAGGGATCTGTCCGTGGATGGGTTACACCTCCCCCCACAGTGTCGCAGTGCAGGGATCTGTCCGTGGATGGGTTACACCTCCCCCCACAGTGTCAGGATCTGTCCGTGGATGAGTTACACCTCCCCCAACAGTGTCGCAGCGCAGGGATCTGTCCGTGGATGAGTTACACCTCCCCCCACAGTGTCGCAGCAGGGATCTGTCCGTGGATGAGTTACGCCTCCCCCCACAGTGTCGCAGCAGGGATCTGTCCGTGGATGAGTTACACCTCCCCCCACAGTGTCGCAGCGCAGGGATCTGTCCGTGGATGAGTTACACCTCCCCCCACAGTGTCGCAGCGCAGGGATCTGTCCGTGGATGAGTTACGCCTCCCCCCACAGTGTCGCAGCGCAGGGATCTGTCAGTGGATGAGTTACGCCTCCCCCCACAGTGTCGCAACACAGGGATCTGTCAGTGGATGATTTACACCTCCCCCCACAGTGTCGCAACGCAGGGATCTGTCCGTGGATACGTTACACCTCCCCCCACAGTGTCGCAGCGCAGGGATCAGTCCGTGGATGGGTTACACCTCCCCCCACAGTGTCGCAGCGCAGGGATCAGTCCGTGGATGGGTTACACCTCCCCCCACAGTGTTGCAGCGCAGGGATCTGTCAGTGGATGAGTTACACCTCCCCCCACAGTGTCGCAGCGCAGGGATCTGTCCGTGGATGGGTTACACCTCTCCCCACAGTATCGCAGCGCAGGGAAATGTCCGTGGATGGGTTACACCTCCCCCCACAGTGTTGCAGCGCAGGGATCTGTCAGTGGATGAGTTACACCTCCCCCCACAGTGTCGCAGTGCAGGGATCTGTCCGTGGATGAGTTACACCTCCCCCCACAGTGTCGCAGCGCAGGGATCTGTCCGTGGATGAGATACACCTCCCCCCATAGTGTCGCAGCGCAGGGATCTGTCCGTGGATGGGTTACACCTCCCCCCACAGTGTCGCAGCGCAGGGATCTGTCTGTGGATGAGTTACACCTCCCCCCACAGTGTCACAGCACAGGGATCTGTCCGTGGATGAGTTACACCTCCCCCCACAGTGTCGCAGCACAGGGATCTGTCCGTGGATGAGTTACACCTCCCCCCACAGTGTCGCAACGCAGGGATCTGTCCATGGATGAGTTACACCTCCCCCCACAGTGTCGCAGCGCAGGGATCTGTCCATAGATGAGTTACACCTCCCCCCACAGTGTCGCAGCGCAGGGATCTGTCCATAGATGAGTTACACCTCCCCCCACAGTGTCGCAGCGCAGGGATCTGTCCGTGGATGAGTTACACCTCCCCCCACAGTGTTGCAGCGCAGGGATCTGTCCGTGGATGAGTTACACCTCCCCCCACAGTGTCGCAGCGCAGGGATCTGTCAGTGGATGAGTTACACCCCCCCCCCCCCCACAGTGTCGCAGCGCAGGGATCTGTACATAGATGGGTTACACCTCCCCCCACAGTGTCGCAGCGCAGGGATCTGTCCGTGGATGGGTTACACCTCACCCCACAGTGTCGCAGCGCAGGGATCTGACCATAGATGAGTTACACCTCCCCCCACAGTGTCGCAGCGCAGGGATCTGTCCATAGATGAGTTACACCTCCCCCCACAGTGTCGCAGCGCAGGGATCTGACAGTGGATGAGATACACCTCCCCCCACAGTGTCGCAGCGCAGGGATCTGTCTGTGGATGAGTTACACCTCCCCCCACAGTGTCGCAGCGCAGGGATCTGTCCGTGGATGAGTTACACCTCCCCCCACAGTGTCGCAGCGCAGGGATCTGTCCGTGGATGGGTTACACCTCTCCCCACCGTGTCGCAGCGCAGGGATCTGTCAGTGGATGAGTTACACCTCCCCCCACAGTGTCGCAGCGCAGGGATCTGTCCGTGGATGAGTTACACCTCCCCCCACAGTGTCGCAGCGCAGGGATCTGTCCGTGGATGAGTTACACCTCCCCCCACAGTGTCGCAGCGCAGGGATCTGTCAGTGGATGAGTTACACCTCCCCCCACAGTGTCACAGCGCAGGGACCTGTCCGTGGATACGTTACACCTCCCCCCACAGTGTCGCAGCACAGGGATCTGTCCGTGGATGAGTTACACCTCCCCTCACAGTGTCAGGATCTGTCCGTGGATGAGTTACACCTCCCCCTACAGTGTTGCAGCGCAGGGATCTGTCCGTGGATGAGTTACACCTCCCCCCACAGTGTCGCAGCGCAGGGATCTGTCAGTGGATGAGATACACCTCCCCCCACAGTGTAGCAACGCAGGGATCTGTCAGTGGATGATTTACACCTCCCCCACAGTGTCGCAACGCAGGGATCTGTCCGTGGATGAGTTACACCTCCCCCCACAGTGTCAGGATCTGTCCGTGGATGAGTTACACCTCCCCCCAAAGTGTCGCAGCGCAGGGATCTGTCCGTGGATGAGTTACACCTCCCCCCCACAGTGTCGCAACGCAGGGATCTGTCCGTGGATGAGTTACACCTCCCCCCACAGTGTCAGGATCTGTCCGTGGATGAGTTACACCTCCCCCCACAGTGTCAGGATCTGTCCGTGGATGAGTTACACCTCCCCCCACAGTGTTGCAGCACAGGGATCTGTCCGTGGATGAGTTACACCTCCCCCCACAGTGTCGCAGCGCAGGGATCTGTCCGTGGATGGGTTACACCTCCCCCACAGTGTCAGGATCTGTCTGTGGATGAGTTACACCTCCCCCCACAGTGTTGCAGCACAGGGATCTGTCCGTGGATGAGTTACACCTCCCCCCACAGTGTCGCAGCGCAGGGATCTGTCCGTGGATGAGTTACACCTCCCCCCACAGTGTTGCAGTGCAGGGATCTGTCAGTGGATGAGTTACACCTCCCCCCACACAGTGTCGCAGCGCAGGGATCTGTCCGTGGATGGGTTACACCTCTCCCCACAGTGTCGCAGCGCAGGGATCTGTCCATGGATGGGTTACACCTCTCCCCACAGTGTCGCAGCGCAGGGAAATGTCCGTGGATGGGTTACACCTCCCCCCACAGTGTTGCAGCGCAGGGATCTGTCAGTGGATGAGTTACACCTCCCCCCACAGTGTCGCAGCGCAGGGATCTTTCCGTGGATGAGTTACACCTCCCCCCACAGTGTCGCAGCGCAGGGATCTGTCCGTGGATTGGTTACACCTCTCCCCACAGTGTCGCAGTGCAGGGATCTGTCAGTGGATGAGTTACACCTCCCCCCACAGTGTCGCAGCGCAGGGATCTGTCCGTGGATGAGTTACACCTCCCCCCACAGTGTCGCAGCGCAGGGATCTGTCTGTGGATGAGTAACACCTCCCCCCACAGTGTCGCAGCACAGGGATCTGTCCGTGGATGGGTTACACTTCCCCCCACAGTATCGAAGCAGGGATCTGTCCGTGGATGAGTTACACCTCCCCTCACAGTGTCAGGATCTGTCCGTGGATGAGTTACACCTCCCCCTACAGTGTTGCAGCGCAGGGATCTGTCCGTGGATGAGTTACACCTCCCCCCACAGTGTCGCAGCGCAGGGATCTGTCAGTGGATGAGTTACACCTCCCCCCACAGTGTCGCAACGCAGGGATCTGTCCGTGGATGAGTTACACCTCCCCCCACAGTGTCGCAACGCAGGGATCTGTCCGTGGATGAGTTACACCTCCCCCCACAGTGTCAGGATCTGTCCGTGGATGAGTTACACCTCCCCCCACAGTGTCGCAGCGCAGTGATCTGTCCATGGATGAGTTACACCTCCCCCCCACAGTGTCGCAACGCAGGGATCTGTCCGTGGATGAGTTACACCTCCCCCCACAGTGTCAGGATCTGTCCGTGGATGAGTTACACCTCCCCCCACAGTGTCAGGATCTGTCCGTGGATGAGTTACACCTCCCCATACAGTGTTGCAGCACAGGGATCTCTCCGTGGATGAGTTACACCTCCCCCCACAGTGTCGCAGCGCAGGGATCTGTCCGTGGATGGGTTACACCTCCCCCCACAGTGTCAGGATCTGTCCGTGGATGAGTTACACCTCCCCCCACAGTGTCAGGATCTGTCCGTGGATGAGTTACACCTCCCCCCACAGTGTTGCAGCACAGGGATCTGTCCGTGGATGAGATACACCTCCCCCCACAGTGTCGCAACGCAGGGATCTGTCCGTGGATGAGTTACACCTCCCCCCACAGTGTCAGGATCTGTCCGTGGATGAGTTACACCTCCCCCCACAGTGTCGCAGCGCAGGGATCTGTCCATGGATGAGTTACACCTCCCCCCCCACAGTGTCGCAACGCAGGGATCTGTCCGTGGATGAGTTACACCTCCCCCCACAGTGTCAGGATCTGTCCGTGGATGAGTTACACCTCCCCCCACAGTGTCAGGATCTGTCCGTGGATGAGTTACACCTCCCCCCACAGTGTTGCAGCACAGGGATCTGTCCGTGGATGAGTTACACCTCCCCCCACCGTGTCGCAGCGCAGGGATCTGTCCGTGGATGAGTTACACCTCCCCCCACAGTGTTGCAGCGCAGGGATCTGTCAGTGGATGAGTTACACCTCTCCCCACAGTGTCGCAGCGCAGGGATCTGTCCGTGGATGGGTTACACCTCTCCCCACAGTGTCGCAGCGCAGGGATCTGTCCATGGATGGGTTACACCTCTCCCCACAGTGTCGCAGCGCAGGGAAATGTCCGTGGATGGGTTACACCTCCCCCCACAGTGTTGCAGCGCAGGGATCTGTCAGTGGATGAGTTACACCTCCCCCCACAGTGTTGCAGCGCAGGGATCTGTCCGTGGATGAGTTACACCTCCCCCCACAGTGTCGCAGCGCAGGGATCTGTCCGTGGATGGGTTACACCTCTCCCCACAGTGTCGCAGTGCAGGGATCTGTCAGTGGATGAGTTACACCTCCCCCCACAGTGTCGCAGCGCAGGGATCTGTCCGTGGATGAGTTACACCTCCCCCCACAGTGTCGCAGCGCAGGGATCTGTCTGTGGATGAGTTACACCTCCCCCCACAGTGTCACAGCGCAGGGATCTGTCCGTGGATACGTTACACCTCCCCCCACAGTGTCGCAGCACAGGGATCTGTCCGTGGATGAGTTACACCTCCCCTCACAGTGTCAGGATCTGTCCGTGGATGAGTTACACCTCCCCCCACAGTGTCGCAGCGCAGGGATCTGTCAGTGGATGAGATACACCTCCCCCCACAGTGTCGCAACGCAGGGATCTGTCCGTGGATGAGATACACCTCCCCCCACAGTGTCGCAACGCAGGGATCTGTCCGTGGATGAGTTACACCTCCCCCCCACAGTGTCGCAGCGCAGGGATCAGTCAGTGGATGATTTACACCTCCCCCCACAGTGTCGCAATACAGGGATCTGTCAGTGGATGATTTACACCTCCCCCACAGTGTCGCAACGCAGGGATCTGTCCGTGGATGAGTTACACCTCCCGCCACAGTGTCAGGATCTGTCCGTGGATGAGTTACACCTCCCCCCACAGTGTCGCAGCGCAGGGATCTGTCCATGGATGAGTTACACCTCCCCCCCACAGTGTTGCAACGCAGGGATCTGTCCGTGGATGAGTTACACCTCCCCCCACAGTGTCAGGATCTGTCCGTGGATGAGTTACACCTCCCCCCACAGTGTCAGGATCTGTCCGTGGATGAGTTACACCTCCCCCCACAGTGTTGCAGCACAGGGATCTGTCCGTGGATGAGTTACACCTCCCCCCACAGTGTCGCAGCGCAGGGATCTGTCCGTGGATGGGTTACACCTCCCCCACAGTGTCAGGATCTGTCTGTGGATGAGTTACACCTCCCCCCACAGTGTTGCAGCACAGGGATCTGTCCGTGGATGAGTTACACCTCCCCCCACAGTGTCGCAGCGCAGGGATCTGTCCGTGGATGAGTTACACCTCCCCCCACAGTGTTGCAGCGCAGGGATCTGTCCGTGGATGAGTTACACCTCCCCCCACAGTATCGCAATGCAGGGATCTGTCAGTGGATGATTTACACCTCCCCCCACAGTGTCAGGATCTGTCCGTGGATGAGTTACACCTCCCCCCACAGTGTCAGGATCTGTCCGTGGATGAGTTACACCTCCCCCCACAGTGTTGCAGCACAGGGATCTGTCCGTGGATGAGTTACACCTCCCCCCACAGTGTCGCAGCGCAGGGATCTGTCCGTGGATGGGTTACACCTCCCCCACAGTGTCAGGATCTGTCTGTGGATGAGTTACACCTCCCCCCACAGTGTTGCAGCACAGGGATCTGTCCGTGGATGAGTTACACCTCCCCCCACAGTGTCGCAGCGCAGGGATCTGTCCGTGGATGAGTAACACCTCCCCCCACAGTGTCGCAGCGCAGGGATCTGTCCGTGGATGGGTTACACCTCTCCCCACAGTGTCGCAGCGCAGGGATCTGTCCATGGATGGGTTACACCTCTCCCCACAGTGTCGCAGCGCAGGGAAATGTCCGTGGATGGGTTACACCTCCCCCCACAGTGTTGCAGCGCAGGGATCTGTCAGTGGATGAGTTACACCTCCCCCCACAGTGTCGCAGCGCAGGGATCTGTCCGTGGATGAGTTACACCTCCCCCCACAGTGTCGCAGCGCAGGGATCTGTCTGTGGATGAGTTACACCTCCCCCCACAGTGTCACAGCGCAGGGATCTGTCCGTGGATACGTTACACCTCCCCCCACAGTGTCGCAGCACAGGGATCTGTCCGTGGATGAGTTACACCTCCCCCCACAGTGTCGCAACGCAGGGATCTGTCCGTGGATGAGTTACACCTCCCCCCCACAGTGTCGCAATGCAGGGATCTGTCAGTGGATGATTTACACCTCCCCCACAGTGTCGCAACACAGGGATCTGTCCGTGGATGAGTTACACCTCCCGCCACAGTGTCAGGATCTGTCCGTGGATGAGTTACACCTCTCCCCACAGTGTCGCAGCGCAGGGATCTGTCCATGGATGAGTTACACCTCCCCCCCACAGTGTCGCAACGCAGGGATATGTCCGTGGATGAGTTACACCTCCCCCCACAGTGTCAGGATCTGTCTGTGGATGAGTTACACCTCCCCCCACAGTGTCAGGATCTGTCCGTGGATGAGTTACACCTCCCCCCACAGTGTCAGGATCTGTCCGTGGATGAGTTACACCTCCCCCCACAGTGTCAGGATCTGTCCGTGGATGAGTTACACCTCCCCCCACAGTGTTGCAGCACAGGGATCTGTCCGTGGATGAGTTACACCTCCCTTCACAGTGTTGCAGCACAGGGATCTGTCCGTGGATGAGTTACACCTCCCCCCACAGTGTCGCAGCGCAGGGATCTGTCCGTGGATGAGTTACACCTCCCCCCACAGTGTTGCAGCGCAGGGATCTGTCCGTGGATGAGTTACACCTCCCCCCACAGTATCGCAATGCAGGGATCTGTCAGTGGATGATTTACACCTCCCCCACAGTGTCGCAGCGCAGGGATCTGTCCGTGGATGAGTTACACCTCCCCCCACAGTGTCGCAACGCAGGGATCTGTCCGTGGATGAGTTACACCCCCCCCCCACAGTGTCGCAACGCAGGGATCTGTCCGTGGATGAGTTACACCTCTCCCCCACAGTGTCGCAACGCAGGGATCTGTCCGTGGATGAGTTATACCTCCCCCCACAGTGTCGCAACGCAGGGATCTGTCCGTGGATGAGTTACACCTCTCCCCCACAGTGTCGCAGCGCAGGGATCTGTCCGTGGATGAGATACACCTCCCCCACAGTGTCGCAGCGCAGGGATCTGTCAGTGGATGAGTTACACCTCCCCCCCACAGTGTCGTAAACGCAGGGATCTGTCAGTGGATGAGTTACACCTCCCCCCACAGTGTCAGGATCTGTCCGTGGATGAGTTACACCTCCCCCCACAGTGTCGCAGCGCAGGGATCTGTCCATGGATGAGTTACACCTCCCCCCCACAGTGTCGCAACGCAGGGATCTGTCCGTGGATGAGTTACACCTCCCCCCACAGTGTCAGGATCTGTCCGTGGATGAGTTACACCTCCCCCCACAGTGTCAGGATCTGTCCGTGGATGAGTTACACCTCCCCCCACAGTGTCGCAGCGCAGGGATCTGTCCGTGGATGGGTTACACCTCCCCCACAGTGTCAGGATCTGTCTGTGGATGAGTTACACCTCCCCCCACAGTGTTGCAGCGCAGGGATCTGTCCGTGGATGAGTTACACCTCCCCCCACAGTGTTGCAGCGCAGGGATCTGTCCGTGGATGAGTTACACCTCCCCCCACAGTGTCGCAGCGCAGGGATCTGTCCGTGGATGAGTTACACCTCCCCCCACAGTGTCGCAGGGATCTGTCCGTGGATGAGTTACACCTCCCGCTTGCTAACAAGGTGTAAAATCTGCACAGAATACAATTTGGTATAATGGTTATATAATGTTTGTTAGACTCACTACACACAGGTATATGAATTCAGCAATAGGTTGGTGGTGCTCCCGGAGAATAGTTCTGTAAACTATGACAAGGGGTGTGGTCTTTTATAAGAGCAAAAAGACAAAGGCAGCTATATATCTTTCTCTTACGTCCTAGAGGATGCTGGGGACTCCGTAATGAAAATGGGGAACAGACGGGCTCCGCAGGAGACATGGGCACTAAAAAGAACTTTAGATATGGGTGTGCACTGGCTCCTCCCTCTATGCCCCTCCTCCAGACCTCAGTTTGATACTGTGCCAGTTGCAGCCAAAATTGGCTAAAAGTATTCATTATATGATTATTGCAATAAAAGAGGTGTTGCATATCACGGATGAACCCTCTGTCCCTGACACGAGGGTGCACATGTATAAGGAAAATAAACCTGAGGTGACCTTTCCCCCATCTCATGAGCTGAACGAATTATTTGAAAAGGCTTGGGAATCTCCAGACAAAAAACTGCGGATTCCCAAAAGGATTCTTACGGCGTATCCTTTCCCAGAATAATGACAGGATACGGTGGGAATCCTCCCCAAGGGTGGACAAAGCGTTGACACGCTTATCCAAAAAGGTAGCGCTGCCATCTCAAGATACGGCAACCCTCAAGGATCCTGCTGATCGCAGGCAGGAGACTACCTTGAAGTCTATTTACACACATACTGGTACCTAACTCAGACCGGCGATAGCGTCGGCTTGGGTTTGTAGCACTGTAGCAGCGTGGACAGATACCTTATCTGCTGATATAGATACGCTGGATAAGGTGTCAAAGTCAGAAAAATATCTCTATGCACACTACCATATTTGCACCTCACACAGGTCCGTGCTGCGCATGCGTACGCTCTCCCGTACGTGCGCATACTCACAGTCGCGGGCACCCGCAGGCGCATGGTATGCGTATTTACGGTAGAGTTTATGCGATCGTAGCGTGCGACTCAATCATTACATATTTTCACTAATAATGTATTTTGTAGATCATGGTCCCTTTGATAGATTCTGAAAGTTTGGTTAATATAGAATGTTCATGAACAGAGAAATCCCTCTTTGTTTGATACGAAGGGTCAGACAGGAGTAATACAGTGGTGTTTAGTATCCATCGGAAGAATATTTAATTAGAAATATTCCGGTGTTGGTTTGAAGCAGATCAATCGCTCGTGCGAATAGTTATGGACATAAGAAGTTTATGAACATTTACTTTATTTGCACTTTATTACCCATGCGGCGGGAAACCCAGTTTCCCTCCCACCTGAGCAGTTGGAAATAGTCACAGCCCACCTGTATGAATCAACCTATGACCTTTTGTTATAATGCGAAGCCGAATTCCTGTGTCCAATGGACAATGAGATTGTAGGGACCATTGAATTGTATTGTGTGTGAGGCATAAATAGGCAGGCCGACCGTATCCAGTTCACTCTCTTCAACGGTTCTCATTGCTGATAATCGGGAGCTGGATATCGAGGCGCATGCGATCGTTTCCCTTTGTGCGTAAGTTTTCTCCGTAATCATATTGTCTTACTGTGAGCCATCTCTCTCTCTCTCCCTCCTCTATCTCTCTAATATTTTCCCTTTAATTGTATTGTATTGTATTTCCTGTGTAGTTATCTGGTTAGTTGGTTTATGTTATATTGTAGTGTATCATTTGTACTGTGATTCCTTTTTCAAGTATAATAGTTATAATACATATAATAGGTTTTGGACCCTAAGCCCAGGTATCTGTGTATTCTTTATAGGGTTAAGTATTCTCTGAGCGTCGGTGACGCTCAAGCAGCTTTGTAGTTAATCAGGTTACACCAGGTTGCACTTACACTGTCTCTACACTAAGGTATACTGTGTATCTCATTGTTAAAGGTATAGATATAAAGGTTTTAACGTTGTAAGCGTCTGCACCGCTGGTGATCTCCTCGTGGTCCCGAGCGTACGCTACGCTATAGCGAATCATTACGTTAGTCGGCAGCCAATAGCGTGTCTGCCTGTGATCACTGGGCCGTAAGCGAACGTGACGCTTGAGCGTCTCGACTACGGTTGAGCGATCGCTACACAACTTGCGTACCCTTACGGTACTTCTTACGTAGATAGCGTACAGTGTTCTTAGACCTCTTAAAGTGTTTTATATACGATAAATATTTAGCTTTATCAATTGGCGGCTCGCCCGTCCTTCACATATCTGCACTAGGTAGATCAGCAGACATTATCCCTCAGCAAAGGGCGGGAGGTTGTATCCCTCGTAGTGCTGACAGGATAAGCGTCTGCTTCGCTTAGGTAAAGAGTGCTGAAGGAATCCGGGAACCGGAGGTAAGAACAAAACGCTAGTGTCTTTTAAAACTGTTTTATTTTTCTGTCTTGCGTACACACGCACGCACACATATATATATATCTGCATTTCTTTTTCTTTTTCATTTTCGTATATCACTCTCCTGTCTGCCAGTTTTATAGTTGATAGAAGTGCTAAAAGAGATTTGCCGTTATTTCATAGTTTAAGAGTAAAGGTAATATAGTTAAAAAGATAGACAAACACACAGTTTTGCCTGGGAGATAAGGCGAAGTCAGTGTGTTGTGTGGTAGATGATCAAGGATCATCTACATTGATAAAAGTATAAATTGTGTTACGGTGGATCTTTGCTTTGCGTATACGTGTCTCTAACAAAGACTTGCGTACGCAATCCAAAGGCCGATGCACGCAGCGTATATTACGCAACGGAGCGTCCGGTTACGCCCACGTAGCTCAAGTCACGATAAGTTGATAAATAACGCAAAGCGATAAATAACGCGAGGCGAGAAATAACGCAAGTCTATTTTTGGGTGTCCGAAATTTAATTAACAGATCCTGCTCCTAATTGGTAACACACCTGATCTAAAGAAAAATTTCTGCGCAGAAATAGAAATAGAAACAAAAGTGTACATGTGATGAGTGAGTGTTTTTACAATTTTTAAAGGTTGAACCACAAGAAAAGTCGAGTACTCGTGAGGTACATGCGTGTAAGTGACGTGCACGGTGGCTAGGGAGGCATCCCTGGTTAAATATACAATTTTGAGCATTAGAGTATAGCAGACCAGGAGGTCATAAACAAGACCAGGAGGTCATACTGTAACAAGACCAGGAGGTCATAGCAGACCAGGAGGTCCAGGTACAGCCGACAAGGAAGTCCGCTATACAGTTCACAGGCACAACACCGAAAAGGGTTGGTGCAACACCCATATAGGCCATATAAGCTCTGGCTGAAGGAATTCGCAGTCGTAAGTTTCGATTCCATTGGTCTTTCCGTACATAAGCTTAGTTGTTTGTGTACTGAACGACTGGACCGCACGTAAGTGTGTGCAGTAGTTAGTAATCTGACCTAATACCATTAGAGTAAAAGGGTCACAAACGCTATTTGTACACTCTAACGTGATTTGTGTAATTTTTTTATTTTAAGGGAAGTTTGCTGCTCACTCAGGAACTATCCAGCAACCAATAGTTACTGGAAAGAGTAAGTGTTCTTCGGATAACCCTCGCAGGTTCCAGTAAATAGAGGTTCAGGTCGCAGGGGCCCTAGGTCGAGTACGCCAGCACCATATCGGTGTGATCAGGTCGTATTGGTCGGCGTGGGCGAGTGAGTGGGGTATTCGGTAAACCGCCACCGTCAGCCTATTGTGGACATTTGGTTTTGCGTAAGGGTTGGCTAAATAAAGCAACACTTTCGAACTATGGGGGCCACTTGTTCAGGTAGGGGGCGATCAACCTCGGTTCGGGTTGATTCAGTGGTCTGACCAATTGGGTCGGCCAGGTATATAATGTGTGAGAAATATGGAAGTCACACAGAAACTTTATGTGATGAATGGGAGAGAATGACTGTACATGACGGGGAGAAATTCCCAAGAGTAGGTAGCTTCAGCTCAGAAGTGTTACAAAATTTAAGGAGGAGGATATGTCTCATAAAATCAACAAAGAGACGAATCCAGCATTATGATTATTTACAGTTGTGGCAACAGGAAGGTGAGATACAGAGAGGTTTGGCTCAGGCGGCGGGATCTGGCTCTAACAGAAAACTGATTGCCACGGCCCCACCGCCACCATATATATCAGGAGAGAAGTTGATTGCGGAGAAAGACGCACTAAGGTGTAACACAAAATCACTTAGTAACTGTGTAAATGTTAATGATAATGTTAACCCATTAACCCATGCAAGTATTAACCCGTGCAAGTTGTACCCTGTTTTGAACTTTCCTCAGGAGTGTGATCAAGAGGACGAATCGGCAACGATTTCAGCGCTCTCTCTAGCAGCCACCATAGCAGAGACCACAGTAGGCACAGCTCCACCCACGAGATTAGTAAAGGCCCCTAGCGGAGGGATAGGTGAGGTCGTATCAACTGGTAAGTACGGCACCATGCATTATGCTGAGGCTATTTCACCACAGCCTGTAGAATCTACACAGAATGAGGTTGTTAGAATTACACCTGTTAGAGTAATAGCAGTGCCAAATGGGAAAACAGACACATCAGGAGCCACTCCCATTAGGAACATTGCCATGTACACCCCATTTTCCCGAATGGAACTAAGGACCATAGTGTCTGAATTTCCTGACCCCAGAAAAGACTTAGTTGCCAGTCAAAAATACATCAGAGACTTAGGTAACACTGCAGAGCCCAACAATAAAGACTGGCAGATATTGCTGAGAGCATGTTTACCCTCAAATGTCGACGCAACTCAATTTTTAGCTGATTGCGGACTAGATCATGATGTACCTCTTACAGATGTGTACAACCAAGATAATGTGAAAAGAATAAACTTGCAGTTAAAAGAGTATTTCCCAGCAGTAGCTAAATGGAATAAGATATTCTCCATTAAACAGAAGGAGTCAGAGACAGCTGCAGAGTATTTTCACAGAGCATTATTAAAAATGGCAAAATACACAGGCATAGAGGACATTAAAACAGACACAAACCAACGGGAAGTAGCAGTATCGGTACTGATGGATGGTTTAAAAGAGTCATTGAAGACTAGGGTACAGACCACACAACCATGTTGGCGAGGTCTGTCTGTGGCTACTTTGAGAGAGGCTGCTATTGATCACGATAGAAACATCTCCAGACACAGGGAACAACAAGGTGATAAATTAATGTCAGTAAGTATACAGGCTCTGACCACAAGGCAGCCTTTGTTTGTATCACCAAATCCTGTGGGTAAGTCAAGTATGGTTATTTGTTATTCTTGTCACAAACAGGGACACATGGCACGAGATTGTAGAGTAAAGAAACCACGAAACTCATACCAACCCCCTAGACAACGACACGACACACGACATTGGGATCGGGGTCCACAGAAACGGAGTTATGAGCCACATACAGGGGAAACAAAAAGATATCCCCCGAACAGAGACTGGCATGCCTCTGGTAGTTCCCAACTATCTCCCTCACAAGTAGTTGCTGCCAGCGGGATTCAGGAAGGTCACCATACCCAATAGGGGTGTGGCCATACCTGTAATCTGCAGCCAGTAAAATTAATTGCCAACCTTGGAAGTGAACCCGAGATCGCAATTAATGTAGCTGGTAAAACTTTAAACTTTCTTGTAGACACAGGGGCGGCCAAGTCAGTGATAAATTCGACAGTGGGCATGAGAACCACTGGTAGGACAATTCCAGCCATGGGAGTAACAGGAGTAGTCCAGCACTACCCTGTTAGCAAACCAGCCGAGATTACAATAGGGCCTTTGCATACCAAGCATTCCTTTTTGCTGGCTGCATCGGCACCAACTAATCTCCTGGGAAGAGACTTACTGTGTAAAATGGGGTGCGTCATTTATTGTACTCCTGAAGGTGTATTCTTGGACATACCTGAGAAACACGCTCAGGAAGTGCGAGACATGTTAGACTCCCCATCAAAATTAATGTCACATACCATTATGACAAATAGGAATCCATCCCAAATAGAAGAGATGACATCTCAGATACCAGAGTCACTTTGGACAAAAGACGGACAAGACACTGGATTAATGGCAAACGTAGCTCCAGTAGTTGTACAAGTAAAAGATGGTAGGATAGCTCCAAAAATCCCACAGTACCCTCTGAAGCCAGAGGTGGAGTTAGGAGTTTACCCAGTAATAGAGCGCTTGCTGCAACAGGGCATTCTGGTAAGAACGTCCAGCACTGCCAATAGTCCCATCTTCCCTGTTAAAAAGAGTGGGGGGAGGGGTTACAGACTAGTGCAGGATCTAAGGGGGATTAACAAAATAGTTGAGAGTCAGTTCCCCGTAGTGCCAAATCCAGCTGTCATCCTAATGCAAATCCCTCCCACTGCCAAATTTTTCACTGTTATTGACCTCTGCTCCGCTTTCTTTTTGGTACCTCTGCACCCTGACAGCCAATATTTGTTTGCATTTACATACAGAGGAGTCCAATACACGTGGACTCGATTACCCCAAGGTTTCATAGATAGTCCAAGTATATTTTCTCAGGCTTTGCATGATTGTTTACAGTCTTTCCAACCAGACAGTGGATCAGTATTGATACAGTATGTGGACGATTTACTACTGTGTTCAGATTCACTGGAAGCATCTCTGAAGGATACGAAACAGCTCCTGTTTCATCTTTCAGACACAGGACACAAGGTTTCCAAAGACAAGTTGCAATTATGCCAAACTAAGGTAAAATATTTGGGACACTGTCTAACACAAGGACTGAGACACCTGACCGCTGATAGAATCCAAGCAATTAGAGACATGACTCTGCCACAAACCCAGCAACAGATCAGAACGTTTTTAGGAATGTGTGGGTATTGCCGTAATTGGATCCCAGGGTTTTCCATTTTGGCGTTACCTTTGCAGGAAATGGTCTCCTCAAACAAACCTGATAGGATTTTGCATACAGACGAGTCCGAAACAGCATTTGAGAGACTCAAACAGTGCCTAACGCAGGCACCAGCATTAGGTATGCCAGACTATGGGAAACCCTTTGAACTATACGGAACAGAAAGTGCTGGTTGCGCGGCAGGTGTACTAACCCAAAAACACGGTGATGCCAGCAGGCCAGTTGCATACTACAGCGCTCAGCTAGACACGGTAGCGCGATCCCTCCCCACATGCTTGCGAAGCGTTGCTGCGATAGCATTGCTAGTGACAAAAAGCGAAGATGTTGTGCTAGGCCACAACCTCACAATCCATACGCCACATGCAGTATCAGCCTTATTGAATTCTGCCCAAACCTGACACGTCTCATCAGCGAGGTTTACAAGATGGGAATTGGCACTAATGGCCCCCGTAAACATCACCATAAGGAGATGCAGTGCATTAAATCCTGCAACGTATCTCCCAGGTGTGCCTGGTCAGGCACAAAGGGTGGAAGGTGAGAGTGATGGGGAAGGAGGATTTAATATAAAGGAAGATACACATGATTGTATGGAATATTTGACCCAAAATTTTACCGCAAGGCCTGACATCAGTGACAACCCACTGGAAGATGCAGAACTCACGTTCTACACGGACGGTAGTTGCCATAGACAGTCAGACTCGGGAGACTTGTGTACTGGATACGCAGTCGTAGATGACCAAGACACCATAGAAGCGGAACCGCTAGGCCCACCTCACTCAGCCCAGGTTGCTGAACTGGTCGCCCTAACCAGAGCATGTGAATTGGCTAAGGGTAAGTCAGCCAATATCTACACCGATTCTAGATACGCATTCGGAGTAGTCCATGATTTCGGAGCCCTATGGCGTCTCAGAAATTTCATGACGGCCGCTGGTACACCGGTAGCGCATGCAGCTCACATAAAAAGGCTTCTAACAGCGATACAGGAACCCGACAGAGTGGCTGTTATCAAATGTAAAGCACACACATATAGCCAAGACCCGGTATCACTTGGTAACAGCCGAGCAGACGAAGCTGCTAAGTTAGCAGCTGCTACCCCCATACAGACAGACACCACACAACTGATGGTATTTAATACCATTAACACACAGAAGTTGTGTGAAATGCAAAATTTGTGTTCCACACAGGAAAAGGCAGTCTGGAAGGCAAAGGGATATGGCCAGGAGTCCTCAGGACTCTGGACGGATGGACATGGTAAACCAGTGGCCCCCAGAGCATATCTTCCATGTCTGGCTGAAGCAGCTCACGGGCTGACTCATCTAGGCAAGGAAGGGATGTGCAAATTGGTGAGAGCATATTGGTGCGCCCCAGGATTCTCCTCTCATGCGAGTAAAAGAGCAATGTCATGCATTACCTGTTTGAGAAAGAATATTGGAAAGGCAATACCTACAGAACCATCCCATATCCCACCTGCCGGCGGCCCTTTCCAGGTAATACAAATTGACTTTATACAATTACCCCCTTGTCGGAATTTGAAATATGTACTTGTTTGTATAGATGTTTTCTCAAATTGGGTCGAAGCATTTCCTGCGGCTACAAATACCGCTATGTTTACTGCTAAGAAAATTGTGCAGGAATTTGTATGTAGATATGGTATCCCTAGAATAATCGAAAGTGATAGGGGTACCCATTTTACAGGTGATGTCTTTCAAGGAATGTGTAAGTTGATGGGAATTGATAGCAAGCTGCACACTCCGTACCGGCCACAGGCGAGTGCGAAGGTCGAAAGAGTGAACAGCACTATTAAAAATAAATTGAGTAAAGTGATGGCAGAGACAGGATTGACATGGCCAGAAGCTTTACCCATTGTATTGTACAGTATCAGAACCACTCCCAGGTCCCCTCTTAATCTGTCTCCCTTTGAAATCTTGTTTGGTCGACAACCGCATGCCATGATTAACCCTCAGGATGATTTGAAATGTAACAATGAAGTAACTGTAAAGTACTTGATTAACATGAGTAAACAGTTAAGGAATCAAAATGATAATCTGAAGTTGGTGATTCCTGATCTACCTGATAGTAATTGTCATGACATTGAACCTGGGGATTATGTAATGATACGGAATTTTCTACGCTCAGGTTGCCTTATTGACAGATGGGAAGGACCATACCAGGTCTTATTGACTAGCACTACAGCATTAAAGGTTGCTGAGAGAGAGACTTGGGTCCATTCATCCCACTGCAAGAAGGTTGCTGATCCAGAGAAGTCCCGTGATAAGGAACAGACGGTAGAGGTTGTATCACTGGAGTGTCTGTTCCAGGAGGACTGAGGCGGCACCTGAGCCTTGAAGACCGAGAGCTGTTGTCGACTCCCCACTCCCTTTTATTATTTTCCTCCACTTCCCATCCCCTCTCCCTCAAATTTCTTTTTCCTCCTTCTCATTCTTCTCCGTTTCCTCCTATAAGATGGACTTGCCCCAAGAGGCTGTGATCCGGATTTTCCTGTTGACCATGATGTTGACCAGAGCAGTCTGTTCCGGCGAGAGTACCATGGAGGTCGATAGAGGTTCTGGAATGGGTTCTGATGATAAAGATGGAGGCGTAGTTTTCCAAGATCAACCTAACCAACAAGCAAAGGCGAGTATCAGAAAACGATCCGATAGCATTGACCATAGAAGAAATTGTGACGGATTGTTAGCTGAGGAAAACTGTATCTGTAGGCTCTGTAACAATGTCATTGAAGATGGGTGCATTAAGAAATGCCAATCCAGTTTTAATATCCATATGGACCGGCATCCATTGAGTGACTATCACTCCTTAGTGGGTAATGTGTTAAACAAAACAGATTGTTGGGTATGCTCTCAAGTACCTCAAGGTCATAGCAAATCAGGGCTAGTACCATTTCCTTTAACGATAGGGGAGGTACTTGAGTTAAATGGTGGGAGACCGGTGGACAGGAGGTTTAATATCTCCAGCCCTCCTAGTTTGAAGCTCCACCAATACCATGTGGATAGGTCCCTATTATGTTTCAACATCTCCAATCCCAGAAAGCCGGGAAATTGGGAAGTGTCATGGAGTAACCACACCATGACCTTTTCGCATAGAGCAGATAGAATGCCTACAGATACAGAGCTTGTACGCCACATAGCCAGTAGAGGAAAATCTTTCCGGTATAGGTACACCTTAGGAAATAGGATTACGAGAGTTGGAGAAGTATCACCAGGATACTGTGCACATATCGTACAACCTGATACGTGTATTAAGCAGATGGAAGAATTAGGGTTAGGAGATTTCACCTGGAAGGTGTGTAATATGGTTATGTCCTTCTCCGTCCCATATGTTCTCCCCGATGATGCATATTTCATATGCGGGAGAAAGGCGTACAAGTGGCTTTCCCCAAACTCTGAAGGATTGTGTTATATTGGAAAAGTATTGCCTGAAGTAATGACTGTAACACATGACAAAATGAAAGACATACACCGTGGTGCCCAAGCTCCTTATACTCACACCCATTACGAGCACGTTGTTAAAAGGCACCTGATAGAGAAGACAGAGCATCCGGCCTCTGATCTGATAAGTGAATCCACCGGGATTCAATTCTTAATCGCGTTAGATTTCACCCGCACCGCTAGAGGAGTGCTAAATTATAAATACATATCGGCGCTCGCAAATTTGTTAGATAATATCACTGAAATGTATGATGACACGTTTAGATAAACTGGAAGGGAACTTCAAGCTTATAAAACAGAACTGGTGCAGCATAGAATGGTTCTTAATTACCTCACAGCAGTGACAGGCGGATATTGTGTTACATTGGCAACACAGTACGGCGTGAAGTGTTGCACGTATATCACGAATAGCACCGAGGATCCGGTCGAGGTCATAGACCAAAAGATGGACGATATTCTCCAATTGAAGTGGGAATTTCGCCGAAAACACAATCTCACTCTTGCTGCTGTAGGTAATGAGCTGACTGGTTGGGTGTCATGGTTGAACCCGCGAAATTGGTTCTCCGGTTTGGGAGACTGGGCTCAAGGAGTCATAATGGATGTTGGGAAGTTTCTCCTATGTATCTTAGGTGTTGTCATATCGATTGGATTGATATTTAGATGCGGTCAGGCTTTAATGAAGTGCAAACATCGTACCAGGGTAATGAGTTTGAGGAGTGAAGAAACTGTAATTAACCTGGATTTGATTTATGACCCAATGATAAAAATAATGATGTAATGAAAATGCGATATCTACGGTCCGTTTCTTTCACCTGTTTTTCTGCTTTTCTCCAAGATAAAAAGACCCCCTTGGACGAGGAAGTTGACGAGACGCTATACAGACAACGGATAGACCAAAGAAGAAGTTTTGACCACTTGAGATATGGACATTTGATGAACTTTGCCATGGATCCCCAGTTTCCCTAGAATTCTTAAACTTACGCTAGCCCAACATTTTTTGTAAATCTAATGGCATTGACAAAGCTTTTTGCTCACACCTAATGGGCAACACAGCGCAAAGAAGACGACTTTCAACTGATACCGAACAAAACTCCAACCGACAGATGTACATTAACCTGACATAGAATACCACCGCATTTACCGTAATTATGTCTTTTCTTCATTTCTACAACCCTCAGTTAACGACACACATAGTATAGGGAATACAGGCACAGATATCAGCAATCACATATTCCCCAATTCATGTATCATCAACTAAAATGTGCTCCCCATTTTGTTCAAAATCCGAAAAGAGCTCGGTAAAGTTTGACAGCCCATCCACAGACCCGTACCACGGGATAAGAAGGAATTCAAATGTATACTTCGCAATACCTCGAAGCTTGATTTACAACACGTACGGCACGATGATACATGACCCCCCAAACACGGATTCATACACACATGCTTCTGCTATCTCACTAGGTCATACCCTCTTCACACCTACTCCTCTCTCCTCCCTTACCCAACCATGGAAATGAATTAACCCCTGACATATATTTTTCTCCTTTTGAAATGTTTTAGAAGGTGGCAGTTATTATTGACTGCCAAAGGGTGGACTGTCAAAGTCAGAAAAATATCTCTATGCACACTACCATATTTGCACCTCACACAGGTCCGTGCTGCGCATGCGTACGCTCTCCCGTACGTGCGCATACTCACAGTCGCGGGCACCCGCAGGCGCATGGTATGCGTATTTACGGTAGAGTTTATGCGATCGTAGCGTGCGACTCAATCATTACATATTTTCACTAATAATGTATTTTGTAGATCATGGTCCCTTTGATAGATTCTGAAAGTTTGGTTAATATAGAATGTTCATGAACAGAGAAATCCCTCTTTGTTTGATACGAAGGGTCAGACAGGAGTAATACAGTGGTGTTTAGTATCCATCGGAAGAATATTTAATTAGAAATATTCCGGTGTTGGTTTGAAGCAGATCAATCGCTCGTGCGAATAGTTATGGACATAAGAAGTTTATGAACATTTACTTTATTTGCACTTTATTACCCATGCGGCGGGAAACCCAGTTTCCCTCCCACCTGAGCAGTTGGAAATAGTCACAGCCCACCTGTATGAATCAACCTATGACCTTTTGTTATAATGCGAAGCCGAATTCCTGTGTCCAATGGACAATGAGATTGTAGGGACCATTGAATTGTATTGTGTGTGAGGCATAAATAGGCAGGCCGACCGTATCCAGTTCACTCTCTTCAACGGTTCTCATTGCTGATAATCGGGAGCTGGATATCGAGGCGCATGCGATCGTTTCCCTTTGTGCGTAAGTTTTCTCCGTAATCATATTGTCTTACTGTGAGCCATCTCTCTCTCTCTCCCTCCTCTATCTCTCTAATATTTTCCCTTTAATTGTATTGTATTGTATTTCCTGTGTAGTTATCTGGTTAGTTGGTTTATGTTATATTGTAGTGTATCATTTGTACTGTGATTCCTTTTTCAAGTATAATAGTTATAATACATATAATAGGTTTTGGACCCTAAGCCCAGGTATCTGTGTATTCTTTATAGGGTTAAGTATTCTCTGAGCGTCGGTGACGCTCAAGCAGCTTTGTAGTTAATCAGGTTACACCAGGTTGCACTTACACTCTGTCTCTACACTAAGGTATACTGTGTATCTCATTGTTAAAGGTATAGATATAAAGGTTTTAACGTTGCAAGCGTCTGCACCGCTGGTGATCTCCTCGTGGTCCCGAGCGTACGCTACGCTATAGCGAATCATTACGTTAGTCGGCAGCCAATAGCGTGTCTGCCTGTGATCACTGGGCCGTAAGCGAACGTGACGCTTGAGCGTCTCGACTACGGTTGAGCGATCGCTACACAACTTGCGTACCCTTACGGTACTTCTTACGTAGATAGCGTACAGTGTTCTTAGACCTCTTAAAGTGTTTTATATACGATAAATATTTAGCTTTATCAAAGGAAACCATTTTATTGACCCTGGGTCATATTAAAGATGCTGTCCTATATATGAGAGATGCTCAGAGAGACGTTGGCCTACTGGGTTCCAGAGCCAACGCTATGGCGATTTCTGCTAGACGAGCCCTATGGACCCGACAATGGACGGGTGATGCCGACTCGAAGAGGCATATGGAGGTTTTACCTTACAGGGGTGAGGAATTGTTTGGGGAAGGTCTCACAGACCTAGTTTCCACAGCTACGGCAGGTAAATCAACTTTTTTGCCTTATGTTTCCTCACAGCCTAAGAAAACGCCACATTATCAGATGCAGTCCTTTCGGTCGTATAAACCCAAGAGAGTACGGGGATCTTCCTTTCTTGCCAGAGGTAATGGCAAGGGGAAAAAGCTGCCAACCACAGCTAGTTCCCAGGAGCAGAAGTCCTCCCCGGCCTCTACAAAATCCACCGCATGACGCTGGGGCTCCGCTGAGGGAGTCCGCCCCAGTGTGAGCACGTCTTCGACTTTTCAGCCACATCTGGGTTCACTCACAGGTGGATCCCTGGACAATAGAAATTGTTTCCCAGGGTTACAAGCTGGAATTCGAAGAGGTGCCTCCTCGACGGTTTTTCAAATCGTCCCTACCGGCTTCTCCCCCAGAGAGGGAGATAGTTTTAAATGCAATTAAAAAATTGTGTCTTCAACAAGTGGTGGTCAAAGTCCCCCTTCTTCAGCAGGGGTTGGGGTATTACTCAACCCTGTTTGTAGTCCCGAAACCGGACGGTTCGGTCAGACCAATTTTGAATTTAAAATCCTTAAACCTATACTTAAAAAGGTTCAAGTTCAAGATGGAATCGCTCAGAGCGTTCATCGCCAGCCTGGAAGGGGGGGATTATATGGTGTCCCTGGACATAAAGGATGCATACCTTCATGTCCCCATATATCCACCTCATCAGGCGTTCCTGTGATTTGCTGTACAGAATTGTCATTACCAATTTCAGACGTTGCCGTTTGGGCTTTCCACAGCCCCGAGGATTTTCACCAAGGTAATGGCGGAAATGATGGTGCTCCTGCGCAAGCAGGGTGTCACAATTATCCCGTACTTGGACGATCTCCTAATAAAAGCGAGATCGAGAGAACAGTTGCTGAACAGCGTATGACTCTTCCTGAGGGTGTTGCAACAGCACGGCTGGATTCTCAATATCCCGAAGTCACAGTTGGTTCCAACGACTCGTTTGCCTTTCTTAGGCATGATTCTGGATACAGACCAGAAAAGGGTTCATCTTCCGATGGAAAAGGCCCAAGAACTCATGAATTTGGTCAGGGACCTATTGAAGCCAAAAAGGGTGTCGGTGCATCACTGCACTCGAGTTCTGGGAAAGATGGTGGCATCTTACGAGGCCATTCCATTCGGCAGGTTCCATGCGAGAACTTTTCAAGGGTGTAGTACGGCTGACCGGCGGTCTCTTGACCGCCGGTCAGCTTACCGACGCCGGGATCCCGGCAGCATACCGACGCCGGGATCCCGGCGGGGAGGGGCGAGTGCAGCAAGCCCCTTGCGAGCTCGCTGCGCTCGCCACGCTGCGGGCTCGGTGGCGACCTGCGGTCGCCACGGGTTCTATTCCCACTCTATGGGTGTCGTGGACACCCACGAGTGGAAATAGTCCCTGTTGGTCGGCATGCCGACCATCGGGACAGTGACCCGTCGGGCTGGTGGAGGAGGTCATGTGACTGTCGGTCAGCTGACCGGCGGTCACATGAATACCACCCCTTTTCAATGGGACCTTCTGGACAAGTGGTCCGGGTCACATCTACAGATTCATCAGATGATCACCCTGTCCCCCAGGGCCAGGGTATCTCTCCTGTGGTGGCTGCAGAGTGCTCACCTTCTGGAGGGCCGCAGGTTCGGCATTCAGGACTGGGTTCTGGTAACAACGGACGCGAGCCTCCGAGGTTGGGGAGCAGTCACACAGGGAAGAAACTTCCAAGGTCTCTGGTCAAGCCAGGAGGCTTGTCTTCACATCAACGTACTGGAGTTGAGGGCCATATACAATGCCCTTCGTCAAGCGGAGAATTTGCTTCGCGACCTACCGGTTCTGATTCAGTCAGACAACATCACCGCAGTGGCACATGTAAACCGCCAAGGCGGAACAAAGAGCAGAGTGGCAATGGCAGAAGCCACCAGGATTCTTCGCTGGGCGGAAAATCATGTAAGCGCTCTGACAGCAGTCTTCATTCAGGGAGTGGACAAGTGGGAAGCAGACTTCATCAGCAGACACGATCTACATCCAGGAGAGTGGGGACTTCATCAGGAAGTCTTCGCAGAGATTGCAAGTCAGCGGGGACTGCCTCAGATAGACATGATGGCGTCACGCCTCAACAAGAAACTACCGAAGTATTGCGCCAGGTCAAGGGACCCTCAGGCAGTGGCGGTGGACGCCCTGGTGACACCATGGGTGTTTCAGTCAGTCTATGTGTTTCCTCCTCTTCCGCTCATCTCAAAGATATTGAGAATCATAAGATGAAGAGGAGTACAGACAATTCTCATTGTTCCAGATTGGCCGCGAAGGGCCTGGTATCCGGATCTGCAGGAAATGCTCACAGAAGATCCGTGGCCTCTTCCTCTCAGAGAGGACCTGTTACAACAGGGGCACTGTCTGTTCCAAGAGTTACCGCGGCTGCGTTTGACGGCATGGCGGTTGAACGCCGGATCCTAGCGGAAAAGGGCATTCCGGATGAGGTCATTCCTACTCTGATTAAGGCTAGGAAGGACGTGACAGCAAAACATTATCACTGTATATGGCGGAAGTATGTATCTTGGTGTGAGTCCAGGAATGCTCCTCCGGAAGAATTCCATCTGGGCCGTTTCCTTCACTTTCTACAGACTGGAGTGAATTTGGGCCTAAAATTAGGCTCCATTAAGGTTCAGATTTCGGCCCTATCCATTTTCTTTCAGAAGGAATTGGCTTCTCTCCCAGAAGTCCAGACTTTTGTGAAGGGAGTGCTGCATATCCAGCCTCCTTTTGTACCTCCAGTGGCACCATGGGACCTTAAAGTGGTGTTGCGGTTCCTCAAGTCTCACTGGTTTGAACCACTTAAAACAGTGGAATTAAAATATCTCACTTGGAAAGTGGTCATGTTGTTGGCCTTGGAATCGGCAAGGCGAGTGTCGGAGTTGGCGGCTTTATCTCACAAAAGCCCCTATCTGATTTTCCATATGGATAGAGCGGAGTTGCGGACTCGTCCTCAGTTTTTGCCCAAGGTGGTTTCTTCTTTTCATATGAACCAACCTATTGTGGTGCCTGTGGCTACACGGGACTTGGAGGATTCCGAGTCCCTTGATGTGGTCATTGAAAATTTATGTGGCCAGAACGGCTCGGGTTAGGAAAACAGAGGCACTGTTTGTCCTGAATGCAGCCGACAAGGTTGGCGCTCCTGCTTCGAAGCAGACTATTGCTTGCTGGATCTGTAACACGATTCAGCAGGCTCATTCTACAGCTGGATTGCCGTTACCAAATTCTGTAAAGGCCCATTCCACTAGGAAGGTGGGTTCTTCTTGGGCGGCTGCCTGAGGTGTCTCGGCATTACAGCTGTGCCGAGCTGCTACTTGGTCGGGTTCAAACACCTTTGCGAAGTTCTACAAGTTTGATACCCTGGCTGATGAGGACCTCATGTTTGCTCAATCGGTGCTGCAGAGTCATCCGCACTCTCCCGCCCGTTTGGGAGCTTTGGTATAATCCCCATGGTCCTTACGGAGTCCCCAGCATCCTCTAGGACGTAAGAGAATATAAGATTTTAAACCTACCGGTAAATCTTTTTCTCCTAGTCCGTACAGGATGCTGGGCGCCCGTCCCAGTGCGGACTACATCTGCAAGACTTGTACATAGTTTTTGCTTACTTAAGGGTTCTGTTACAGTTTTGATCAGTCTCGGGCTGATGCTGTTTTGTTTCATGCTGTTAACTGGTTCGTATATTCCATGTTATACGGTGTGGATGGTGTGGGCTGGTATGAATCTTGCCCTTAGATTAACAAAAATCATTTCCTCGTACTGTCAGTCTCCTCTGGGCACAGTTTCTCTAACTGAGGTCTGGAGGAGGGGCATAGAGGGAGGAGCCAGTGCACACCCATATCTAAAGTTATTTTTAGTGCCCATGTCTCCTGCGGAGCCCGTCTATTCCCCATGGTCCTTACGGAGTCCCCAGCATCCTCTACGGACTAGGAGAAAAAGATTTACCGGTTGGTTTAAAATCTTATTTTTCCAGGGCACACTTATGAAAAAATTATAATGAGATGATGAGTTATGAACGTATGAATATATTAATACTTAACTTTTATGAGATACACTTAAAAGGAGAGGGAGAAGGCAATTATAGATAAATAGTTATTCCAAGTATAATTGCTGCAATTTCTGGCGATAAGAATTAGGTGAGCGAAATTATGTTTATTCCCTTAATGGCCTAGGAAATTCCTTAATTGAGAAAAATTTTGGGAATAAGGTAACTCCGTTAGGTTCAGCTGTAGCCTGTCAGACTATCACAATTAAATGAGTAGAGATTGGATACCTGGATCTGCACAGAAACCCGAAAGGACACAAATGATTGGAGAGTAAAAGTCTCCCAACCGGGTACTGACCAGGCCCTGCAGTGTATGGCTTCCAAGATCAGACGAGATTGGGCATACTCAGTGCGGTTTGACCGTAGGTGGGTAAATCTCCAGTCTGTGCAGTCAATTCCAGTGTACTCATACAAGCAACTTATATTAAACACATCATAAATGCCTGAATTGTTGTTGGTATAAGAACAGAGCATTGAGCCCCATTTGTGCTGATTGCTATGATACTGAGAACAAGGGAAATTAGGCAGTGATGTAAGTAAAGTAAATAGATATGAACGTCTAACAGGGATTGATCCCCAATACTAGATACATAAGATTCAGTGCAATGAGATACACACAAAAGATATGATGGTCTAACAGGGATTAATCCCCAATACTGGATATATATGATTCAGTGCGGTGAAAAAGCACAGAATATTCTAAGAAACATTTGTTCCCAAATGTAGATATCCTGTGGTTATATCACATTTTAGCAGAGTCAATATTCAAAGATAATTCAGCAATCATAGAGATATACCAGCTTTCATGGAAGGAAATACAATTTTCCAATGTTTACAAGGTGTTGATTCCACAATGAATATTCCCAGTAGATACTGTTTAATTCAGTATATAAAGGTTGGTTTAATGAAATTAAACAAAATTATAGGATTCCTCCTGGAGGAAGGTGGAAATTAAATAAATACCCTCCTGGATGTGCGGCCCAAACCTTTGTGCTTCCATGCATTGGTGGACAGTGTGAATGCTGAGGGGTCCCGCAGTTGTGGGTAAAGGTTGTCCTGCCAGGGAGAGAGGACGCTGAGCCGGGAGCTGATGTCCGCGGTCCGTGCGACCGGAAGTTCGGACACCAGAACCGGACGTGGACGTACGTTTCGCTCTGGGAGCTTGATCACGATCGCCTGCTCCCTGAGCTATCTGCCGCATTTCTTATGTTGGAGATCCGCCTATCAGACACAGGGGTGTGTGTGGGGGCAAGGCAGCTGCTGATTGCATCATATTGTAATGAACCTCTTGCATTGCGACGGGCATCCCCCATGTTATTTATTAAACCATATGAGGGGGATGTCCTGGGAGGGAAAAATTGGAGTAATCAACTATTTTTTTTTGTTGTTTTTATGTTATTTTGTTGTGTATTGTCTGATATCTTTTTTATAAGTGTATTTGCTTTATTTGTGAAAAAACTTTTTTGATTTAATATGTGGTCTTGGAGAGATGTATGTATAAATCAGGGGATCTAAGGGGAAAGAAAACCTATCATGGTTGATTCCAGGACTAATGAGATAGTGCTTCAGCGGTTATTGGGATTGATTCCTGTCTGGGTATGGGATATATCTTTAGGGAGGTCCCTTTTTCACAGGATCAATGTTAATTAAAGGTTTGTGAATTACTGTGAGTGTGGAGGTTGTTGTGATGATCTAGAGATATATAAATATTAGTTTAAATCTATAGAGTAAAGAAAGGAGGGGGGGTGTTATTATGTTGAGGTGGAAAGAAATGTGGGGTGAGGAAGTGTGAACATGTCTAGGAATTTAAGGGGGGAATGTGAGTGGATGGGGGGATTGTGGAAAAGGGTGGGTGGGAATGTGTGTGTGGGAGGGGGATGGGATTTGGGCTGTATTGGGAGGAATGGAAAGGGGCGAAAAAGGGGGGGGAGGGAGAAAGAGGGGGAGAAATTGTTGTGGACGTGTGGTGTGTATGATTGAGGGGGGAGGGGTGTGGAATGAGATTGAGGTGTAAATCTGAAGTTGGGAAAGAAAATTGAATTGATGTGTGTGTGGCTGTGATGGTGTGTGATGGGATTGCTAGGGGGGATTTGAAGGGGATGGTCGGTTTGAAAGGAGTGAAAAACTTGAAGGTAATGTTTCCCTAAGGTGATGAGGTCCTCTGGTGGAAGAAAGGTGTTGTGAGTGGAGTTGTGTTGTGGTGATCTGGGTGGAACCGGAGGAATGGGATGGAGAAGTGTGGTGAGGGGCAGCGAAAGCGAGGATGGTGTTGGAAGTGGGAAGGAGGCGATTGGGTTTAGGGAGATTGTGATGATGGTTTTGTGCACACCGTGAAAGAAAAGGGGGGTGATGAATATGTCTATAAACCAAACTAGGTGTCATTCGTGATAAATTACAAACTGTCTTATTGTTGGTATGGTTGATGATGGTGAATTGTGATGAAAGCGGTGAGTTGTGGTTGGATGGAAGTTCCCAAGAACTAGCTTGATCAGAATAGTAAACTAAGCTGGTATAGGATTATTCCTGCAAAAAAATACTGAGATTAAGGTATTCATTAAGTCCTTTGGGAGCCACCGTGTTGAGTTTAAAGGTCCACTCACTTTCTTTTTTGAGGAGCATGCGTGTAATATCTCCACCTCTAATTCCTGGTTTGATCTGTTCTAGACCATGTATTTTGAGATCCTGTACTGAGCCAGAATGATGTGTCAGGAAATGTTTGGATATGGTTGTCAGCTGTTGCATTCTCTGTTGGTTTCTTTCGGCATTCCTGATGTTACTCATGTGTTCAAGGGTCCTGATTTTCAACATTCGTGTAGTCATCCCTCTATATTTCAAGTCACATGGACAGGAAATACAGTAGATGACATTTTTGCTTCTACAATTGAAAAAGTCATTTATTTTCATATCTTCCCCATATCTGTCCTTTATTTCTTGTGTGTAGACCACGTGTTGACAGATTTTGCAGTTACCACACGGATAGCTACCTTTCATTATCGGATCTCTCGCTGGTTTTTGTGTATAATGGCTGTTAACCAGATGGTCCTTTGGGTTGGGTGATCTTCTCCAACTTAAATCTATTTTGGTATGTAGTTTTTTTTTGCTAAATCTTCATCTGACAGTATAATGGGCCAGTGTTTTTGCAGGATTGATTTTATCTCCCTCCATTCTTCGCAGAAGTCCCCCACAAATCTTACGGTCTGGGACTCTTCCATAGGTGTTTTGTTATGAAAAATTAAGGATTCCCTCTTTGTATGGGTCAGGGTTCTTTTTGCTTTTTTAATTGACCGCATGCTGTATCCACGTTCCTTCAGTCTAAGTGTTCGTTCTTGACTTCTTTTCTCAAAGACTTCATCACTGGAGCAGTTTCGTTTGAGTCATAAAAATTCTCCTTTCGGAATATTGGTTATGGTTGGAGGGAAATGTGAGCTTGTTTGGTATAGTAGGGTGTTAGTGGCTGCACTTTTCCTGTAAATTTCTGTGGAAATCATGTTGTTGCTGTCTCTGTAAATTCGGAGGTCCAGGAACGATATGCTGTCCCTGTGATATTCACAAGTGAAGGTGAGGTTGAGGGTGTTATTTAGTTTCTCAATGATTTCCAAGAGTTCATCCTGTGTGCCATCCCATAAAATGAGGATGTCATCTATATAGCGTGTCCAGAGTGTTATATGTTTAGTGTGTTCTTCTTGGTCATCTAAGAAAACAAATTCCCTCTCCCACCATCCCAGGAAGAGGTTAGCGTACGTGGGGGCACAAGCTGCCCCCATCGCTGTCCCCCTTACCTGGATGTAGAAGAGGTTGTTGAAAGTGAAGTAATTTTTACTCAATACAAAGTGAAGTAGTTGTACTAAAAATTGATGAAAATCGTCCATCCCCTTCATCCTCAAGAAGTATTCAACTGCCTTGATGCCCAGATCATGTCGTATGGATGTATATAGTGCTTCGACATCGAGGCTGATGAGTAAAATGTGTATCTTCTAGTTGAATAGCATGGATTTTCTTTAGGACGTCAGTCGTATCCCTTGTGTATGATGGAAGTTCTAGCACATGATCTCTCAGGTGTGTATCCAAAAAGATGCAAGCCCTTTCAAGAAGGCCGCCATTACCCGAGACAATCGGTCGGCCTAGAGGGTCTCTGAGGTTCTTGTGTACCTTCGGTAGAAGGTAAAAGGTCGGTACTCGAGGATTGTTGACCGATAGATACTCATGTTCTGATTTGGTGATGATACCTGTTTGATAGGCCCTGTCAATGATATTCATGTATGAGTTAGTATAGTTCTCTGTTGGATCAAAGAGACTCTTCTGATAGCATGATTGATCGTCCAGTTGCATCTTGGCTTGTTTTAAATATTGATCTGTTGGCCGTGTAACGATGTTTTCCCCTTTATCTGATGGTCTCAGAACTATGTCAGTCCAGGATTTAATCTCCTGGAGCGCTCTTCGTTCGTTGATTGTATGATTTCTAGTCGATCGGCGATGTTTTCTGTTTAAATATAGTCTGCCTAGATCCCGAGAGACCAGATCCGTGAATACTTTGACCTCTGGGCATATAGTATCTTTTGGGAAGAAAGTAGATTTTTTCTTCAGTATAGTTCTTTTGCTGTGTATCGCGGGTATTGGGTCGGTGGATCCTGCAAGTTCTTCCAGTGCCATCAGGGCATCCCTCTCTTGTGAGGAAAGATTTCCGAGATCAAGGGTTGACTCTGATGATTCTGTATTCCGGGAGAAAAATGTGGCCAATAATAGTTTGCGTCCAAATAGTTGTAAGTTGACTTGCCACTGAAATCTGTTGAATTTTTTTGTCGGGTTACACCTCCCCCCACAGTGTCACAGGGCAGAGGAAATGTCCGTGGATGTTACATCTCCCCCAACAGTGTCGCAGCGCAGGGAAATGTCTGTGGATGAGTTACACCTCCCCCCACAGTGTCACAGGGCAGAGGAAATGTCAGTGGATGTTACATCTCCCCCAACAGTGTCGCAGCGCAGGGAAATGTCCGTGGATGAGTAACACCTCCCCCCTCAGTGTCGCAGCGCAGGGAAATGTCCGTGGATGAGTAGCACATCCCCCCTCAGTGTCGCAGCGCAGGGAAATGTCCGTGGATGAGTAACACCTCCCCCCTCAGTGTCACAGCGCAGGGAACTGTCCGTAGATGAGTTACACCTCCCCCCACAGTGTTGCAGCGCAGGGAACTGTCCGTGGATGAGTTACACCTCCCCTTACAGTGTCCCAGGGTAGAGGATATGTCCGTGGATGAGTTACACATCCCCCCACAGAGTCACAGCGCAGGGAAATGTCCGTGGATGAGTTACACCTCCCCCCACAGTGTTGCAGGGCAGGGGAAATGTCTGTGGATGAGTTGCACACTTCCCCCCCCCCCCCCCCCACTGTGTTCCAGGCAGGGAAATGTCCATGGACGGGTTACACCTCCCCCCACAGTGTCTCAGCGCAGGGGAAATGTCCGCCGATAGGTTACACCTCCCCCCACAGTGTCGCAACGCAGGGGAAATGTCCATGGATGAGTTACACCTCCCCCCCCCCACAGTGTTCCAAGGCAGGGAAATGTCCGTGGATGAGTTGCACCTCCCTCCACAGTGTCCCAGCGCAGGGAAATGTCCGTGGATGAGTTACACCTCCCCCCACAGTGTCGCAGCGCAGGGAAATGTCCGTGGGTGGGTTACACCTCCCCCCACAGTGTTGCAGGGCAGGGGAAATGTCTGTGGATGAGTTACACCTCCCCACCACTGTGTTCCAGGCAGGGAAATGTCCGTGGATGGGTTACACCTCCCCCCACAGTGTCGCAACGCAGGGGAAATGTCCGTGGATGGGTTACACCTCCCCTCACAGTGTCGCAACGCAGGGGAAATGTCCTTGGATGAGTGTGCATGAGATGAGGGTCAGGGGCGGTGAGAGACAGGGTATGCATGAGATGAGGGTCAGGGGCGGTGAGAGAAAGGGGGTAAGCATGAGATGCGGGCCAGGGGTGGCGAAAGACGGGAGGTGTGCATGAGATGAGGGTCAGGGGCGGTGAGAGACGGGAGGTGTGCATGAGATGAGGGTCAGGGGCGGTGAGAGACGGGATATGCATGAGATGAGGGTCAGGGGCGGAGAGAGACGAGAGGTGTGCATGAGATGAGGGTCAGGGGCGGTGAGAGACGGGGTATGCATGAGATGAGGGTCAGGGGTGGCGAAAGAGGGGAGGTGTGCATGAGATGAGGGTCAGGGGCGGTGAGAGATGGGAGGTGTGCATGAGATGAGGGTCAGGGGCGGTGTGAGACGGGAGGTGTGCATGAGATGAAGGTCAGGGGCGGTGAGAGACGGGAGGTGTGCATGAGATGAGGGTCAGGGGCGGTGAGAGACGGGAGGTGTGCATGAAATGAGGGTCAGGGGCGGAGAGAGAAGGGAGGTGTGCATGAGATGAGGGTCAGAGGCGGTGAGAGATGGGAGGTGTGCATGAGATGAGGGTCAGAGGCGGTGAGAGATGGGAGGTGTGCATGAGATGAGGGTCAGGGGCGGTGAGAGACGGGAGGTGTGCATGAGATGAGGGTCAGAGGCGGTGAGAGATGGGAGGTGTGCATGAGATGAGGGTCAGGGGCGGAGAGAGACGGGAGGTGTGCATGAGATGAGGGTCAGGGGCGGAGAGAGACGGGAGGTGTGTATGAGATGAGGGGTAAGCATGGGATGAAGGTCAGAGGCGGTGAGAGATGGGAGGTGTGCATGAGATGAGGGTCAGGGGCGGTGAGAGACGGGAGGTGTGCATGAGATGAGGGTCAGGGCTGGAGAGAGACGAGAAGTGTGCATGAGATGAGGGTCAGGAGCGGAGAGAGACGGAAGGTGTGCATGAGATGAGGGTCAGGGGCGGTGAGAGACGAGAGGTGTGCATGAGATGAGCGTCAGGGGCGGAGAGAGACGGGAGGTGTGCGTGAGATGAGGGTCAGGGGTGGAGAGAGACTAGGGGTGTGCATGAGATGAGGGTCAGGGGCGGTGAGAGACGGGAAGTGTGCATGAGATGAGGGTCAGGGGCGGTGAGAGAAAAGGGGTATGCATGAGATGAGGGTCAGGGGTGGAAAGAGACGGGAGGTGTGCATGAGATTTGGGTCAGGGGCGGAGAGAGACGGTAGGTGTGCATGAGTCGAGGGTCAGGGGCGGAGAGAGACGGGAGGTGTGCATGAGACGAGGGTCAGGGGCGGAGAGAGACGGGAGTTGTGCATGAGATGAGCGCCAGGGGCGGAGAGAGACGGGAGGTGTGCATGAGATGAGGGTCAGGGTGTCACGATCCGGGTATCTGGACGCCATTACTTACCCTTCAGATGCCTCCTAAGGCTGGCTCAGCGTTCCAGGACCGGATCCCGCTGTTCCTGAGTTTCCACATGCAGAATGTCAGAGTGGTGATTTCATCAGCCGCAGCCTCCGCTGTGCCCGCGTGGTTAAATGTGCGCTTGTCAGTCTGGCATCTCCTGTCTCCTGTGGCCGGCGTCGCCATTACTGTTTCAATTCTCACATGGATTACAAACCAAACTTCCCTCCAAGTGTCTGCATGGGCGCAGCCATCTTGGATTTTTGTCATCTGAGCATTTCCACCAATCTGCTGTCTGTATTGTTGATTTGCATAATTGCCTAGCCAACCCCTTCCTTGCTGCAGGTATAAGTAAGCTGTGCCTGAGCAAGGAAGGCGTCAGTGCTTTGGTTGTCTAACTTAGTTCCAGTTTGTCTCTCTCCTGTGGTTGTCTTCCAGGTTCCAGCTCCTGTCTCCAGACTTCTGCTATAGAGACCCGCACCAGCATTCCATCTGCGGTGTAGCCTGACCCTCCGATCCATTCTGGACTCACCTGTTTCCAGTTACAACAATCACCTGCTTCCAGCCCAGCTTCCAGCAGTGTACAGCTTCTCTTAAAGGGCCGGTGTCCTTTCTGCAGTTTACCACTCTCCACCGGTATTATTATTTCACCGCTCTCAAACTCCAAACTTCATCAATCACCTGCTTCCAGCCCAGCTTCCAGCAGTGTACAGCTTCTCTTAAAGGGCCGGTGTCCTTTCTGCAGTTTACCACTCTCCACCGGTATTATTATTTCACCGCTCTCAAACTCCAAACTTCATTATTATTTCATCGCTCTCAAGTTCGTTTATTATTTAACTGGTTCCAGCCAGTATCCACTCCGTACCAACAACAGTCTGGTTCCAGCCAGTATCCACAGCAGCCGTTTTATCTTCAGCAACCCAGCCTTTCCTGGAACACCAGCTGGTACGATCCTGGGTTCTCTCCATTGCTACAGTCAGGTCTGGTAAGGACTTTCCAACTAGAAGATTATAAGAACTGTCTCACCCTACCAGTGCCTGTGGCCCTTGCCACCCTGTAGTACCCAGGAATTGTATTTATCCTCTGTTGACTTTTATGTATCCTTTACTGCTGCTGTGTTACGGAGTTTGTCATAATAAACATCATTGACTTTTATCCTGGTTGTCGTGGTCACGCCTTCGGGCAGTTATTCTACATGTTACTTACATGTCTAGGGGTCTGATACAACCTCCCAGGTTCCGTTACATCTCAGCCCCTACAACTGAGGCTGCCTCCCGTCAGCTCAGGCCCTCAGTTGTGACAGTAAGCACTGACCTAATGAATCCAGCCGGAGACCAGGATCAAGCGGCCAGGCCAATGCAAGAACTGGCAGCCCGACTTGAACATCAGGAGGCTGCACAGGGCCACATCATCCGCTGTCTCCAGGATCTCTCTACACGGCTGGATGGGATTCAAACGACCCTCCGTGGACCTGGCACGTCCGGTGCGTCCACTACAGTGACACCAGCTGTAACCCCACCCACCTTACCCATTTCCAGTCCACATCTTCATCTTCCAACGCCAGCAAAATTTGATGGATCTCCAAGGTTCTGCAGGGGATTTCTCAATCAATGTGAAATCCACTTTGAGCTTCTACCTGGCAATTTCTTCAGTGACCGTACCAAAATTGCCTATATCATCTCCCTTCTCAGTGGCTCAGCCCTTGACTGGGCATCACCTTTATGGGAGAAGTCTGATCCCCTGCTATCCTCCTATACTGACTTTGTAGCTACATTCAGGCGCATCTTCGACGAGCCAGGCCGGATAACATCTGCTTCATCTGAGATTCTCCGTTTACGCCAGGGAACACGTACTGTGGGACAGTATCTTATACAGTTTAAAATCCTGGCATCCGAACTGGCATGGAACGACGAGGCCCTGTATGCTGCATTCTGGCATGGCTTATCAGAACGCATCAAGGATGAGTTAGCTACCAGAGACTTGCCCTCTAAGTTGGATGAGCTAATTTCTCTTTGCACGAAGGTTGATCTACGTTTCAGAGAGAGAGCAACTGAGCGAGGAAGATCATCTACTCCTAAATCTTCTGCTCCTCCTCCTCGTCAACCATCTCCATCCAAGGATGAGCCTATGCAAATTAGTCGTTCTCGTCTATCTCCCGCTGAGCGCCGAAGACGTCTCTCTGAGTCTCTCTGTCTCTACTGTGCAGCTCCGTCGCACACTATCAATGCCTGTCCCAAACGTCCGGGAAACTCCAGATCCTAGCTCGCCAAGGAGAGGGCCGGCTAGGAGTAATGATCTCCTCTCCATCTCCTCATGACTGTAACCTCCCAGTGTCGCTCCAAATTGCTCAACGTTACAGGAACGTCATTGCCCTCCTTGATTCCGGAGCAGCTGGGAATTTCATAACCGAAGCTTATGTTAAACGGTGGTCCCTACCCACCGAGAGACTGTCCTCGTCCATCTCTTTGACTGCCGTGGATGGCAGCAAGATTTTTGACGCAGTCATTTCCTTAAGGACTCTTCCAGTTCGTCTGAGAGTGGGAGTTCTTCATTCTGAGTATATTTCTCTTTTAGTGATTCCAAGAGCCACACATCCAGTGGTTTTAGGCCTTCCATGGCTCCGTCTCCACAACCCATCAATTGACTGGACGACTACGCAAATACTGGCATGGGGTCCCTCCTGTGCTGAGACTTGTTTAGCCAAAGTTCTTCCTGTTTGTTCTTCCTTCCCCAGGTCATCTGATGTTCCGCCTCCTCCATATCAAGACTTCACGGACGTGTTCAGTAAAGCCTCTGCTGATATCCTTCCTCCTCATAGAGAATGGGACTGCCCAATCGACCTCATTCCAGGGAAGGTTCCACCGCGAGGCCGAACTTATCCGTTGTCTCTGCCTGAGACACACTCCATGGAAGAGTACATCAAAGAGAACCTGGCGAAGGGTTTCATCCGACCATCTTCTTCTCCAGCCGGCGCAGGCTTCTTCTTCGTTAAGAAGAAAGACGGTGGTCTGCGTCCGTGCATCGACTACAGAGGTCTGAACGACATTACCGTCAAGAACCGATACCCTTTACCCCTGATTACCGAGCTCTTTGATAGAGTTAGTGGTGCAACTATTTTCACAAAGCTGGACTTGAGGGGTGCCTACAATCTCATCCGAATCCGTGAGGGTGACGAGTGGAAGACCGCCTTTAACACCCGTGACGGACATTATGAGTACCTCGTCATGCCCTTCGGATTGAGCAATGCTCCAGCAGTCTTCCAGCACTTCGTGAATGAGATTTTCAGGGACATCTTGTACCGCCATGTCGTGGTTTATCTAGACGACATCCTCATCTTTGCTAATAATCTCGAAGATCATCGTTTCTGGGTAAAAGAGGTTCTTTCCCGTCTCCGTGTCAATCACCTCTATTGTAAATTGGAGAAGTGTGTGTTTGAAGTTAAAACCATTCCGTTTCTAGGTTACATTGTGTCCGGTTCCGGACTAGAGATGGATCCTGAGAAACTCCAAGCAATCCAGAATTGGCCTATACCCTTAAGCCTCAAAGGGGTCCAGAGGTTCTTAGGGTTCGCCAATTATTATAGAAAATTTATACGAGACTTTTCCACCATTGTGGCGCCTATCACTGCATTAACCAAGAAAGGTGCTAATCCGTCCAAGTGGTCCGAGGAAGCTACACAGGCCTTTCACCTTCTGAAGCAACGGTTCATCTCTGCACCAGTTCTGAAACAGCCCGACACCGACTCTCCTTTTATCTTAGAGGTAGATGCCTCCTCCGTTGGAGTAGGAGCAGTGTTATCCCAGAGGGCCAAAGATGGACATCTACATCCTTGCAGTTTCTTCTCCCGGAAGTTCTCCCCAGCTGAGCGCAACTATGCCATTGGTGATCAGGAGTTGCTAGCGATCAAGCTCGCTCTGGAGGAGTGGAGATACCTGTTGGAGGGAGCTTCCCACTCAATCACCATTCTTACCGACCACAAAAATCTTTTATATCTCAAAGGCGCACAATGTCTGAATCCTCGTCAGGCCAGATGGGCACTTTTCTTCTCTAGGTTTGACTTTAAACTCCAGTTCTGTCCGGGTTCTCAGAATCGTAAGGCCGATGCCCTTTCCCGCTCATGGGAGCAAGAAAATGAGTCCGAGTCTGCAGACAAGCATCCTATTATTAATCCGTTGGCATTCTCCACGGTAGGGATGGACTCTACGCCTCCACCAGGGAAAAGTTTTGTTAAGCCAGTTCTAAGGAAGAAGCTCATGCATTGGGCCCATGCTTCCCGTTTTGCTGGACATACAGGCATTCAGAAAACCCTTGAATTTATTTCTAGGTCCTACTGGTGGCCAACTCTGAAGAAGGACGTTATGGAATTTATTGCCTCCTGCCCAAAGTGTGCCCAACACAAAGTCTCCCGCCAGTCGCCTGCGGGGCAACTGGTTCCATTATCTGTTCCCCGTCGACCTTGGACCCATTTGTCGATGGACTTTGTTTCCGATCTACCTATCTGCAACAAGTTTAATACCATCTGGGTGGTAGTTGACCGGTTCACCAAGATGGCACATTTCATCCCTCTCACCGGTCTTCCGTCAGCTTCCAAGTTGGCTCAAGTGTTTATACAAGAGATCTTCCGACTTCACGGTCTTCCTGAAGAGATCATCTCGGATCGTGGAGTACAATTTGTAGCCAAATTTTGGCGAAGTTTGTGTCAAGCCCTCCAAGTCAAGTTAAAGTTTTCCACGGCTTACCATCCTCAGACCAATGGTCAAACCGAGAGGGTGAATCAGGACTTGGAGGCCTTCCTCCGTATATATGTGTCTTCCTCTCAAGATGACTGGGTTCAACTCCTTCCTTGGGCCGAGTTCAGCCACAACAATCAATACCATTCCTCATCTTCTTCTACACCATTCTTCATTAATTATGGATTCCACCCTAAAGTCCCAGAATTCCAACCGCTTCCCGCAACTTCTGTTCCAGCAGTGGATGTCACCTTGCGTCAGTTTTCAAATAACTGGAGGAACGTCCGCGCAGCCCTGCTTAAAGCCTCATTCAGGTATAAGAAGTTTGCCGATAGAAAGCGTAGAGCGGTTCCTGCCCTCAAGGTGGGTGATCGTGTGTGGCTGTCCACGAAGAATTTGAGGTTGAGAGTTCCCAGCATGAAATTTGCACCTCGCTACGTCGGACCCTTCAAGATTGAACAAGTCTTCAATCCTGTTGCCTACAGGTTACAGTTACCATCCTTCTTGAAAATACCCAGGACATTTCATGTTTCTTTGTTGAAACCGCTGATCCTGAATCGGTTTCATTCCGCACTTCCTCCAGCTCCCAAAGTTCAGACTCAACGGGGAGTCGAGTACGAGGTGGCCAAGATTTTGGACTCACGTTTCCGTTACGGTCAGTTACAATACCTCATTGACTGGAAGGGCTATGGTCCTGAAGAACGCTCTTGGACCAATGCCTCAGACGTCCATGCTCCTGCCTTGGTCCGAAATTTCCACGCAAAGTTTCTATTAAAGCCTAAGAAGTGTCCTGGGGCCACTCCTAAAGGGGGGGGTGCTGTCACGATCCGGGTATCTGGATGCCATTACTTACCCTTCAGATGCCTCCTAAGGCTGGCTCAGCGTTCCAGGACCGGATCCCGCTGTTCCTGAGTTTCCACATGCAGAATGTCAGAGTGGTGATTTCATCAGCCGCGGCCTCCGCTGTGCCCGCGTGGTTAAATGTGCGCTTGTCAGTCTGGCATCTCCTGTCTCCTGTGGCCGGCGTCGCCATTACTGTTTCAATTCTCACATGGATTACAAACCAAACTTCCCTCCAAGTGTCTGCATGGGCGCAGCCATCTTGGATTTTTGTCATCTGAGCATTTCCACCAATCTGCTGTCTGTATTGTTGATTTGCATAATTGCCTAGCCAACCCCTTCCTTGCTGCAGGTATAAGTAAGCTGTGCCTGAGCAAGGAAGGCGTCAGTGCTTTGGTTGTCTAACTTAGTTCCAGTTTGTCTCTCTCCTGTGGTTGTCTTCCAGGTTCCAGCTCCTGTCTCCAGACTTCTGCTATAGAGACCCGCACCAGCATTCCATCTGCGGTGTAGCCTGACCCTCCGATCCATTCTGGACTCACCTGTTTCCAGTTACAACAATCACCTGCTTCCAGCCCAGCTTCCAGCAGTGTACAGCTTCTCTTAAAGGGCCGGTGTCCTTTCTGCAGTTTACCACTCTCCACCGGTATTATTATTTCACCGCTCTCAAACTCCAAACTTCATCAATCACCTGCTTCCAGCCCAGCTTCCAGCAGTGTACAGCTTCTCTTAAAGGGCCGGTGTCCTTTCTGCAGTTTACCACTCTCCACCGGTATTATTATTTCACCGCTCTCAAACTCCAAACTTCATTATTATTTCATCGCTCTCAAGTTCGTTTATTATTTAACTGGTTCCAGCCAGTATCCACTCCGTACCAACAACAGTCTGGTTCCAGCCAGTATCCACAGCAGCCGTTTTATCTTCAGCAACCCAGCCTTTCCTGGAACACCAGCTGGTACGATCCTGGGTTCTCTCCATTGCTACAGTCAGGTCTGGTAAGGACTTTCCAACTAGAAGATTATAAGAACTGTCTCACCCTACCAGTGCCTGTGGCCCTTGCCACCCTGTAGTACCCAGGAATTGTATTTATCCTCTGTTGACTTTTATGTTTCCTTTACTGCTGCTGTGTTACGGAGTTTGTCATAATAAACATCATTGACTTTTATCCTGGTTGTCGTGGTCACGCCTTCGGGCAGTTATTCTACATGTTACTTACATGTCTAGGGGTCTGATACAACCTCCCAGGTTCCGTTACATCTCAGCCCCTACAACTGAGGCTGCCTCCCGTCAGCTCAGGCCCTCAGTTGTGACACAGGGGCGGTGAGAGACGGAGGTGTGCATTAGATGAGGGTCGGGTGGAGACGAGGGGTAAGCATGAGATTAGGGTCAGGGGCGGTGAGAGATGGGAGGTGTGCATGAGATGAGGGTCAGGGGCGGTGAGAGATGGGAGGTGTGCATGAGATGAGGGTCAGGGGCGGTGAGAGACGGGAGGTGTGCATGAGATGAGGGTCAGGGATGGTGAGAGACGGGAGGTGTGCATGAGATGAGGGTCAGGGGCGGTGAGAGATGGGAGGTGTGCATGAGATGAGGGTCAGGGGTGGAGAGAGACGGGAGGTGTGCATGAGATGAGGGTCAGGGGCGGAGAGATGGGAGGTGTGCATGAGATGAGGGTCAGGGGCGGTGAGAGATGGGAGGTGTGCATGAGATGAGGGTCAGGGGCGGTGAGAGATGGGAGGTGTGCATGAGATGAGGGTCAGGGGCGGTGAGAGATGGGAGGTGTGCATGAGATGAGGGTCAGGGGCGGTGAGAGATGGGAGGTGTGCATGAGATGAGGGTCAGGGGCGGAGAGATGGGAGGTGTGCATGAGATGAGGGTCAGGGGCGGTGAGAGACGGAGGTGTGCATTAGATGAGGGTCGGGTGGAGACGAGGGGTAAGCATGAGATTAGGGTCAGGGGCGGTGAGAGATGGGAGGTGTGCATGAGATGAGGGTCAGGGGCGGTGAGAGATGGGAGGTGTGCATAAGATGAGGGTCAGGGGTGGAGAGAGACTAGGGGTGTGCATGAGATGAGGGTCAGGGGCGGTGAGAGACGGGAAGTGTGCATGAGATGAGGGTCAGGGGCGGTGAGAGAAAGGGGGTATGCATGAGATGAGGGTCAGGGGTGGAAAGAGACGGGAGGTGTGTATGAGATTTGGGTCAGGGGCGGAGAGAGACGGTAGGTGTGCATGAGATGAGGGTCAGGGGCGGAGAGAGACGGGAGGTGTGCATGAGATGAGGGTCAGGGGCGGTGAGAGACGGTAGGTGTGCATGAGATGAGGGTCAGGGGCGGAGAGAGACGGGAGGTGTGCATGAGATGAGGGTCAGGGGCGGTGAGAGACGGGAGGTGTGCATGAGATGAGGGGCAGGGGCAGAGAGAGACGGGAGGTGTGCATGAGATGAGGGTCAGGGGCGGAGAGAGACGGGAGGTGTGCATGAGATGAGGGTCAGGGGCGGAGAGAGACGGGAGGTGTGCATGAGATGAGGGTCAGGGGCAGAGAGAGATGGGAGGTGTGCATGAGATGAGGGTCAGGAGCGGTGAGAGATGGGAGGTGTGCATGAGATGAGGGTCAGGGGCGGTGAGAGACGGGAGGTGTGCATGAGATGAGGGTCAGGGGCGGTGAGAGGAAGGGGGTATGCGTGAGATGAGGGTCAGGGGCGGTGAGAGAAAGGGGGTATGCATGAGATGAGGGTCAGGGGTGGAAAGAGACGGGAGGTGTGCATGAGATGAGGGTCAGGAGCGGTGAGAGATGGGAGGTGTGCATGAGATGAGGGTCAGGGGCGGAGAGAGACGAGAGGTGTGCATGAGATGAGGGTCAGGGGCGGAGAGAGACGGGAGGTGTGCATGAGATGAGGGTCAGGGGCGGTGAGAGACGGGAAGTGTGCATGAGATGAGGGTCAGGGGCGGAGAGAGATGGGAGGTGTGCATGAGATGAGGGTCAGGAGCGGTGAGAGATGGGAGGTGTGCATGAGATGAGGGTCAGGGGCGGTGAGAGACGGGAGGTGTGCATGAGATGAGGGTCAGGGGCGGTGAGAGGAAGGGGGTATGCGTGAGATGAGGTGTTTATTCCTCAGAGACGGACTGTTTTAAGGTAGTCCTAAAATATTTCCGCAGGATGCCCTACTGTCCAGGACCATGCCAGCGTAAAGGGGCAGCTCAGGATAAATGTGATGACTAGAGGAGCAGCTTAGTAGAATAATTGTCAGTGCAAGAGGAAGTGGTGATAATTGTGCGAGAGGAAGTAGTGATACTAAGGCCTCCTCCCAGGCCAGCTCATGGGGACCTGTTTCAGGAGCATGGGTCTGCCAGCAAGATGGAGGTCAGAAGCCCTCTGGAAGGGGATCTAAGCCAGCAGAGAGATCAGACAGCAGTGGGTTAATGGCGACCGCAATGCCAATATAAGGACAAATGATACATCTGAAGATACAGGGACAGTCCCCCAGGTGGAGCCAGATATTTCTCTTGGGAGCCTGCAAAGGAGGGTGGCAGTATCTGTGGGGATGGTGAGACCTTTGTACATACATGCAGATGAAAGGTCAAAGGCAGCTGTGAATGCCGGGTTGTGTCACATTGGCAGGGGCATCGGAACTGAGATTACATTACCTGGTCTGTCCGTCCCAGAATGTGAGCGAAGATCAGGGCCATATTAACCCATGGCTGGGCCCCTAGGCTTTCAGGTATTTGAACGCCCCTCTGGTACGTCAATCTTTCACCCCACTACAGCTGGCGATTTGGAAGCAGAGGTTACGCCATCATTTACACTGATACTGACCTCTGTTCTCACAGCGCAATTGTTCTTCCTTTACTTTTCTCTTTTGAAATAGCGCCAGTGCACTAAAGTCTGCTGCGCCCCCCTTCCCCATCCATTGCCTCAAAACCAACCCCAGCTGCCTACGAGTCTGCCTTTCACCACTGCAGGTACTGGTGCCTCAGCATAAAGAATTGGTGCCTCCCTACTCCCTGTGTCATGTGACATTTTATTTATGTTCTTTTCAATTATAACAAAAAATAAAATGAGGTAATTTTTTCCTGGCCTCACGTTTATCTTTTGTATATTTAGGGTTCTCGGGGACCCATAGGCTGAATACGGCCTCTGTCATCACCAGGACATGACTGAATGCCTGAGAGTTCCTATCGTTTAGCGCTTCCCAGAGAATCCCTGCGTGGGGACGGTTGTATGTAATGTTTATGGTGTGTCGGTAGAGAGCTGGCTTCCTGCGGGTGGGAACAGGCGACGGCTGCAGCTGCTCCTGTCCTTATTTGATATACAATATTTTACACCTGCAATGGATGATCGTATTTTCTGCGACTTGTGAAAGTTTGTGGAATGTACGTCTGTCTCCTGGGAGCGGTTCATCATCTCACGGGCGTGTGCTGTCACGTTTTCTTTTTCCATTTCCCATTTCTGTATTATAGATGTCCCACAGCAACGTTTCATATTTCTATGATATGGAAGTGGATGGTTGATGTCTACGTTCCCTCCGGATGACGGAGTAGTCTCTAATCTTATGCCAATTGCGTCAAATCGCGGTTTGGTAGCCGTATTCCACAAAGTAACTGAACTGGTGTGTGCAGGGGTAAATAGCGCCGCATGGGGACAAATAATTGTGTTCCTTACAAGTCGCCCTATAGACCTGCTGTAGCTGTAGACTGTGAGCTCTGTAGGTGAAGAGATGATATTACCTCAAATACTGCATTCTGCTGCATTATAGCAAAGGTAGCTGACGATCCCCAGATTTGGGCTCTCATTCCGAGTTGATCGCTCGCTAGCAGTTTGTAGCAGCCGTGCAAACGCATAGTTGCCGCCCACGGTGGAGTGTATTTTCGCGTTTTGCAGGAGTGCGAACGCCTGTGCAGCAGAGCGCCTGCAAACACATTTTGTGCAAAACAAGACCAGCGCTGTAGTTACTTATCCTGTGCGATGATTGCTGCGACGAGTGACACGGTAATGACGTCAGATACCCGCCCAGCAAACGCCCGGCCACGCCTGCGCTTTCCTAAACACTCCCAGAAAACGGTCAGTTGACACCCAGAAACTCCCACTTCCTATCAATCTCCTTGCGTCCGCCAGTGCGACTGAAAGCGTTGCTAGAACCTGTGCAAAACCACGATCGATGCTCTTTGCACCCGTACGCCGCGCCTATGCAGATTTGCAGTATTTTTTAAATGACCGCTATGCAGCGACCAACGTCAGCTAGCGATCCACTCGGAATGAGGGCCTTTTTCCGCTCATCCTTATGCCTGCTTATGGCATGTTGGCGGGGCTGAATGCGATCACTGTCAGGCCACAGCCCAGGAAGGACTCCCGGCAAGGGGTGGTGAGCGTTCCGGCTGTGGGGCTCATGGTGTGGACGCTGTAAATGTGCTTAGCATTGTGTATTTCCAGTCACATCTGCCGCTGAGGACCCGGCACATCTGCTGACGTGATGGAGGCCAGCCAATGAGGGAGATGAGCTCACATGAGAAGTATCTGGGAGGATTCCGTAGTTTCCATACACAAGCGGCGAGGGGGATGTACACAATAGTGGCGCACGGCCATTTTTGTGCTATTCCTATTACAGCAGAATAAATGTATCAGTAGCCGCCTGTGTGGTTCTTGTGTTACCAGCAATCTGTGTCTGCAGAGACGGGACAGGCGGGGGCAGCTGGCTGTGGAGGAGGGACGGGGCTGTTATTGACGGGGGTTAGTGTTAGGCCCATGCCGGTCTGTAGGTTCTGTATTGTAAGATATCACAGTAACCATGTTACACCGCCAGAGGTCCCCTCCCTGTAGTACATATGTTCTCAGCTTACATCTCATACTTGGATTTAGTTGCCCAGTTTCAGTTCTCCGCCACCTGTCCCCCCTTGGGCAGTCAGAATGGATGTCTTGGCATTGCTTTGGGCCCACATTGGCGTTGTCAAGTGTAATTTCATTTTTTTTGCAGCGGGGTACACTGGGGTTCCACAGGGATAACATCGGGGTGTAGAGTTGGATCTTGATCCGAGGCACCAACAGGCTAAAAGCTTTGACTGTTCCCAGGATGCACTGCACCGCCTCCTCTATATCCCCGCCTCCATGCACTGGAGCTCAGTGTGTAAGTTGGAGCCTGCAGTGCAGGCAGGTAACAGGGAGAGCTGCGCTAGGCAGCCCTGAAAAGAGCTTTTCTAAGAAGAAAGAAGACTTCAAGGGCCGCAGCACAGGCACTTAAAAGTGCTATGTGTCATTATGACATAACATGCTGCGGCTCCCTCACCTCCCAGCGGCGCTGTACACTCCCGCGCCCTGGTTGCCAGGTAACTACAGCGGAGGGCTCCGGTTCTTACTTAAGGAACAAACCGCCGCTGCTCTCCGGGATCACGTGGCCGCTGCAAGGAGGTGGTAAGAGGGTTCCCCTGGCGGGACCCGCTGCAGACCGCGATCCGGCGCGGTCTCTGGGAGGCAGACCGCGTGCTGGCGTGGACACTGGCCGTGCAGGGACCCCACTAGACCACCAGGGCAAGGGCACAGGTCGGATTTTAGTAATAATCCGTTTCTATACGGCCCGCAGTACCCGGTGGTAAAGTCCAGCAAGGGGATCTGGCTCTGACCTGTAGCCCCTCCCCCAGGCGCCATTTAGAGTAAATGTTCCCGCCCTGGAGCTGCATCTCTCTCTCCCTCACTCCCTGCCAGCGTTTGGGCGCCATTACACAGAGCTGAGCTGATTCTGGGACTGCTGGGCAATGTCTCCTCTGTAAAGCCGCTTGCCTCATCAGCGCTGTGCATTTACAGGACACTGAAGTATTCTACATGTCGATTAGACAGTGTTACTGTAGTTAAGAACAAGCGCATTACTACAGGGATATTTAGTACAAGTATTCTGTGATATACATCCAGTCTTTACTGTAACGCCTCCTGTGGGCGGTCAGGTGACAGTTCTGGCTATAGATGTGCTGCAGCTATAATACACCTGACCAGTGGTCGCCTCCTGTGGGTGGTCAGGTGACAGTTCTGGATATAGATGTGCTGCAGCTATAATACACCTGTCCAGTGGTCGCCTCCTGTGGGCGGTCAGGCGGCAGCTCTGGATATAGATGTGCTGCAGCTATAATACACCTGTCCAGTGGTCGCCTCCTGTGGGTGGTCAGGTGACAGTTCTGGATATAGATGTGCTGCAGCTATAATACACCTGACCAGTGGTCGCCTCCTGTGGGCGGTCAGGTGACAGTTCTGGCTATAGATGTGCTGCAGCTATAATACACCTGACCAGTGGTCGCCTCCTGTGGGTGGTCAGGTGACAGTTCTGGATATAGATGTGCTGCAGCTATAATACACCTGTCCAGTGGTCGCCTCCTGTGGGCGGTCAGGCGGCAGCTCTGGATATAGATGTGCTGCAGCTATAATACACCTGTCCAGTGGTCGCCTCCTGTGGGCGGTCAGGCGGCAGCTCTGGATATAGATGTGCTGCAGCTATAATACACCTGACCAGTGGTCGCCTCCTGTGGGCGGTCAGGCGGCAGCTCTGGATATAGATGTGCTGCAGCTATAATACACCTGACCAGTGGTCGCCTCCTGTGGGGGGTCAGGTGACAGTTCTGCATATAGATGTGCTGCAGCTATAATACACCTGTCCAGTGGTCGCCTCCTGTGGGTGGTCAGGTGACAGTTCTGGATATAGATGTGCTGCAGCTATAATACACCTGTCCAGTGGTCGCCTCCTGTGGGCGGTCAGGTGACAGTTCTGGCTATAGATGTGCTGCAGCTATAATACACCTGTCCAGTGGTCGCCTCCTGTGGGTGGTCAGGTGACAGTTCAGGCTATAGATGTGCTGCAGCTATAATACACCTGTCCAGTGGTCGCCTCCTGTGGGCGGTCAGGTGACAGTTCTGGGTATAGATGTGCTGCAGCTATAATACACCTGACCAGTGGTCGCCTCCTGTGGGCGGTCAGGTGGTATCTCTGGCTATAGATGTGTCGCAGCTATAATACACCTGTCCAGTGGTCGCCTCCTGTGGGTGGTCAGGTGACAGTTCTGGATATAGATGTGCTGCAGCTATAATACACCTGACCAGTGGTCGCCTCCTGTGGGCGGTCAGGTGACAGTTCTGGCTATAGATGTGCTGCAGCTATAATACACCTGACCAGTGGTCGCCTCCTGTGGGTGGTCAGGTGACAGTTCTGGATATAGATGTGCTGCAGCTATAATACACCTGTCCAGTGGTCGCCTCCTGTGGGCGGTCAGGCGGCAGCTCTGGATATAGATGTGCTGCAGCTATAATACACCTGTCCAGTGGTCGCCTCCTGTGGGTGGTCAGGTGACAGTTCTGGATATAGATGTGCTGCAGCTATAATACACCTGACCAGTGGTCGCCTCCTGTGGGCGGTCAGGTGACAGTTCTGGCTATAGATGTGCTGCAGCTATAATACACCTGACCAGTGGTCGCCTCCTGTGGGTGGTCAGGTGACAGTTCTGGATATAGATGTGCTGCAGCTATAATACACCTGTCCAGTGGTCGCCTCCTGTGGGCGGTCAGGCGGCAGCTCTGGATATAGATGTGCTGCAGCTATAATACACCTGTCCAGTGGTCGCCTCCTGTGGGCGGTCAGGCGGCAGCTCTGGATATAGATGTGCTGCAGCTATAATACACCTGACCAGTGGTCGCCTCCTGTGGGCGGTCAGGCGGCAGCTCTGGATATAGATGTGCTGCAGCTATAATACACCTGACCAGTGGTCGCCTCCTGTGGGGGGTCAGGTGACAGTTCTGCATATAGATGTGCTGCAGCTATAATACACCTGTCCAGTGGTAGCCTCCTGTGGGTGGTCAGGTGACAGTTCTGGATATAGATGTGCTGCAGCTATAATACACCTGTCCAGTGGTCGCCTCCTGTGGGCGGTCAGGTGACAGTTCTGGCTATAGATGTGCTGCAGCTATAATACACCTGTCCAGTGGTCGCCTCCTGTGGGTGGTCAGGTGACAGTTCAGGCTATAGATGTGCTGCAGCTATAATACACCTGTCCAGTGGTCGCCTCCTGTGGGCGGTCAGGTGACAGTTCTGGGTATAGATGTGCTGCAGCTATAATACACCTGACCAGTGGTCGCCTCCTGTGGGCGGTCAGGTGGTATCTCTGGCTATAGATGTGTCGCAGCTATAATACACCTGTCCAGTGGTCGCCTCCTGTGGGCGGTCAGGTGACAGTTCTGGCTATAGATGTGCTGCAGCTATAATACACCTGTCCAGTGATCGCCTCCTGTGGGTGGTCAGGTGACAGTTCTGGCTATAGATGTGCTGCAGCTATAATACACCTGTCCAGTGGTCGCCTCCTGTGGGCGGTCAGGTGACAGTTCTGGGTATAGATGTGCTGCAGCTATAATACACCTGACCAGTGGTCGCCTCCTGTGGGCGGTCAGGTGGTATCTCTGGCTATAGATGTGCTGCAGCTATAATACACCTGTCCAGTGGTCGCCTCCTGTGGGCAGTCAGGTGACAGTTCTGGGTATAGATGTGCTGCAGCTATAATACACCTGTCCAGTGGTCGCCTCCTGTGGGTGGTCAGGTGACAGCTCTGGCTATAGATGTGTCGCAGCTATAATACACCTGTCCAGTGGTCGCCTCCTGTGGGGGGTCAGGTGACAGTTCTGGATATAGATGTGCTGCAGCTATAATACACCTGTCCAGTGGTCGCCTCCTGTGGGCGGTCAGGCGGCAGCTCTGGATATAGATGTGCTGCAGCTATAATACACCTGACCAGTGGTCGCCTCCTGTGGGCGGTCAGGCGGCAGCTCTGGATATAGATGTGCTGCAGCTATAATACAGACCAGTGGTCGCCTCCTGTGGGGGGTCAGGTGACAGTTCTGGCTATAGATGTGCTGCAGCTGTAATACACCTGACCAGTGGTCGCCTCCTGTGGGTGGTCAGGTGACAGTTCTGGCTATAGATGTGCTGCAGCTATAATACACCTGTCCAGTGATCGCCTCCTGTGGGCGGTCAGGCGGCAGTTCTGGCTATAGATGTGCTGCAGCTATAATACACCTGTCCAGTGGTCGCCTCCTGTGGGTGGTCAGGTGACAGTTCTGGGTATAGATGTGCTGCAGCTATAATACACCTGTCCAGTGGTCGCCTCCTGTGGGGGGTCAGGTGACAGTTCTGGATATAGATGTGCTGCAGCTATAATACACCTGACCAGTGGTCGCCTCCTGTGGGGGGTCAGGTGACAGTTCTGGGTATAGATGTGCTGCAGCTATAATACACCTGTCCAGTGGTCGCCTCCTGTGGGGGGTCAGGTGGCAGCTCTGGGTATAGATGTGCTGCAGCTATAATACACCTGACCAGTGGTCGCCTCCTGTGGGGGGTCAGGTGACAGTTCTGCATATAGATGTGCTGCAGCTATAATACACCTGTCCAGTGGTCGCCTCCTGTGGGCGGTCAGGCGGCAGCTCTGGATATAGATGTGCTGCAGCTATAATACAGACCAGTGGTCGCCTCCTGTGGGGGGTCAGGTGACAGTTCTGGCTATAGATGTGCTGCAGCTGTAATACACCTGACCAGTGGTCGCCTCCTGTGGGTGGTCAGGTGACAGTTCTGGCTATAGATGTGCTGCAGCTATAATACACCTGTCCAGTGATCGCCTCCTGTGGGCGGTCAGGCGGCAGTTCTGGATATAGATGTGCCGCAGCTATAATACACCTGTCCAGTGGTCGCCTCCTGTGGGCGGTCAGGCGGCAGTTCTGGCTATAGATGTGCTGCAGCTATAATACACCTGTCCAGTGGTCGCCTCCTGTGGGTGGTCAGGTGACAGTTCTGGGTATAGATGTGCTGCAGCTATAATACACCTGACCAGTGGTCGCCTCCTGTGGGGGGTCAGGTGACAGTTCTGGGTATAGATGTGCTGCAGCTATAATACACCTGTCCAGTGGTCGCCTCCTGTGGGTGGTCAGGTGACAGTTCTGGGTATAGATGTGCTGCAGCTATAATACACCTGTCCAGTGGTCGCCTCCTGTGGGGGGTCAGGTGGCAGCTCTGGGTATAGATGTGCTGCAGCTATAATACACCTGACCAGTGGTCGCCTCCTGTGGGGGGTCAGGTGACAGTTCTGGCTATAGATGTGCTGCAGCTATAATACACCTGTCCAGTGGTCGCCTCCTGTGGGGGGTCAGGTGGCAGCTCTGGGTATAGATGTGCTGCAGCTATAATACACCTGTCCAGTGGTCGCCTCCTGTGGGTGGTCAGGTGACAGTTCTGGATATAGATGTGCTGCAGCCAGAGCCGGATTAAGAGGGGGGCCAAGGGGATAAGTACTAGAGATGAGCGCCTGAAATTTTTCGGGTTTTGTGTTTTGGTTTTGGGTTCGGTTCCGCGGCCGTGTTTTGGGTTCGAACGCGTTTTGGCAAAACCTCACCGAATTATTTTTGTCGGATTCGGGTGTGTTTTGGATTCGGGTGTTTTTTTCCAAAAACACTAAAAAACAGCTTAAATCATAGAATTTGGGGGTCATTTTGATCCCAAAGTATTATTAACCTCAAAAACCATAATTTACACTCATTTTCAGTCTATTCTGAATACCTCACACCTCACAATATTATTTTTAGTCCTAAAATTTGCACCGAGGTCGCTGTGTGAGTAAGATAAGCGACCCTAGTGGCCGACACAAACACCGGGCCCATCTAGGAGTGGCACTGCAGTGTCACGCAGGATGTCCCTTCCAAAAAACCCTCCCCAAACAGCACATGACGCAAAGAAAAAAAGAGGCGCAATGAGGTAGCTGTGTGAGTAAGATTAGCGACCCTAGTGGCCGACACAAACACCGGGCCCATCTAGGAGTGGCACTGCAGTGTCACGCAGGATGTCCCTTCCAAAAAACCCTCCCCAAACAGCACATGACGCAAAGAAAAAAAGAGGCTTTTTACTGATATTTGGTGTTTTGGATTTGACATGCTCTGTACTATGACATTGGGCATCGGCCTTGGCAGACGACGTTGCTGGCATTTCATCGTCTCGGCCATGACTAGTGGCAGCAGCTTCAGCACGAGGTGGAAGTGGATCTTGATCTTTCCCTAATTTTGGAACCTCAACATTTTTGTTCTCCATATTTTAATAGGCACAACTAAAAGGCACCTCAGGTAAACAATGGAGATGGATGGATTGGATACTAGTATACAATTATGGACGGGCTGCCGAGTGCCGACACAGAGGTAGCCACAGCCGTGAACTACCGCACTGTACTGTGTCTGCTGCTAATATATAGACTGGTTGATAAAGAGATAGTATACTCGTAACTAGTATGTATGTATAAAGAAAGAAAAAAAAACCACGGTTAGGTGGTATATACAATTATGGACGGGCTGCCGAGTGCCGACACAGAGGTAGCCACAGCCGTGAACTACCGCACTGTACTGTGTCTGCTGCTAATATATAGACTGGTTGATAAAGAGATAGTATACTCGTAACTAGTATGTATGTATAAAGAAAGAAAAAAAAACCACGGTTAGGTGGTATATACAATTATGGACGGGCTGCCGAGTGCCGACACAGAGGTAGCCACAGCCGTGAACTACCGCACTGTACTGTGTCTGCTGCTAATATATAGACTGGTTGATAAAGAGATAGTATACTCGTAACTAGTATGTATGTATAAAGAAAGAAAAAAAAAACACGGTTAGGTGGTATATACAATTATGGACGGGCTGCCGAGTGCCGACACAGAGGTAGCCACAGCCGTGAACTACCGCACTGTACTGTGTCTGCTGCTAATATATAGACTGGTTGATAAAGAGATAGTATACTCGTAACTAGTATGTATGTATAAAGAAAGAAAAAAAAACCACGGTTAGGTGGTATATACAATTATGGACGGGCTGCCGAGTGCCGACACAGAGGTAGCCACAGCCGTGAACTACCGCACTGTACTGTGTCTGCTGCTAATATATAGACTGGTTGATAAAGAGATAGTATACTCGTAACTAGTATGTATGTATAAAGAAAGAAAAAAAAACCACGGTTAGGTGGTATATACAATTATGGACGGGCTGCCGAGTGCCGACACAGAGGTAGCCACAGCCGTGAACTACCGCACTGTACTGTGTCTGCTGCTAATATATAGACTGGTTGATAAAGAGATAGTATACTCGTAACTAGTATGTATGTATAAAGAAAGAAAAAAAAACCACGGTTAGGTGGTATATACAATTATGGACGGGCTGCCGAGTGCCGACACAGAGGTAGCCACAGCCGTGAACTACCGCACTGTACTGTGTCTGCTGCTAATATAGACTGGTTGATAAAGAGATAGTATACTACTAATATTATATACTGGTGGTCAGGTCACTGGTCACTAGTCACACTGGCAGTGGCACTCCTGCAGCAAAAGTGTGCACTGTTTAATTTTAATATAATATTATGTACTCCTGGCTCCTGCTATAACCTATAACTGGCACTGCAGTAGTGCTCCCCAGTCTCCCCCACAATTATAAGCTGTGTGAGCTGAGCAGTCAGACAGATATATATAATATTATATATAGATAATAGATGATGCAGCACACTGGCCTGAGCCTGAGCAGTGCACACAGATATGGTATGTGACTGAGTCACTGTGTGCTGTGTATCGCTTTTTTCAGGCAGAGAACGGATTATAAATAAAAGTGGTGGTCACTGGTCACTATCAGCAAAACTCTGCACTGTACACTACTGAGTACTCCTAATGCTCCCCAAAATTAGTAAATCAAGTGTCTAAACGGAGAGGACGCCAGCCACGTCCTCTCCCTATCAATCTCAATGCACGTGTGAAAATGGCGGCGACGCGCGGCTCCTTATATAGAATCCGAGTCTCGCGAGAATCCGACAGCGTCATGATGACGTTCGGGCGCGCTCGGGTTAACCGAGCAAGGCGGGAAGATCCGAGTCGCTCGGACCCGTGAAAAAAAACATGAAGTTCTGGCGGGTTCGGATTCAGAGAAACCGAACCCGCTCATCTCTAATAAGTACCCCCCCTTTTAAAAGCCCCCCCCCCCCCCCCCGCAGCTGCCACAGATCGGATCTGCGGTGCTGCGCTCCCGGCTCCCGGGAGCCGGCGCGGCGGCTCCACATGCAGGGCAGCTGAGTTATGGCTGTCATCACGTCCCTGGCGGTGGTGCCGCGGCCGCACGTAGGGACTGTGTAGTGTGTGTCCAGGAAGGACAGCTGAGCGACGGCTCAGTTGTCCAATAATCTGTGCAGCAGCAGCAGCAGCCTGTGGCTCAGCTATTGGCTGGGCGCGCAGGCTGCAGGAAACGGAGGACAGCGCATGTGGAGCCTTCCTGCGCCCACCCAGCACTCATGTACACTAGACCTACCAGCATCAGAGCAATAGTTGTGTGCGTGCGTATATATATATATATATATATATATATATATATATTTCTCTGACGTCCTAGTGGATGCTGGGAACTCCGTAAGGACCATGGGGAATAGCGGCTCCGCAGGAGTCTGGGCACAAAAGTAAAGCTTTAGGACTACCTGGTGTGCACTGGCTCCTCCCCCTATGACCCTCCTCCAAGCCTCAGTTAGATTTTTGTGCCCGGCCGAGAAGGGTGCATTCTAGGAGGCTCTCCTGAGTTTCTTAGAAAAAGTTTAGTTTTAGGTTTTTTATTTTCAGTGAGACCTGCTGGCAACAGGCTCACTGCATCGAGGGACTAAGGGGAGAAGAAGCGAACCTGCCTGCTTGCAGCCAGCTTGGGCTTCTTGGCTACTGGACACCATTAGCTCCAGAGGGACCGAACACAGGCCCAGCCTCGGAGTCCGGTCCCAGAGCCGCGCCGCCGGCCCCCTTACAGAGCCAGAAGCAAGAAGAGGTCCGGAAAAATCGGCGGCAGAAGACATCCAGTCTTCACCAAGGTAGCGCACAGCACTGCAGCTGTGCGCCATTGCTCCTCAGGCACACTTCACACTCCGGTCACTGAGGGTGCAGGGCGCTGGGGGGGGGGCGCCCTGAGCAGCAATAAAAACACCTTGGCTGGCGAAAATACATCACATATAACCCCCAGGGCTATATGGATGTATTTTAACCCCTGCCAGAATATAGCAAAAAGCGGGAGAAAAGTCCGCCGAGAAGGGGGCGGAGCCTATCTCCTCAGCACACTGGCGCCATTTTCCCTCACAGCTCCGCTGGAAGGACGTCTCCCTGACTCTCCCCTGCAGTCCTGCACTACAGAAAAGGGTAAAACAAGAGAGGGGGGCACTAATTAGGCGCAGTATTAACATAACAGCAGCTATAAGGGGAAAAACACTTCTATAAGGTTAATCCCTGTTTATATATAGCGCTCTGGTGTGTGCTGGCATACTCTCCCTCTGTCTCCCCAAAGGGCTAGTGGGGTCCTGTCCTCTATCAGAGCATTCCCTGTGTGTGTGCTGTGTGTCGGTACGATTGTGTCGACATGTATGAGGAGGAAAATGATGTGGAGGCGGAGCAATTGCCTGTATTAGAGATGTCACCCCCTAGGGAGTCGACACCTGAGTGGATGAGCTTATGGAAGGAATTACGTGACAGTGTCAGCTCTTTACAAAAGACGGTTGATGACATGAGGCAGCCGGCTACTCAGCTTGTGCCTATCCAGGCGTCTCAAAGGCCATCAGGGGCTCTAAAACGCCCGTTACCTCAGATGGCAGACACAGACGCCGACACGGATACTGACTCCAGTGTCGACGATGAAGAGACGAATGTGACTTCCAGTAGGGCCACACGTTACATGATTGAGGCAATGAAAAATGATTTACATATTTCTGATAGTACAAGTACCACTAAAAAGGGTATTATGTTTGGTGAGAAAAAACTGCCTGTAGTTTTTCCTGCTTCTGAGGAATTAAATGAAGTGTGTGATGAAGCGTGGGTTTCCCCCGATAAAAAACTGATAATTCCTAAAAGGTTATTGGCATCATACCCTTTCCCGCCAGAGGATAGGGCACGTTGGGAAACACCCCCTAGGGTGGATAAAGCGCTCACACGCTTGTCTAAACAGGTGGCACTACCCTCTCCTGAGACGGCCGCCCTTAAGGAACCTGCTGACAGAAAGCAGGAGAATATCCTAAAATGTATATACACTCATACGGGAGTTATACTGCGACCAGCAATCGCCTCCGCCTGGATGTGCAGTGCTGGGGTGGCTTGGTCGGATTCCCTGACGGACAATATTGATACCCTAGACAGGGACAGTATATTACTGACTATAGAGCATTTAAAAGATGCATTTCTATATATGCGTGATGCACAGAGGGATATCTGCCGACTAGCATCAAGAGTAAGTGCGCTGTCCATTTCTGCCAGAAGAGGGTTATGGACGCGGCAGTGGTCAGGTGATGCGGATTCCAAAAGGCATATGGAAGTATTGCCTTATAAAGGGGAGGAATTATTTGGGGTAGGTCTATCAGACCTGGTAGCCACGGCAACTGCTGGGAAATCCACATTTTTACCCCAGGTAGCCTCTCAACATAAGAAGACGCCATATTATCAGGCGCAGTCCTTTCGGACCCATAAGGGCAAGCGGGCAAAGGGCTCCTCTTTTCTGCCCCGTGGCAGAGGGAGAGGGAAAAGGCTGCAGCAAACAGTCGGTTCCCAGGAACAGAAGCCCTCTCCCGCCTCTGCCAAGTCCTCAGCATGACGCTGGGGCGTTACAAGCGGACTCAGGCACGGTGGGGGCCCGTCTCAAGAATTTCAGCGCGCAGTGGGCTCACTCACAAGTGGACCCCTGGATCCTTCAGGTGGTATCTCAGGGGTACAAATTGGAATTCGAGACGTCTCCCCCTCGCCGTTTCCTAAAGTCTGCTTTACCGACGTCTCCCTCCGACAGGGAGGCGGTATTGGAAGCCATTCACAAGCTGTATTCCCAGCAGGTGATAATCAAGGTACCCCTCCTGCAACAGGGAAAGGGGTATTATTCCACGCTGTTTGTGGTACCGAAGCCGGACGGCTCGGTGAGACCTATTTTAAATCTAAAATCCTTGAACACTTACATACAGAGGTTCAAGTTCAAAATGGAGTCACTCAGAGCGGTGATTGCGAACCTGGAAGAAGGGGATTATATGGTGTCTCTGGACATCAAGGATGCTTACCTCCATGTCCCAATTTACCCTTCTCACCAAGGGTACCTCAGGTTTGTGGTACAGAACTGTCACTATCAGTTTCAGACGCTGCCGTTTGGATTGTCCACGGCACCCCGGGTCTTTACCAAAGTAATAGCCGAAATGATGATACTCCTTCGAAGGAAGGGAGTTTTAGTTATCCCTTACTTGGACGATCTCCTGATAAGGGCAAGATCCAGGGAACAGTTGGAAGTCGGGGTAGCACTATCTCAGGTAGTGTTGCGGCAGCACGGTTGGATTCTCAATATTCCAAAATCGCAGCTGATCCCGACGACACGTCTTCTATTCCTAGGGATGATCCTGGACACAGTCCAGAAAAAGGTGTTTCTCCCGGAGGAGAAAGCCAGGGAGTTATCCGAGCTAGTCAGAAACCTCCAAAAACCAGGCCAAGTCTCAGTGCATCAATGCACAAGGGTCCTGGGAAAAATGGTGGCTTCCTACGAAGCAATCCCATTCGGCAGATTCCACGCAAGAACTTTCCAGTGGGACCTGCTGGACAAATGGTCCGGATCGCATCTTCAGATGCATCAGCGGATAACCCTGTCACCAAAGACAAGGGTGTCTCTCCTGTGGTGGTTGCAGAGTGCTCATCTTCTAGAGGGCCGCAGATTGGGCATTCAGGACTGGGTCCTGGTGACCACGGATGCCAGCCTGCGAGGCTGGGGAGCAGTCACACAAGGAAGAAATTTCCAGGGCTTGTGGTCAAGCCTGGAGACATCACTTCACATAAATATCCTGGAGCTAAGGGCCATTTACAATGCTCTAAGCCTAGCAAGACCTCTGCTTCAAGGTCAGCCGGTGCTGATCCAGTCAGACAACATCACGGCAGTCGCCCACGTAAACAGACAGGGCGGCACAAGAAGCAGGAGGGCAATGGCAGAAGCTGCAAGGATTCTTCGCTGGGCGGAAAATCATGAGATAGCACTGTCAGCAGTGTTCATTCCGGGGGTGGATGAAATCATGAGATAGCACTGTCAGCAGTGTTCATTCCGGGGGTGGACGACCTCCACCCGGGAGAGTGGGGACTTCACCCAGAAGTCTTCCACATGATTGTAATCCGTTGGGAAAAACGCCATGATGGCGTCCCGCCTCAACAAAAAATTGGACAGGTATTGCGCCAGGTCAAGGGACCCTCAGGCAATAGCTGTGGACGCACTGGTAACACCGTGGGTGTACCAGTCAGTGTATGTGTTCCCTCCTCTGCCTCTCATACCCAAGGTACTGAGAATTATAAGACGGAGAGGAGTAAGAACTATACTCGTGGCTCTGGATTGGCCAAGAAGGACTTGGTACCCGGAACTTCAAGAGATGCTCACAGAGGACCCGTGGCCTCTACCTCTAAGAAGGGACCTGCTCCAGCAAGGACCCTGTCTGTTCCAAGACTTACCGCGACTGCGTTTGACGGCATGGCGGTTGAACGCCGGATCCTGAAGGAAAAAGGCATTCCGGAGGAAGTCATCCCTACCCTGATCAAGGCCAGGAAGGATGTGACCGCAAAGCATTATCACCGCATTTGGTGGAAATATGTTGCGTGGTGCGAGGCCAGGAAGGCCCCAACGGAGGAATTTCAACTGGGGCGATTCCTGCATTTCCTGCAAACAGGAGTGTCTATGGGCCTAAAATTGGGGTCCATTAAGGTTCAAATTTCAGCCCTGTCGATTTTCTTCCAGAAAGAACTGGCTTCAGTTCCTGAAGTTCAGACGTTTGTCAAGGGGGTGCTGCATATACAGCCTCCTTTTGTGCCTCCAGTGGCACCTTGGGATCTCAATGTAGTTTTGGGTTTCCTCAAATCACATTGGTTTGAACCACTTAAATCTGTGGATTTAAAATATCTCACATGGAAAGTGGTCATGCTGTTGGCCCTGGCTTCGGCCAGGCGCGTGTCAGAATTGGCGGCTTTATCCTGAAAAAGCCCTTATCTGATTTTCCATTCGGACAGGGCGGAATTGAGGACTCATCCTCAGTTTCTCCCTAAGGTGGTGTCAGCGTTTCACCTGAACCAGCCTATTGTGGTGCCTGCGGCTACTAGGGACTTGGAGGACTCCAAGTTGCTGGACGTAGTCAGGGCCCTGAAAATATATGTTTCCAGGACGGCTGGAGTCAGAAAATCTGACTCGCTGTTTATCCTGTATGCACCCAACAAGCTGGGTGCTCCTGCTTCTAAGCAGACTATTGCTCGTTGGATTTGTAGTACAATTCAGCTTGCACATTCTGTGGCAGGCCTGCCACAGCCAAAATCTGTAAAAGCCCATTCCACAAGGAAGGTGGGCTCATCTTGGGCGGCTGCCCGAGGGGTCTCGGCTTTACAACTTTGCCGAGCTGCAACTTGGTCAGGGGCAAACACGTTTGCTAAATTCTACAAATTTGATACCCTGGCTGAGGAGGACCTGGAGTTCTCTCATTCGGTGCTGCAGAGTCATCCGCACTCTCCCGCCCGTTTGGGAGCTTTGGTATAATCCCCATGGTCCTTACGGAGTTCCCAGCATCCACTAGGACGTCAGAGAAAATAAGAATTTACTTACCGATAATTCTATTTCTCGTAGTCCGTAGTGGATGCTGGGCGCCCATCCCAAGTGCGGATTGTCTGCAATACTTGTACATAGTTATTGTTACAAAAAAATCGGGTTGTTATTGTTGTGAGCCGTCTTTTCAGAGGCTCCGCTGTTATCATGCTGTTAACTGGGTTCCGATCACAGGTTGTACGGTGTGATTGGTGTGGCTGGTATGAGTCTTACCCGGGATTCAAAATCCTTCCTTATTGTGTACGCTCGTCCGGGCACAGTATCCTAACTGAGGCTTGGAGGAGGGTCATAGGGGGAGGAGCCAGTGCACACCAGCTAGTCCTAAAGCTTTACTTTTGTGCCCAGTCTCCTGCGGAGCCGCTATTCCCCATGGTCCTTACGGAGTCCCCAGCATCCACTACGGACTACGAGAAATAGAATTATTGGTAAGTAAATTCTTATTATGTATGTATGTATGTATATATATATATATACACACACACACACACTATATGTCAACTTATCCAGCAACGTTTCGGGCTTCCCGTGCTGCCCCGCCGCCGCCCTCAGTCCTTCTCCACACAGCCGCCTCCTCCGCACCATGCCGGCCACAGCCTCCGCATCCACAGCATCCTCAGCACCGCCGCTGCTAAATACTGTAGGTAATCTTACCCTGCTGCCTTTCTCTTTCCCTAGTCCCTACTGTATGCCCTTGTTGTCCTTCTCTCTGTCACTCTCCCTGTCCCTATGTCCCTGCTGTCACTTTCCCTGTCTCTCTGTCACTCTCGCTATCCCTATGTCCCTGCTGTCACTTTTCCTGTCTCTCTGTCACTCTCGCTATGTCCCTGCTGTCACTTTCCCTGTCTCTCTGTGACTCTCGATGTCCCTGCTGTCACTTTCCCTCTGTCACGCTCCCTGTCCCTGCTGTCACTCTCCCTGTCCCTATGTCCCTGCTGTCACTCTCCCTGTCCCTATGTCCCTGCTGTCACTTTCCCTGTCCCTCTGTCACTCTCCCTGTCCCTGCTGTCACTCTCCCTGTCCCTATGTCCCTGCTGTCACTTTCCCTGTCCCTCTGTCGCCCTCCCTGTCCCTGCTGTCACTTTCACTGTCCCTCTGTCGCCCTCCCTGTCCCTGCTGTCACTCTCCCTGTCCCTATGTCCCTGCTGTCACTTTCCCTGTCCCTCTGTCGCCCTCCCTGTCCCTGCTGTCACTTTCACTGTCCCTCTGTCGCCCTCCCTGTCCCTGCTGTCACTCTCCCTGTCCCTATGTCCCTGCTGTCACTTTCCCTGTCCCTATGTCTGTGCTGTCACTTTCCCTGTCCCTCTGTCACTCTCCCTTAATTTTGCCTCATTCCATGTGGTATAATGTTAATTTTGGCTCATTCTGTGTGCTGTGATGTGAATTTCGGCTCATACTGGGTGCTATAATGTGAATTTCGGCTCATACTGTGTGCTATAATGTGAATTTCGGCTCATACCGGGTGCTATAATTTTAATTTCGGCTCATAATGTGTGCTATAATGTGAATTTCGGCTCATACTGTGTGGTATAATGTGAATTTTGGCTCATACTGTGTGCTATAATGTGAATTTCGGCTCATACTGTGTGCTATAATGTGAACTCATACTGTGTGCTATAATGTGAATTTCGGCTCATACTGTGTGCTATAATGTGAATTTCGGCTCATACTGTGTGCTATAATGTGAATTTTGGCTCATACTGTGTGCTATAATGTGAATTTCGGCTCATACTGTGTGCTATAATGTGAATTTCGGCTCATACTGTGTGTTATAATGTGAATTTCGTCTCATACTGTGTGCTATAATGTGAATTTCGTCTCATACTGTGTGCTATAATGTGAATTTCGTCTCATACTGTGTGCTATAATGTGAATTTTGGCTCATACTGTGTGCTATAATGTGAATTTTGGCTCATACTGTGTGCTATAATGTGAATTTTGGCTCATACTGTGTGCTATAATGTGAATTTCAGCTCATACCGTGTGGTATAACGTGAAAGGAGCACCAGTACTAGATAGTATAAGGGGTCCTACTATTGTGGTGCATAATGTGTATAAGGGGTATATGGTGTGGTAAACTACACTGAAGGCCAACCCCCCTTCTAAGTGGCCACGCCCCCTTTTCCGGAGGCGCACGCATAATTGCAACCTTCACTTTTCCATATTTCACTTCAACCACTGTACATATGTAAATATATTATACATACATATATATTTATATATATATTTATATATATATATGTATATATTATATATACATGCGTGTGCTCCCTATCTGAAAGATTCTTTTAAATTTTCCACCGAATTGTAATTTTCTTTGTAGTAATTGAAGACGTTTTGATTTTAATTTGAGATTTCAGGGCCCCACTGTCTTAAGTACCCCGGGCCCCCCGCAGCCTTAATTCAGCTCTGGCTGCAGCTATAATACACCTGACCAGTGGTCGCGTCCTGTGGGTGGTCAGGTGGCAGTTCTGGCTATAGATGTGCTGCACCTATAATACACCTGTCCAGTGGTCGCCTCCTGTGGGTGGTCAGGTGACAGTTCTGGCTATAGATGTGCTGCAGCTATAATACACCTGTCCAGTGGTCGCCTCCTGTGGGTGGTCAGGTGGCAGTTCTGGCTATAGATGTGCTGCAGCTATAATACACCTGTCCAGTGGTCGCCTCCTGTGGGTGGTCAGGTGACAGTTCTGGCTATAAATGTGCTGCAGCTATAATACACCTGTCCAGTGGTCGCCTCCTGTGGGTGGTCAGGTGACAGTTCTGGCTATAGATGTGCTGCAGCTATAATACACCTGTCCAGTGGTCGCCTCCTGTGGGTGGTCAGGTGGCAGTTCTGGCTATAGATGTGCTGCAGCTATAATACACCTGTCCAGTGGTCGCCTCCTGTGGGCGGTCAGGCGGCAGTTCTGGCTATAGATGTGCTGCAGCTATAATAAACCTGTCCAGTGGTCGCCTCCTGTGGGCGGTCAGGCGGCAGTTCTGGCTATAGATGTGCTGCAGCTATAATAAACCTGTCCAGTGGTCGCCTCCTGTGGGTGGTCAGGTGGTATCTCTGGCTATAGATGTGCTGCAGCTATAATAAACCTGTCCAGTGGTCGCCTCCTGTGGGCGGCCTGGTGACAGTTCTGGCTATAGATGTGCTGCAGCTATAATACACCTGTCCAGTGGTCGCCTCCTGTGGGTGGTCAGGTGACAGTTCTGGCTATAAATGTGCTGCAGCTATAATACACCTGTCCAGTGGTCGCCTCCTGTGGGTGGTCAGGTGACAGTTCTGGCTATAGATGTGCTGCAGCTATAATACACCTGTCCAGTGGTCGCCTCCTGTGGGCGGTCAGGCGGCAGTTCTGGCTATAGATGTGCTGCAGCTATAATACACCTGTCCAGTGGTCGCCTCCTGTGGGTGGTCAGGTGGCAGTTCTGGCTATAGATGTGCTGCAGCTATAATACACCTGTCCAGTGGTCGCCTCCTGTGGGTGGTCAGGTGACAGTTCTGGCTATAGATGTGCTGCAGCTATAATACACCTGTCCAGTGGTCGCCTCCTGTGGGTGGTCAGGTGGCAGTTCTGGCTATAGATGTGCTGCAGCTATAATACACCTGTCCAATGGTCGCCTCCTGTGGGCGGTCAGGCGGCAGTTCTGGCTATAGATGTGCTGCAGCTATAATAAACCTGTCCAGTGGTCGCCTCCTGTGGGTGGTCAGGTGGTATCTCTTGCTATAGATGTGCTGCAGCTATAATAAACCTGTCCAGTGGTCGCCTCCTGTGGGCGGCCTGGTGACAGTTCTGGCTATAGATGTGCTGCAGCTATAATACACCTGTCCAGTGGTCGCCTCCTGTGGGTGGTCAGGTGACAGTTCTGGCTATAAATGTGCTGCAGCTATAATACACCTGTCCAGTGGTCGCCTCCTGTGGGTGGTCAGGTGACAGTTCTGGCTATAGATGTGCTGCAGCTATAATACACCTGTCCAGTGGTCGCCTCCTGTGGGCGGTCAGGCGGCAGTTCTGGCTATAGATGTGCCGCAGCTATAATACACCTGTCCAGTGGTCGCCTCCTGTGGGCGATCAGGTGGTATCTCTGGCTATAGATGTGCTGCAGCTATAATACACCTGTCCAGTGGTCGCCTCCTGTGGGCGGTCAGGCGGCAGTTCTGGCTATAGATGTGCTGCAGCTATAAGACACCTGCCCAGTGGGCGCGTTCTGTGGGTGGTCAGGTGGTATCTCTGGCTATAGATGTGCTGCAGCTATAATACACCTGTCCAGTGGTCGCCTCCTGTGGGCGGTCAGGCGGCAGTTCTGGCTATAGATGTGCTGCAGCTATAATACACCTGACCAGTGGTCGCCTCCTGTGGGCGGTCAGGTGACAGTTCTGGCTATAGATGTGCTGCAGCTATAATACACCTGTCCAGTGGTCGCCTCCTGTGGGCGGTCAGGTGACAGTTCTAGCTATAGATGTGCTGCAGCTATAATACACCTGTCCAGTGGTCGCCTCCTGTGGGCGGTCAGGTGACAGTTCTGGCTATAGATGTGCTGCAGCTATAATACACCTGTCCAGTGGTCGCCTCCTGTGGGCGGTCAGGTGACAGTTCTGGCTATAGATGTGCTGCAGCTATAATACACCTGTCCAGTGGTCGCCTCCTGTGGGTGGTCAGGCGGCATTTCTGGCTATAGATGTGCTGCAGCTATAATACACCTGTCCAGTGGTCGCCTCCTGTGGGTGGTCAGGCGGCAGTTCTGGCTATAGATGTGCTGCAGCTATAATACACCTGTCCAGTGGTCGCCTCCTGTGGGTGGTCAGGTGACAGTTCTGGCTATAGATGTGCCGCAGCTATAATACACCTGTCCAGTGGTCGCCTCCTGTGGGTGGTCAGGCGGCAGTTCTGGCTATACATGTGCTGCAGCTATAATACACCTGTCCAGTGGTCGCCTCCTGTGGGTGGTCAGGTGGTATCTCTGGCTATAGATGTGCTGCAGCTATAATACACCTGTCCAGTGGTCGCCTCCTGTGGGTGGTCAGGTGGCAGTTCTGGCTATAGATGTGCTGCAGCTATAATACACCTGTCCAGTGGTCGCCTCCTGTGGGTGGTCAGGCGGCATTTCTGGCTATAGATGTGCTGCAGCTATAATACACCTGTCCAGTGGTCGCCTCCTGTGGGCGGTCAGGTGACAGTTCTGGCTATAGATGTGCTGCAGCTATAATACACCTGTCCAGTGGTCGCCTCCTGTGGGTGGTCAGGCGGCATTTCTGGCTATAGATGTGCTGCAGCTATAATACACCTGTCCAGTGGTCGCCTCCTGTGGGTGGTCAGGTGACAGTTCTGGATATAGATGTGCTGCAGCTATAATACACCTGTCCAGTGGTCGCCTCCTGTGGGCGGTCAGGTGACAGTTCTGGCTATAGATGTGCTGCAGCTATAATACACCTGTCCAGTGGTCGCCTCCTGTGGGCGGTCAGGTGACAGTTCTGGCTATAGATGTGCTGCAGCTATAATACACCTGACCAGTGGTCGCCTCCTGTGGGTGGTCAGGTGACAGTTCTGGATATAGATGTGCTGCAGCTATAATACACGTGACCAGTGGTCGCCTCCTGTGGGCGGTCATGCGACAGTTCTGGCTATAGATGTGCTGCAGCTATAATACACCTGTCCAGTGGTCGCCTCCTGTGGGTGGTCAGGCGGCAGTTCTGGCTATAGATGTGCTGCAGCTATAATACACCTGACCAGTGGTCGCCTCCTGTGGGTGGTCAGGCGGCAGTTCTGGCTATAGATGTGCTGCAGCTATAATACACCTGTCCAGTGATCGCCTCCTGTGGGTGGTCAGGTGACAGTTCTGGGTATAGATGTGCTGCAGCTATAATACACCTGTCCAGTGGTCGCCTCCTGTGGGTGGTCAGGTGGCAGTTCTGGCTATAGATGTGCTGCAGCTATAATACACCTGACCAGTGGTCGCCTCCTGTGGGTGGTCAGGTGGCAGTTCTGGCTATAGATGTGCTGCAGCTATAATACACCTGTCCAGTGATCGCCTCCTGTGGGTGGTCAGGTGACAGTTCTGGGTATAGATGTGCTGCAGCTATAATACACCTGACCAGTGGTCGCCTCCTGTGGGTGGTCAGGTGGCAGTTCTGGCTATAGATGTGCTGCAGCTATAATACACCTGTCCAGTGATCGCCTCCTGTGGGTGGTCAGGTGACAGTTCTGGGTATAGATGTGCTGCAGCTATAATACACCTGACCAGTGGTCGCCTCCTGTGGGTGGTCAGGTGGCAGTTCTGGCTATAGATGTGCTGCAGCTATAATACACCTGTCCAGTGGTCGCCTCCTGTGGGTGGTCAGGTGACAGTTCTGGCTATAGATGTGCCGCAGCTATAATACACCTGTCCAGTGGTCGCCTCCTGTGGGTGGTCAGGCGGCATTTCTGGCTATAGATGTGCTGCAGCTATAATACACCTGTCCAGTGGTCGCGTTCTGTGGGTGGTCAGGCGGCAGTTCTGGATATAGATGTGCTGCAGCTATAATACACCTGACCAGTGGTCGCCTCCTGTGGGCGGTCAGGTGACAGTTCTGGATATAGATGTGCTGCAGCTATAATACACCTGACCAGTGGTCGCCTCCTGTGGGCGGTCAGGTGACAGTTCTGGATATAGATGTGCTGCAGCTATAATACACCTGTCCAGTGGTCGCGTTCTGTGGGTGGTCAGGCGGCAGTTCTGGATATAGATGTGCTGCAGCTATAATACACCTGACCAGTGGTCGCCTCCTGTGGGCGGTCAGGCGGCAGCTCTGGATATAGATGTGCTGCAGCTATAATACACCTGACCAGTGGTCGCCTCCTGTGGGTGGTCAGGTGACAGTTCTGGCTATAGATGTGCCGCAGCTATAATACACCTGTCCAGTGGTCGCCTCCTGTGGGCGGTCAGGTGGCAGTTCTGGCTATAGATGTGTCGCAGCTATAATACACCTGTCCAGTGGTCGCCTCCTGTGGGTGGTCAGGTGACAGTTCTGGCTATAGATGTGCTGCAGCTATAATACACCTGTCCAGTGGTCGCCTCCTGTGGGTGGTCAGGTGACAGTTCTGGCTATAGATGTGCTGCAGCTATAATACACCTGTCCAGTGGTCGCCTCCTGTGGGTGGTCAGGTGACAGTTCTGGCTATAGATGTGCTGCAGCTATAATACACCTGACCAGTGGTCGCCTCCTGTGGGTGGTCAGGTGACAGTTCTGGCTATAGATGTGCTGCAGCTATAATACACCTGACCAGTGGTCGCCTCCTGTGGGTGGTCAGGTGGCAGTTCTGGCTATAGATGTGTCGCAGCTATAATACACCTGACCAGTGGTCGCGTTCTGTGGGTGGTGAGGCGGCAGTTCTGGATATAGATGTGCTGCAGCTATAATACACCTGACCAGTGGTCGCGTTCTGTGTGTGGTCAGGCGGCAGTTCTGGATATAGATGTGCTGCAGCTATAATACACCTGACCAGTGGTCGCGTTCTGTGTGTGGTCAGGCGGCAGTTCTGGATATAGATGTGCCGCAGCTATAATACACCGGAAAGTCCACGTTGTTTCCCAGTGGAGGTAGGTGTGCTTCATTTTCACTTCAGTAATGGGTTTATGCTCACAAGGTGTCGCCGTGGGACAACATCCAATAGTCGGCGCCCAGCCCTGATACAGAAGACGTAGTATGGCTGCGCTTTGTCTGGCAGAAGGATGTTGTGTTTGGGGTGATCTGTGCCCGGCTCTCCCCAGAAATCCTGGATGTGTAAGACGCCGGCGTTACATTCTGCACATGGCTGTTACACCATAGAGTTCTGTTTACTGTCACACTGACGGTACTTCCACAGGTCATCTCCCTCCAGCGCAGGGTCCTCCGTCTCATTAACCTTTCGCTGTCTGTGAGACTGATGCGTGTTCTGTGCAGGAAGGGAGGAGTGTTATCTGTATACAGGACATTATGGTGAATGTGTGGCTCAGCCTTCACCTCTCCGTGTACTCCCACCTCATTACACGCTGCAGACCCCACCGGTGTAACGCAAGGACCCCCTGCGTTCATCCTGCACAGCACTGCGGACACTCTGCGGCACCTTAGAAATGATAATAATAAAAGGACCACACATCACTCTTATTATTAATCATACAAAGTGGCACCTAATGACCGGGGAAAGCTCCTGTGCCAACCGCTCTGCAATGTGAGGCCTGATGGAGAAATCTGTATACACTGTAATGGAAGTTCGTTGCACTTGTATAAACCTCGTTGCAATACACTGGCTGCTTCGTTTTTCCCTCTATGGGACGCAACACTGGTGATGTCAGAGGTCGTGATGCGCCACTCCGGAGCGCACAGCGTAGCCATCGCACAGAATTGAATTGCCCCCATAGTGTTCTTTAGTTAGTAGGTTTTCTGCAGCGGGGTACACTGGTATTCCACAGGGAATAACATTGGGGTGTAGAGTTGGATCTTTATCCGAGGCACTAACAGGCTAAAGCTTTGACTGTTCCCAGGATGCACTGCACCGCCTCCTCTATATCCCCGCCTCCAGGCAATGGAGCTCAGTGTGTAAGATGGAGCCTGCAGTACAGGCAGGTAACAGGGGGCTGCGCTAGGCAGCCCTGGAAAGAGCTTTTCTGACAAGACAGAAGACTTCAAGGGCCGCAGCAGAGGCACTAGATGGTATATGTCATACTGACATATCGTGCTGCGGCTCCATCACCTCCCCCAGCGGCGCTGTACACTCCCGTGCCCTGGTTGCCGGGTACTTACAGCGGAGGTGCTCCGGTCTCATCAGGCACACATACCGCCGCTGCTCTGGATCGCGTGGTCACACTGCAGGGAGGAGGTAAGAGGGTCCCCCAGGCAGGACCTGCCGAAATTGCGATCCGGCGCAGTATCCGGAGATGGACCGCGCCGCTGGCGTGGACACTGTGGCCGTACAGGGTCCCCACTATATCCACCAGGGTAAGGAGCACAGGTCAGATTTACTAAAATCCGTTTAGTACAGGCTCCATAGCACCCGGTGGTGAAGTCCAGCAGAGGGGATAAGGCGCTGACCTGTAGCCCCTCCCCCAGCTCCAGGCGCCATTTACTGCAGATGTTCCCGCCCTGGAGCTGTATCTCTCTCTCTCTCTCTCTCTCTCTCTCTCTCCCTCACTCCCTGTCAGCGTTTGGGCGCCATTACACAGAGCTGAGCTGATTCTGAGACTGCTGGGCAATGTCTCCTCTGTAAAGCCGCCTGCCTCATCAGCGCTGTGCATTTACAGGACACTTACATATTCTACATGTCGTTTAGACCGTGTTAGTTAAGAACAAGCGCATTACTACAGGGATATTTAGTACAAGTATCCTGTGATATACATCCAGTATTTACTGTGCATTGTTATATCTGTATACATACATAGCTTTACATAGTGTTACTAGTCCATGCAGTTTTATTGTTGTGCCTATAGCTGCTGTGTGGTTCCTATTCCGTGTATCTCACACATATTGCTATCCCTATATTCTGTACCCTGAAGGGGGCTAAGTGCATCAGGGTCCTGTGTGTATAATATATAGTGTTTCACAGGATATACTGTTTGGTATTTTTCTCTGTGTATTTCAGTCACCTTATACCACTTTATTCCTCTGTTTGTGATCTGCATTTGCAGTCACACTCCATAGGGGTTTTTTGTCAGGTACTGTATCTGGCTATATTGCACTGTTATGCCCTAGAGCTACATTCTCCAATAATGTCTGCTACACAGGGCGGGAGATCCGTGGTTGATCCTGCGTCATGCAGTGCTGACGTCGCGGATTTATCTGAGGAAAAATATTCCAGCTGAGGGTCCAGGTCGTGGGGGTTTTGTACCCCTCGGTCAGCCTGCATGCACCGGTGGCACACCAAGACCCACCTTGGGCTGCTTTTTCTAATTTACTGACTACGCTAGTAACGAGACTTGCGCCCCCTGTTGGACCTCCTGTGCCTGTACAATCACATATTGTCCCTGTTGTAAATCCACGATGGGTGGATTCTCTGTCCACTCAGTTACAGCAGTTAAATCAGTCTTTGGTTAAATAAAAGCCTGGCCCTCGGCCCTCTAGGACCAAAGGGTCATCTAAGCGGGCTATTTCTTCCTGACGATCCACGCATGTTTCGGATACTTCATCCGATGAATACCCCTTCCTTTCGAGCACCTGAATGATATCACTAAGCTAATTGAGCATTTACCAATCTATATGTATGTTGTGAGAGGCAGAGAGGTTTCTGCATTAGGAGGAGGTGCAGGCCCTGACATGCCACATGGAGCATTATGGGGTTGCTCCAAGGTAAGTAGCTCTTAGCTTAGACATATTTTAGTAAGGAGCCATTATCATGTGACTCCTTGCTGGTTAATATTAGACCCAGATTGGGGTAATGGAGGTGTGAGGTGTGGTGCCTCTGGACTGGCTGAGCTGGATGGCTTTAGTGTGGCATACCTTTACATTCTATTAACACTTTTCACTTATTAATTTTCTAACACTATTTCTCTATTTTAATTACATTTCATGTTTGTATCACCCCCTCTATAGCTTCGGCTTCCTAAATACTAATTTATTAACACTATAGTTTTTTACACTGGTATGTCACGCTGTGCTTTCTGGCTCATTCTGGTGTTTTGGGGTGCCACACCCTGCACCTAGATATAGCGCTAGGGACCCCAAATATACAGAGAGGCCTTGATGCGGCTTTGGGGCTTAACCACACATTTGCGCAAATATGTGTAACGAAGATCTCTGAATTCTATTATCATGTGGGATTTATATCTGGTTACTGTTATCCATTCAGTGTGCTGGGGAAACAATTGCTTTTTTTCGGGCCTCCAAGTAAAGCAAAGGGTCAGGCGTACTTGAAACAAGCTCGCACTTCCAAAATCTCTAAGCCCAAACCTAAATGTTCCTGGGATGCCCGTCAGCCTGCTTCCAAATCAGACAAGCCTGCTGCATGACGGGGCGGGCCTCCCCCTGGGGGACCCCATGGTGGGAGGCCGACTTCTGAGGTTCACCCAGGTATGGTTACAGACCACTTCAGATGCCTGGGTGAGGGAAGTCGTCACTCACAGATATGCCATCTCTTTCAAAAGACGTCCTCCTCGCCAGTTTTGCTTGACAAATATACCTTCGTATCCGTTAAAAGCAAAAACTGTACATTTGGTGGTACAATCCCTCCTGGACACAGGAGTGATAGCGCCGGTGCCTCTGATTCAGAGAGGCAGGGTGTACTATTCAGCGCTGTTCCTAGTTCCGAAACTGAATGGAAACTCATGGCCCATTCTCAACCCCAAGTCTTTGAACAAATTTGTGAAGGTATCCATGTTCCGTATGGAAACTCTTCGCTCTATTGTTCTGGCCTTGGAGCCCAAGGACTATTATGGTATCCCTGGACATACAGGATGCTTACCTACATATACCTATTGCCATGTCGCATCAGCAATATCTGCGGTTTGCTATTGGCAACCTACATTATCAATTCCAGGCCTTGCCTTTTGGACTGACCACGGTTCCGCAAATCTTCACCAAGGTCATGGTGGTCATGACGGCTCTTCTCCGCCGTCAGGGTATCAGGATCCTGCCGTATCTGGACGACTTGGTGATCCTAGCGAACTCCCCAGAGGTTCTCCTCCATCATCTGGAGCTGACTGTCCAATTCCTGCAAGCCCATGAGTGGCTCATCAACTGGAAGAAATCCTCACTGGTTCCTGCTCAGAGCATGGTGCACCTGAGGGCGTTACTGTACACACACAACCAACGGTTGTTCTTGTCTCTGGAGAAGGTCCTGAAACTTCAGGACAGGATACAATGCTTCCTCTCTCGCCCTCGTGTGTCGATACACTCGGCGATGCAAGTACTAGGCCTCATGGTGTCGGCTTTCGACATGGTAGAGTACGCTTCATTTCATTCTCGCCCTCTGCAGCGGTTAATCCTTTCCAAGTGGGACGGCCTGCCTCACCGGATCAGGTCTCACAAGATTTCCTTGACTCCGGAAGTTCGACTGTCTCTGAGCTGGTGGCTCCAGGACCAACGATTGAGCAGGGATCATCCCTTCTGGATCTCCAACTGGGTCCTCCTAACGACAGATGCCAGTCTGCGAGGTTGGGGCGCGGTGTTGAAGCAACACTCTCTTCAGGGTCGGTGGACCAAGGAGGAATCTCTCCTTTCGATAAACATTCTTGAGTTGCGGGCAGTGTTCAATGCTCTGAAACTGGCCCTGCCTCTGGCACAAACAGGCCTGTTCAAGTACAATCGGACAACGCCACCACGGTGGCGTACATAAATCATGAAGGCGGCACTCGAAGCCGCATGGCAATGATGGAAGTGTCAAAGTGGGCGGAACACCATCTGCCAGCCATATCGGCAGTGTTCATTCTGGGGGTTCTCAACTGGGAAGCGGACTTCCTCAGTCGTCAGGACGTACATGCCAGAGAGTGGAGCCTTCATCCGGAAGTCTTTCAACTCCTAGTAGACAAGTGGGGCCTACCAGATGTAGACCTGATGGCATCTTGACACAATCACAAGGTTCCGGTCTTCGGAGCAAGGACAGGGATCCTCAAGCAGCGTTCGTGGACTCACTGGCATTCCATGGAACTTTCGGCTGCCATACGTGTTCACTCCAGAGTTACTCCTGCCCAGGGTAATAAGGAAGTTCAAGCAAGAAGGAGGATTACTACTTCTAATCGCTTCAGCGTGACCCAGACGGCATTGGTTCTCAGACCTGCAGGGTCTCTCGATAGAGCGTTCCTCTTCTTCTTCCGCAACGCCCAGACCTTCTCGTTCAGGGCCCTTGTGTCTACTAGGATCTGGCCCGACTGGCTTTGATGGCGTGGCTCTTGAAGCTTCAGTTCTGAGGGCCAAAGGATTTTCGGAGGCGTTCATTCAAACTATGTTGAAAGCCCGTAAACCGTCTTCGGCTCGGATTTATTATAGGATCTGGAATTCTTACTTCACCTGGTGTGCGTCTAAGAATTATGATGCGTATAAGTTCAGTACTGCCAAACTTTTGGCTTTTCTGCAACAGGGCCTGGACTTAGGCCTTCGTCTGCCCTCCCTCAAGGTTCGTATGTCAGCCTTGTTGGTATTGTTTCAGAGAAAAATTGCGACTCTGCCTGATGTTCATACATTCATTCAGGGTGTTTTACGGATTCAACCTCCCTATGTTCCTCCTGTGGCTTTTTGGGATTTGTCGGTTTTTCTGGCTGCCCTACAGGAGTCTCCGTTTGAAGCTCTAGAGTCGGTGGACCTTAAATGGCTTTCACTTAAGGTCTTATTTTTGCTGGTTATTGCCTCTGCTAGAAGGGTTTCAGACTTGGGTGCCTAGTCCTGTTGGTCACCCTTTCTGATTTTTCACCGTGACCGTGCGGTTCTTAGAACTCGCCCTGGTTATCTGCCTTAGGTGGTGTCGTCTTTCCACCTTAACCAGGTGACAATGCTAAATTCCTTTGTCGTATAACAACCCTTTATGAAGCTAAGAACACTGTACGCTGTTTACTTAAGAAGTACCGTAATGGTACGCTAGTTGCGTAACGATCGCTCAGCCGTAGGCGAGACGCTCAAGCGTCACGTTCGCTCACGGCCCAGCGATCACAGGACACGTTATTGGTTATGTCTAGGGTAATGATTCGCTATGGCGTAGCTTACGCTCGAGACCACGAGGAGGTCACCAGCGATGCAGACGCTCACAACACTATACCTTTATGATAAAACCTTATACCAATGAAATACACTGAATACCTTAATGTGAGTACAGGGTGTAAGTGCAACCTTGTGTAACCTGACTAACTACAACGCTGCTTGAGCGTCACCGACACTCAAGTGAACACTTAACACTATAGGAAATACACAGATGCTGGTTTAGGTTCCAAAGCCTATTAACTGTATTATATCTAATATACTTGTAAAAAGGGGATAACAGTACAAATGATACACTACAATATAACAGAGACTTCCTAACCACAGAACTAAACAATAAATACAAAAAGACAATACTACACTGACCTAAATGCAATACAATACAATACTATCTAATACAATACAATACTAGCCTAGTCTAGGGGAGATATGAGAGAACAGGACAGAGAGAGAGAGAGCGAGAGAGAGAGAGAGAGAGAGATTGGCTCACAGAAAGACAATGATAACGGAGAGAAACTTACGCACAAAGGGTATGATCGCCTGCGCCTCGATATCCAGCTCCCGGCTATCAGCAGATAACCGTTGATGAGAGAGTGAGAGCTGGATGTGGTCGGCCTGCCTATTTATGCCCCACACACAATGCAATCTCCTGGTCCTACAATCCCATTGTCCATTGGCCGAAGGAATTCGGCCCTGCATCATAACAAAAGGTCATAGGGTGATTCATACAGGTGGGCTGTGACGATTTCCAACAGCTCAGGTGGGTGGGAAACTGGGTTTCCCGCCGCATACCTGAGTATGTGTAATTAATAGAAATGGACATAAACTTCTTATGTCCATAACTATTCGCACGAGCGATTAATACGCTCCAAACCAACACCGGAATATTGCTAATTAAATACTCTTCCGATGGGTACCAAACACTGCTGTATGATTCCTGTTAGACCCTTCGTACGATATAAAGAGGGATTCCTCAGCTCTGGGACATTGTATTTTAACCAAACTTTCAGAATCTATCAAAGGGACCATGATCTATAAACTACATTAATTGTGAACATTTGTAACGAATGAGTCGCACGCTACGACTACATAAACTCTACCGTAAATGCGCATACCGCGCCTGCGAGTGCACGCTATTGCGGGTATGCGCCTCCACGGGAGAGCGTACGCACGCGCAGCGCGGACCAGTGTGCGGTGCAAATATGGCAACGTGCATTGAGACATTTTTCTGACTTTGACAGTCCACCCTTTGGCAGTCAATAATAACTGCCACAAAACATTTAAGGAGAAAAATGTAAGTCAGGGGTTAATTGATTTCCATGGTTGGGTAGGGGAGGAGAGAGGAGAAGGTGTGAAGAGGGTATGACCTAGTGAGATAGCAGAAGCATGTGTGTATGAGTCCATGTTTGGAGGGTCATGTATCATCGTGCCGTACGTGTGGTAAATCAAGCTTCGAGGTATTGCGAAGTATACATTTGAATTCCTTCTTATCCTGTGGTACAGGTCTGTGGATGGGCTGTCAAACTTTACCGAGCTCTTTTCGGATTTTGAACAAAATGGGGAGCACATTTTAGTTGATGATACATGAGTGGGGGAGGTATGTGGTTGCTGATATCTGTGCCTGTATTCCCTATCGTCTATGTGTGTCATTACCTGAGGGTTGTAGAGATGAAGATAAAGAACACTTACGAAAAATGCAATGATATTCTATGTCAGGGAAATGTACATCTGTTGTTGAAGTTGTGTTCGGTATCTGTTGAGAGTCGTCTTCTTTGCGCTGTTTTGCTCCTTAGGCATGAGCAACAAGCTTTGTCAGTGCCATCAGATTTACAAAAATGTTGGGCTAGCGTGAGTTTAAAAATACTAGGGAAACTGGGGATCCATGGCAAAGTTCATCAAGTGTCCATATTTAAAGTTGTCAAATCTTCTTCTTTGGTCAATCCGTTGTCTGTATACATCTCGTCTCGTCAGCTTCCTCGTCCAAAGGGGTCTTTGTATCTTGGAGAAAAGCAGAAAAACAGGTGAAAGAAACGGACCGTATAATCGCATTTTCATCACATCCTGGTTTCTATCATTGGGTCATAAATCAAATCCAGGTTAATTACGGTTTCCTCACTCCTCAAGCTCATCACTTTTGTACTTTGTTTGCACCTCATTAAAGCCTGCCCGCATCTAAATATCAATCCAATCGATATAACGACACCCAAGATACATAGTAGAAACTTTCCAACATCCATTATGACTCCTTGAGCCCACTCTCCCAAACCGGAGAACCAATTTCGCGGGTTCAACCATGACACCCAACTAGTCAGCTCATTACCTACAGCAGCAAGGGTGAGATTGTGTTTTCGACGAAATTCCCACTTCAATTGGAGAATATCATCCATCTTTTGGTCTATGACCTCTACCGGATCCTCGGTGCTATTCGTGATATACGTGCAACACTTTATGCCGTACTGTGTTGCCAATGTAACACAATATCCGCCTGTTACTGCTGTAAGATAATTAAGAACCATCCTATGCTGAACTAGTTCTGTTTTATAAGCTTGAAGTTCCCTTCCAGTGTATCTAAACGTGTCATCATACATTTCAGTGATATTATCTAACAAATTGGCGAGTGCGGAAATGTATCTATAATTCATCACACCTCGAGCGGTGCGAGTGAAATCTAACGCTACCAGAACCTGAATCCCGGTGGATTCATGGATAAGATCAGAGGCCGGATGCTCTAACCTTTCTGACAGTTGTCTTTTAACTCGGTGCTCGTAATGAGTGTGAGTATAAGGAGCTTGGGCACCACGGTGTATGTCCTTCATTTTGTCATGTGTAACAGTCATCACTTCAGGCAATACTTTTCCAATATAACACAATCCTTCAGAGTTTGGGGCAAGCCACTTGTACGCCTTTCTCCCGCATATGAAATATGCATCATCGGGGAGAACATAAGGGACGGAGAAGGACATGATCATGTTACAAACCTTCCAGGTGAAATCTCCTGACCCTAATTCTTCCATCTGCTTAATGCACGTATCGGTTTGTGCGATATGTGCACAGTATCCTGGTGATACCTCTCCAACTCTAGTAATCCTATTTCCTAAGGTATATCGATACCGAAAAGATTTTCCTCTACTGGCTATGTGGCGTACGAGCTCTGTATCTGTAGGCATTCTATCTGCTCTGTGTGAAAAGGTCATGGTAAGGTTGCTCCATGACACTTCCCAATTTCCCGGTTTTCTGGGATTGGAGATGTTAAAACATAAGAGGGACCTATCCACATGGTATTGGTGGAGCTTCAAACTAGGAGGGCTGGAGATGTTAAACCTCCGGTCCACCGGTCTCCCACCACTTAGCTCAAGTACCTCCCCTAACGTTAAAGGAAATGGTACTAGCCCTGATTTGCTGTGACCCTGAGGTACTTGAGAGCATACCCAACAATCTGTTTGGTTTAACACGTTACCCACTAAGGAGTGATAGTCACTCAATGGATGCCGGTCTATATGGATATTAAAACTAGATTGGCATTTCTTTATGCATCCATCTTCAACCAGATTATCACAGAGCCTACAGATACAATTTTCTTCAGCTAACAATCCATCACAATTTCTTCTATCGGATCGTTTTCTGATACTCGCCTTTGCTTGTTGGTTTGGTTGATCTTGGAAAACTACACCTCCATCATCATAATCGGAACCCATTCCAGAACCTCTTTCGACCTCTATGGTACTCTCGCCGGAACAGACTGCTCTGGTCAACATCATGGTTAACATCAAAATCCGGATCACAGTCTCTTGGGGCAAGTCCATCTTTGAGGAGGAAATAGAGAAGAATGAGACGGGGGAAAAAGAAATTTTAAGGGAGAGGGGCTGGGAAGTGGAGAAAAACAATAAAAGGGAGAAGGGAGTCGACAACTGCTTTCGGTCTTCAAGGCTCAGGTGCCGCCTCAGTCCTCCTGGAACAGACACTCCAGTGATACAACCTCTACCGTCTGTTCCTTATCACGGGACTTCTCTGGATCGGCCACCTTTTTGCAGTGGGATGAATGGACCCAAGTCTCTCTCTCAGCAACCTTCAATGCTGTGGTGCTAGTCAATAAGACCTGGTATGGTCCTTCCCATCTATCAATAAGACAACCTGAGCGTAGAAAATTTCGTATCATTACATAATCCCCAGGTTCAATGTCATGACAATTACTATCTGGTAAATCAGGAATCATCAACTTCAGATTATCATTTTGATTCCTCAACTGTTTACTCATGTTAATCAAGTATTTTACAGTTACTTCATTGTTACATTTCAAATCATCCTGAGGGTTAATCATGACATGCGGTTGTCGACCAAACAAGATTTCAAAAGGGGACAGATTAAGAGGGGACCTGGGAGTGGTTCTGATGCTATACAAAACAATGGGTAAAGCTTCTGGCCACGTCAATCCTGTCTCTGCCATTACTTTACTCAATTTATTTTTAATAGTGCTGTTCACTCTTTCGACCTTCGCACTCGCCTGTGGACGGTACGGAGTGTGCAGCTTGCTATCAATACCCATCAACTTACACATTCCTTGAAAGACATCACCTGTAAAATAGGTACCCCTATCACTTTCAATGATTCTAGGGATACCATATCTACATACAAATTCCTGCACAATTTTCTTAGCTGTAAACATAGCGGTATTTGTAGCTGCTGGAAAAGCTTCGACCCAATTCGAGAAAACATCTATACAGACAAGTACATATTTCAAATTTCGACATGGGGGTAATTGAATGAAGTCAATTTGTATTACCTGGAAAGGGCCGCCGGCAGGTGGGATATGGGATGGTTCTGTAGGTATTGCTTTTCCAATATTCTTTCTCAGACAGGTAAGGCATGACATTGCTCTTTTACCCGCATGAGAGGAGAATCCTGGGGCGCACCAGTATGCTCTTACCAATTTGCACATCCCCTCCTTGCCTAGATGAGTCAGCCCGTGAGCTGCTTCAGCCAGACATGGAAGGTATGCCCTGGGGGCCACTGGTTTACCATGTCCATCCGTCCAGAGCCCTGAGGACTCCTGGCCATATCCCTTTGCCTTCCAGACTGCTCTTTCCTGTGTGGAACACAAATTCTGCATCTCACACAACTTCTGTGTGTTGATGGTATTAAATACCATCAACTGTGTGGTGTTTGTCCGTGTGGGGGTAGCAGCTGCAAGCTTTGCGGCTTCGTCTGCTCGGCTGTTACCAAGGGATACTGGGTCTTGGCTATATGTATGTGCTTTACATTTGATAACAGCCACTCTGTCGGGTTCCTGTATCGCTGTTAGAAGCCTTTTTATGTGAGCTGCATGCGCTATCGGTGTACCAGCTGCCGTCATGAAATTTCTGAGCCGCCATAGCGCTCCGAAATCATGTACTACCCCGAACGCGTATCTGGAATCGGTGTAGATATTGGCTGACTTACCCTTAGCCAATTCACATGCTCTGGTTAGGGCGACCAGTTCAGCAACCTGGGCTGAGTGAGGTGGGCCTAGCGGTTCCGCTTCTATGGTGTCTTGGTCATCTACGACTGCGTATCCAGTACACAAGTCTCCCGAGTCTGACTGTCTGTGACAACTACCGTCCGTGTAGAACGTGAGTTCTGCATCTTCCAGTGGATTGTCACTGATGTCAGGCCTTGCGGTAAAATTTTGGGTCAAATATTCCATACAATCATGTGTATCTTCCTTTGCATTAAATCCTCCTTCCCCATCACTCTCACCTTCCACCCTTTGTGTCTGACCAGGCACACCTGGGAGAAATGTTGCAGGATTTAATGCGCTGCATCTCCTTATGGTGATGTTTACGGGGGCCATTAATGCCAATTCCCATCTTGTGAACCTTGCTGATGAGACGTGTCTGGTTTGGGCAGAATTCAATAAGGCAGATACCGCATGCGGTGTATGGATTGTGAGGTTGTGGCCTAGCACAACATCTTCGCTTTTTGTCACTAGCAATGCTATCGCCGCAACGCTACGCAAGCATGTGGGGAGGGATCGCGCTACCGTGTCTAGCTGAGCGCTGTAGTATGCAACTGGCCTGCTGGCATCACCGTGTTTTTGTGTTAGTACACCTGCTGCGCACCCAGCACTTTCTGTTCCGTATAGTTCAAAGGGTTTCCCATAGTCTGGCATACCTAGTGCTGGTGCCTGCGTTAGACACTGTTTGAGTCTCTCAAATGCTGTTTCGGATTCGTCTGTATGCGAAATCCGATCAGGTTTGTTTGAAGAGACCATTTCCTGCAAAGGTAGCGCCAATATGGAAAACCCTGGGATCCAATTACGGCAATACCCACACATTCCTAAAAACGTCCTGATCTGTTGCTGGGTTTGTGGCAGTGTCATGTCTCTAATGGCTTGGATTCTATCAGCGGTCAGGTGTCTCAGTCCTTGTGTTAGACAGTGTCCCAAATATTTTACCTTAGCTTGGCATAATTGCAACTTGTCTTTGGAAACCTTGTGACCTGTGTCTGAAAGATGAAACAGGAGCTGTTTCGTATCCTTCAGAGATGCTTCCAGTGAATCTGAACACAGTAATAAATCGTCCACATACTGTATCAATACTGATCCACTGTCTGGTTGGAAAGACTGTAAACAATCATGCAAAGCCTGAGAAAATATACTTGGACTATCTATGAAACCTTGGGGTAACCGAGTCCACGTGTATTGGACTCCTCTGTATGTGAATGCAAACAAATATTGGCTGTCAGGGTGCAGAGGTACCGAAAAGAAAGCGGAGCAGAGGTCAATAACAGTGAAAAATTTGGCAGTGGGAGGAATTTGCATTAGGATGACAGCTGGATTAGGCACTACGGGGAACTGACTCTCAACTATTTTGTTAATCCCCCTTAGATCCTGCACTAGCCTGTAACCCCTCCCCCCACTCTTTTTAACAGGGAAGATGGGACTATTTGCTGTGCTGGACGTTCTTACTAGAATGCCCTGTTGTAGCAAGCGCTCTATTACGGGAAAAACTCCTAACTCCACCTCTGGCTTCAGAGGATACTGTGGGATTTTTGGAGCTATCCTACCATCTTTTACTTGCACAACTACTGGAGCTACGTTTGCCATTAATCCAGTGTCCTGTCCATCTTTTGTCCAAAGTGACTCTGGTATCTGAGATATCATCTCTTCTACTTGGGATGGATTCCTATTTGTCATAATGGAATGTGACATTAATTTTGATGGGGAGTCTAACATGTCTCGTACTTCCTGAGCGTGATTCTCAGGAATGTCCAAGAATACACCTTCAGGAGTACAATAAATGACGCAACCCATTTTACATAGTAAGTCTCTCCCCAGGAGATTAGTTGGTGCAGATGCAGCCAGCAAAAAGGAATGCTTGGTATGCAAAGGCCCTATTGTAATCTCGGCTGGTTTGCTAACAGGGTAGTGCTGGACTACTCCTGTTACTCCCATGGTTGGAATTGTCCTACCAGTGGTTCTCATGCCCACTGTCGAATTTATCACTGACTTGGCCGCCCCTGTGTCTACAAGAAAGTTTAAAGTTTTACCAGCCACATTGATTGCAATCTCTGGTTCGCTTCCAAGACTGGCAATCAACTTAACTGGCTGCAGATTACAGGTATGGCCACACCCCTATTGGGTATGCTGACCTCCCTGAATCCCGCTGGCAGCAACTACTTGTGAGGGAGTTAGCTGGGAACTACCAGAGGCATGCCAATCTCTGTTCGGGGGATATCTTTTTGTTTCCCCTGTATGTGGCTCAAAACTCCGCCTCTGTGGACCCTGCTCCCAATGTCGTGTGTTGTGTTGTTGTCTAGGGGGTTGAAAAGATCTTTGTACATTCTTTGTTCTACATTCTCGTGCAAAGTGTCCCGGTCTGTTACAAGAAAAACATGTTATTACACTTGCCTTACCCACAGGATTCGGTGGTACATACGCAGGCTGTCTTGTGGTCAGCGCCTGTATACTTACGGACATCAACTTATCACTTTGCGATTCCCTGTGCCTAGTGATGTTTCTGTCGTGATCAATAGCAGCCTCTCTCAATGTGGACACTGACAGACCTCGCCAACATGGTTGTGTGGTCTGTACCCTAGCTTTTAATGTTTCTTTCAAACCATCCATCAGTACAGATACTGCTACTTCTCGATGGTTTGGGTTGGTCTTAATGTCTTCTATACCAGTGTACTTTGCCATTTCTAATAGTGCCCGGTGAAAATACTCTGTTGCCGTTTCGGACTCCTTTTGCTTAATGGAAAATATTTTATTCCATTTAACAACGGCTGGGAAATACTCTTTTAGCTGTAAATTTATCCTTTTTACATTATCCTTGTTGTACACGTCTGTAAGCGGTACATCTTTATCCAATGCACAATCAGCTAAAAACTGAGTTGCATCAACATTGGAAGGTAAGCAAGCTCTTAGCAGTATCTGCCAATCCTTGTTGTTGGGTTCTACAGTGTTACCTAGATCCCTGATGTATTTTTGGCTAGCAACTAAATCCTTCCTGGGGTCAGGAAATTCGGACACTATTGTTCTTAATTCCATTCTGGAAAATGGAGTGTACATGGCAATGTTCCTTATGGGAGTGGCTCCAGACACATCTGTTTTTCCATTGGGAACTGCTATTACCCTTACAGGAGCAATTCTAACAGCCTCTTCCTGTGTAGATTCTACAGCTTGTTGTGGTACAATTGCTTCAGTGTAGTGCATGGTGCCGTACTTACCCGTTGACACGACCTCACCTATCCCTCCGCTAGGGGCTTTCACTAATCTCGTGGGTGTCGCTGTGCCTACTGTGGTTTCTGCTATGGTGGCTGCAAGAGAGAGAGCTGAAATTGTTGCTGAATCGTCTTCTTGATCACACTCCTGAGGAAGGTTCAAAACAGGGTACATCTTGCACGGGTTAATACTTGCATGAGTTATTTGGTTAACATCATTAACATTTACAGTGTTACTAAGAGTTTGTGTTTTACAACCCAGTGCGTTTCTCTCCGCAATCAACCTCTCTCCTGCAATGTATGGTGGAGGAGGAGCTGTGGCAATCAACTTCCTGACTGCCCCAGATCCTGCCGCCAGAGCCAAACCTCTCTGTATCTCACCTTCCTGGTGCCATAACTGTAAACAATCATGATGTTGAATTCGTCTCTTTGTTGATTTTACGAGACATATCCTCCTCCTTAAATTTTGTAACACTTCTGGACTGAAGCTACCTATTCTTGGGAATTTGTCCCTGTCTTGTACAGTCATTCTCTCCCATTCATCACATAAAGATTCGGTGTGAATTCCATATTTTTCACACATTACATATCGTGCCGACCCAACTGGTCGGTTCACAGAATCAACCTGAACCAGGGTTGATCGCCCCCTACCTGAGCAACTGGCCCCCATAGTCTGCAGGTGTTGCTTAGTCCTCCTTGGATATCAAGGTTTTCAGCGAACCCTTACAAACAAACCAAGATGTCCTTGGGCAGGCCGGCGGTGGTGGTTTATCAAGTACCCCACTTACTTCTCGCCCACGTTGGCCAGTACTGCAATCACTGTAACCAGAGCTGCTGTACCCAACCTAGGGCCCCTGTGAACCTTTATTTACTGGAACATATGAGGGTTACCCGCAGGACACTTACTCTTTCCAGTAAAGTTGGGGTTGTTAGATAGTTCCTGAGTGACCAGCGAACTTCCCTTCCAAAAATAAAAAATTACACAAATCACGTCAGAATGTACAGATAGCGTTTGTGACCACTTTACTCTAATGGTATTAGGTCAGATTACTAACTACTGCACACAATTACGTGTGGTCCAATCGTTCAGTACACGAGAACTATTTGTCATGTACTGAAAGATCAATGGAATCGATGTTTCCGGCCGCGATTCCTTCAGCAAGAGCTTATGGCCTATATGGGTTCTGCACCAACACCCCAGGCGTTGTGCCACTGGACTTTTATAGCGGACCTTTTACCTTACGACCTCCTGGTCTGTTACCTTATGACCTCCTGGTCTGTTACCTTATGACCTCCTGGTCTTGTTACCTTATGACCTCCTGGTCTGTTACCTTATGACCTCCTGGTCTGTTACCTTATGACCTCCTGGTCTTGTTACCTTATGGTCCGCTATACTCTAATGCTCAAATATTATTTAACCAGGGATGCCTCCCTAGCCACCGTATATGTCACTTACACGTATGTCCCTTGACGAGTACCCGGCTTTCCTTTTGGTTCCACCTTAAAGTTATATAAACTTATATATACAAAACACACTCACTCAACACATGTACACTTTTGTTTCTATATCTATTTCTGCGCAGAAATTGTCTTTAGGCCAAAAGTGTTACCAATTAGGAGCAGGATCTGTTAAACTAAATTTCAGATTTTCCAAAAATAGATTTGCGTTATTTACCGCTTCGCGTTATCTACCGCTGTGCGTTAATTATCGCCTTTGCGTTAATTATCGCCTTTGCGTTACTTCACTTTATCACAACTTGAGCTACGTGGGCGTAACCGGACGCTACGTTGCGTAATGAACGCTGCGTGCGTCTGCCTTTGGATTGCGTACGCTAGTCTTTGTTAGCGACACGTGTACGCAATATAAAGATCCACCGTAACACAATTTCTATTTTTATCAATGTAAATGATCCCTGATCATCTACCGCAATCCACACTGACTGCCTTGTATCTCAGACAAACCGTGTGTTGTTCTATACTTTAACTATTACCTCTACTATTAAATAACAGCAAATCTCTTTTTAGCACTTTCTATCAACTATAAAATTGGCAAACAGGAATAGTGATATACGAAAATGAAACAGAAATGCAGATATATGCGTGCGTACGCAAGACAAAAGAAAAATAAACAGTTTTAAAAAGACACAAGCGTTTTGTTCTTACTTCCGGTTCCCGGATTCCTTCAGCACTCTTTATCTAAGCGAAGCAGACGCTTATCCCGTCAGCACTGTGAGACAACCTCCCACCCTTTGCTGGAGGGATAATGTCTGCTGATCTACCTAGTGCAGATATGAGAAGGATAGGACGAGTCCCCAATTGACAATGCTAAATTCCTTTGTCGTATAACAACCCTTTATGAAGCTAAGAACACTGTACGCTGTTTACTTAAGAAGTACCGTAATGGTACGCTAGTTGCGTAACGATCGCTCAGCCGTAGGCGAGACGCTCAAGCGTCACGTTCGCTCACGGCCCAGCGATCACAGGACACGTTATTGGTTATGTCTAGGGTAATGATTCGCTATGGCGTAGCTTACGCTCGAGACCACGAGGAGGTCACCAGCGATGCAGACGCTCACAACACTATACCTTTATGATAAAACCTTATACCAATGAAATACACTGAATACCTTAATGTGAGTACAGGGTGTAAGTGCAACCTTGTGTAACCTGACTAACTACAACGCTGCTTGAGCGTCACCGACACTCAAGTGAACACTTAACACTATAGGAAATACACAGATGCTGGTTTAGGTTCCAAAGCCTATTAACTGTATTATATCTAATATACTTGTAAAAAGGGGATAACAGTACAAATGATACACTACAATATAACAGAGACTTCCTAACCACAGAACTAAACAATAAATACAAAAAGACAATACTACACTGACCTAAATGCAATACAATACAATACTATCTAATACAATACAATACTAGCCTAGTCTAGGGGAGATATGAGAGAACAGGACAGAGAGAGAGAGAGCGAGAGAGAGAGAGAGAGAGAGATTGGCTCACAGAAAGACAATGATAACGGAGAGAAACTTACGCACAAAGGGTATGATCGCCTGCGCCTCGATATCCAGCTCCCGGCTATCAGCAGATAACCGTTGATGAGAGAGTGAGAGCTGGATGTGGTCGGCCTGCCTATTTATGCCCCACACACAATGCAATCTCCTGGTCCTACAATCCCATTGTCCATTGGCCGAAGGAATTCGGCCCTGCATCATAACAAAAGGTCATAGGGTGATTCATACAGGTGGGCTGTGACGATTTCCAACAGCTCAGGTGGGTGGGAAACTGGGTTTCCCGCCGCATACCTGAGTATGTGTAATTAATAGAAATGGACATAAACTTCTTATGTCCATAACTATTCGCACGAGCGATTAATACGCTCCAAACCAACACCGGAATATTGCTAATTAAATACTCTTCCGATGGGTACCAAACACTGCTGTATGATTCCTGTTAGACCCTTCGTACGATATAAAGAGGGATTCCTCAGCTCTGGGACATTGTATTTTAACCAAACTTTCAGAATCTATCAAAGGGACCATGATCTATAAACTACATTAATTGTGAACATTTGTAACGAATGAGTCGCACGCTACGACTACATAAACTCTACCGTAAATGCGCATACCGCGCCTGCGAGTGCACGCTATTGCGGGTATGCGCCTCCACGGGAGAGCGTACGCACGCGCAGCGCGGACCAGTGTGCGGTGCAAATATGGCAACGTGCATTGAGACATTTTTCTGACTTTGACACAGGAGATTGTGGTTCCGGCCATTATCTCTCCTAGTTTGTCCTCCAAAGAATGGTCTTTGGATGTGGTACAGGCTCTCCGTATATATGTGATGAGAACCGCCTCTCTTAGGAGATCTGATTCTCTCTCTGTCCTTTTTGGTTTTCACAAACGTGGCTGGCCTGCGAATAAGCAGACCTTGGCCAGATGGATTAGAATGGTGATTGTACAAGCTTATGTACAGGCTGGACTTCCAGCTCCTGCTACTATCAAGGCCCATTCTACTCGGTCTGTTGGACCTTCTTGGGCGGCCTGCCATGGCGCGTCCCTAGAACAATTGTGCAAGGCGGCTACATGGTCCTCAGTGAACATGTTCATCAGGTTCTATGCCTTTGATACTTCCGCCTCCCAGGATGCTTCCTTTGGACACCGGGTTCTTGTGCCCACTACAGTGTGTCCCCTCCCATGAGTAACTGCTTTAGGACATCCCCAATGTTATTCCCTGCGGAATACCAGTGTACCCCACAGCAGAAAAGGAAATTTATGGTAAGACTTACCATTGTTAAATCTATTTCTGCGAGGTACACTGGGTTCCACAGGTCGCCCACCCTGACGCACTTAGCTTCTTTTGGTTGGTATGGCATTAGCCGCTGGTACCTTCTCCTGTCGGGAGAATGTGGTTGTCTGTGGCTACTAACTACTATTGTCTCTTTTACCTTCTACTGCATTGGACTGGTTAACAAAACTGAGCTCCAGTGCCTGGAGGCAGGGATATAGAGGAGGTGGTGCAGTGCATCCTGGGAACAGTCAAAGCTTTAGCCTGTTGGTGCCTCGGATCAAGATTCTACTCTACACCCCGATGTTATTCACTGTGGAGCCCAGTGTACCTCGCAGAAAGAGATTTAACAATGGTAAGTTCTTACCATAAATCTCCTTATCTCTACAATGATATGATTGCTCAATGGGGGTAATTCCAAGTTGATCGTACAATCAGTTACTCTGACATGCGGGGGGACGCACAGCACAGGGCTAGTCTAGTCCGCCACGCATGACAGGCCCTAACCTACCCCCCCCCTTCCCCCGCCCCACCCCCACACAGGTACAAAAGCATCGCACAGTGGCGATGTTTTTGCATCTGGTGAGTAGCTCCCTGCCAGCGCAGCTCCTGCACACTGGCAGGCTGCTACTTGCCACGTCTCGGGTCGCAGCAGCTGCGTGTGATGTCACACAGCCTCCGCGGCCCGCCGTCCCAACGGTCCGGACACGCTTGCATTGTCCCTACCGTGTCCCGCCAATGGTGTTCAATCACAGTTGGCATGCTCCCTTCCCCGACCGCCTCTGCCTGTCAATCATCCCGGGGCGCGCATACGCAGTGCAGCCATTGCGCCTGCGCACTTCAGCAAGGGCTTCAGACTGCGATCGCTGCAGTGATCCAGTCTGAATTACCCCCAATGTCCTGAGATCAGTAATTTACAGTCTCTCCTTATCTGGGTCTCGGAACCTTTGCCCCGTTGCTGTCTGTGGCGCTGCTGGACGTGTCAGAGGGGAAGACGTATTCTAAAACCAAAAAAGGGGAATATTAGAATAATCCCTAGGTGGCGCAAATGGTAAAAAGTCCAAAGAAATTACCCGTGTGGGCTAAAGTCCGTTCCTTTTCATACAAGTGAGTTCATATGTGAATCCGTCGTCCAAAGATGATGTATGAAAAAAAACACAATATAAACACAAATGTTCAGTACAGTCTCTGTGGGTATTAGAGGAATAAAGTGTACACCCAGGTTCCTTCGACTATTCAGTACTTGGGATGTGCAGTTCTACTCGTAAGGACCACCTCAGTGATTCGCATAAATGGACTGCTTACATGCGCTTACTTCACCATTTACTATATTATTTGTATTACTTCTGTAATTTGTATTATTCCTCTAATACCCACAGAGACTGTACTGAACATTTGTGTTTATATTGTGTTTTTTTTCATACATCATCTTTGGACGACGGATTCACATATGAACTCACTTGTATGAAAAGGAACGGACTTTAGCCCACACGGGTAATTTCTTTGGACTTTTTACCATTTGCGCCACCTAGGGATTATTCTAATATTCCCTTTTTTAGCATCATTTCAGTGTGTTAGGTGACACACTAGGATAGACCTTGGGTTGGCGGCATTTGTGCGCAGGGACATATCCTAACCCCTTTATTATCAGTTATCTTTTTCACCTTAGGATATAGACCAGCTGCACAATAGAGATGTTCTCCCACAGAGATGTTAGGAGAGAAAAATTAGAGGAAATCTTCTTAGAACATGCTGAATCCAGTCATTGTATAGACGGGGACCTAGAGAGTATGATGGAAAAACTGCAAAACGCCTTATTGAAAGAAGGGAAAATCTGGTGGGAGTTAATCTCACTAGAGAGGTATATTGCAGAGGAAATAATCCCCAGGGGTCTAAGAATAGACAAACTACCCTCTTTTCAAAATAGATCCTCACCATTCGAAACAGAATGGATTAGAATTTTGGATTCCTGTTCATTATCTCTAATGAGATTGATAGTGAGAGAAAGAACTAAGGAATTGAAGGAACTGGAAACAGAAATCGATTCTCTTAAAACACTGGTGGAACCATTCAAGGGTCTACAAGATTTTAAAGAGATGGAGCAGGATATAGTTGAGAAAGTGGGCCAAAACGAGAAAGAACTTATGCAGAAAAAGAGGAAGAAATACATGAGAGATGTTGCTGATTTCAAGGAAGGGAAGCAGCATCTCATTACCAAAAAAGAGAAAAACTTCTTCAGACCACGTAGGATTACATCTAGGAATATCGAGAGTAAAGTTCGATTCAATGAGATACGATCAGATGATCATAGAATAAAGCCCCATGACAGAAGGAGGGACTCCGTATATGAAAATAGATATCCAAGACCATCCACCGGATTTAGAAGGTATCCCAGAGAAGAGAGACGAGATTCATGGAGAGTAAGAACATCGAGACCACAAGGAAGTAGGTACGGAACTGAAAGGAGAGGATCCTGGAGAAGTAGATTCCCACAGAAACAATACCATGACAATAGAGATCGTGATGAGTACAGATCAAGATACCCATCCCATTCCGATAGACGACGACAACACCACAGGATACCTGACCGATTTGGAAGCCGCCATATGGAACAAGAAGAGGTTTTTTTAGAGTAGAACCCCTTCAGAAAACCAGAAGGGGTAAAAGGGGAGGGAAAAAGAACAGACATCCCAAGAAGAAGAAGAAGAAGAAGAAGAAGAGCAAATCTCACACCATCGAGGACAATATAGATGGGGTAGTGGAAACAGATCACCCCATGACACTTCAGGATAATGGATCCGAAGGAGAAAGATATCATCATGAATATGTTCGAATTTTCAATTTGAGTAATTACACACTTTCAGAAACAGAGGAGAGTGTCCTTATGAGAGGGCTCAAATTTGCTCCCTCCTCAAAAACCGACAACTTTGAGGTATTTGTAGATCTACAACGGTTTATAAGGAAGCTCACTTTAAAAAAATTCTTCCAGGATCAACCGAATCAAGGTGAAGAAGAAGAATGCAGTATTTTTAAACCAAAGTCCATCTTTTATCCTCTGCATAAGAAAGGCTGCTTTGTGGAGACATTTGAAAAAGCAGTCAGAGAGGATTTGGAGCATATCATCCCCTGGACTAATGGGGCAAGAAATCTAAACAAGAAGGAAAGAGATTCATTAACCAACCTCAAGAAACAAACCTCAATAGTGATTAAACCAGCGGATAAAGGCGGGGGTATAGTTATCCTCAATCTAACGGACTACGATGAGGAAGTTCTTAAACAACTAGAAGATGGACAGACGTATAAAAAACTTAGAGGGAATCCATCAGAGCAAATTAGGAAAAAACTCATCACTTATTTGGATAAATATAAAAATCAAAACATCATTACAGACAAGAACTACAAATATCTATTAATTCAGAACCCTTCGATACCGGTATTTTACATCTTACCTAAAATTCATAAATGTTTGGAGAAACCACCGGGAAGACCCATAGTGGCAGGCACCGAATCCCTGACGTCAAATCTGTCACAGTTCATCGATCATAAGCTACAACCCCTGGTCATCAAAACACCATCCTATTTAAAGGATTCCACGGATGTTATAAGAAAATTGGGTGCCATTCAATGGGAACCAAACTTTCACTTAGTGACAGCAGACGTCTCATCGCTTTATACCATCATTAATCATAATGATGGTCTAGATTCAGTATCATATTTTATCTCCCAAGAACCAAATCTCAGTCCACTTCTAGATTTTATTTTGGAGGGAATAGAACTGATACTGAAGAATAACTTCTTCATGTATAAAGAAAAGTTCTATCTGCAGCTTAATGGGACCGCCATGGGGACCAGGTTCGCCCCAAGCTACGCCAATCTGTTCATGGCCAAATGGGAACAGGAAGCGGTGGACAGTTGGAGTGGCGAAGGGGGGGACCTGGTCTCCTGGGTTCGATATATCGATGACATCTTTTTTGTATGGAGGGGCGACCCTGCATCATTACAGGAATTTTGTCAGTCATTAAATGACAACACTAGGAATATCACCCTAACCTTTGACATCAGTCAAAAATCGGTCAATTTCTTAGATCTAGAGATTTTCGTGGAAGAAGGAGAAATACACACACGAACCTATACCAAACCCACTGATTGCAATTCGTTTATTCCATCTAACAGCAATCATCATGCTAACTGGTTGACGTCCGTACCCAATAGTCAATTTCATCGTATAAGGAAAAACTGCTCTAGACTGGGAGACTACCAGACACAGGGCCTTAAACTTCGGAAACAATTTACAGCCAAAGGGTATACACCTGAAACAGTGGACATACCTTTTCATAAATATGAAAAGATCAGTAGAGAAGATCTCATCAAAACCGAACATCGGGATAAAAAAACCATCAAGGATTTTGGTGTGCCATTTATCACCAAATTCAGTACCCAACACAAACAGGTAGAAACAATAATTAAAAGACATTGGGGAATACTATTGCGGGACCCAGCTCTGAAAGATACCCTCAAAGACAAACCCAAATTCATATACAAAAAAGCAGATAATCTCAAAAATCATCTGGTTAAGAGTGTGCTGCATGAAAAGAAAAATATGACCACAGTCCTCACGAAAGGTTTCCATAGATGTGGCACATGTAGTATGTGTAGGAACTGTAAGAGTACCACCTCTAAGATCACTGAGTACTCCTCTTCTTCTACAGGAAAAGTAAGACAGATTAGGCAGTTCATTACCTGTAATAGCAGTAATGTCGTATATATCTACTTACATGCTCCTGCAAAAAACAATATGTCGGGAGAACAACTAGAAAATTAAAGGAACGTATGGCTGAACACGTACGGAATATCAAAAAGGGTGTTACCACACATGGGGTGTCAGCTCACTTTAAAGAAATCCATCAGTGTTCCATATCAGGACTCATTTCTTTTTGTGGAATTCACCTTATTAAGGGAAATTGGCGTAAAAACGACACAGAAGAACAGTTGGCAAGAAGGGAAATGAGAAGTATCTTTGAATTAGGAACATTACATCCGGCGGGCCTCAATTTGGATTTTGAAACCAAATGGTTCCTATAAGAAGTTTCCTCTCTTATCCTTTTCTACCCAGAACCACTTTCATATATTGGGACCCATCACACTATGCAGATTATCCATTTTTCCCATGTAGTGTACCAGGAATTTACTTAGGGACACCATCATGCTAATTTGATATTTTTTATTTTTATTCATTTATTTATTTTTTAAAGCCAGCTATTTTTAATAGGTAGATCCTAGTCCAGTCTGATAAGGGACACCTTTATGGGACCAGCCATTTGCATATGTACTTTGTTAATTTATTATGGTTATACATTTGTATTTCAAATTACCCATTCAATAGAATGGTATTTGATAAACTGTAGTATTGATTCTTCAACCATGTAATTTGTAATTCCATCCAGGACGGATGTGTGCGTTGGTGACGGCGGTGCGTTCAAGGAGAAGTGGAACGCACCGAGTGTAAATAATCCGCCACTTCCGCTTCCGGCACTGACGTATAATAACGTCCCTATTGCGTTCCAGGAGACGTGGAACGCATAAGAATCCCCCTTCGTCAGTTCCGTTGTGGATACTGACGTTCCTCTACACCATAGGCTGCCAGGCCGGATATCCGGCGGAAGCACCATGCGTTCCACCGGGAGTGGAACGCAAATCGCTAATTTACTCTTTGCGGTTTGGAATGTCTTTTATTCAGCTCCTCGTTTTGGTTGTTTTAATTAATGCATACAATATATAGTATGCAACTCTGATTTTTGTCATCATTTACTATATTATTTGTATTACTTCCGCCCAGGAAGGGGCGGAGTCAATTAATGACACAGGGTTTAAATACCATCCAGATCAGTTCCCACATGCGCCTTGATAAAGACTTACATACAGTAGAAACGCGTTGGTGGTGGAGCATGTGGAAGCTGAATACTTTTTGCCAGTGAATTCAACGATACAACGGTGAGAATACCCGGGTTTTCCAACTTTTTTTTTTTTTTCTCACGTTGAGGAGTTGCACTATCTGGTCATGATATTATTACCATTTGTCCAATCATAAGAACTTATTGTGACGAATATCTGTTTTAAATTAGTTTATTAAAAATCTTTTGTACCCTCATACATTCCTTCGTTTTTTTTGTGCTTTTTACTGAGCATGAAGTAAAATTGAAGGAATAGAGGAGGAAGACAGCGGAAAACATTGAAAGAAACCTTGATGTGAAAGTACACTGCACCTTGAAGTAAGCATACACGTGAGCATCCTATATACCCAGAGACATACTCGTGGGTGCTTGATTATTTTGGATACTACATTCGTATGTGTGAAAGAAACCTTGATGTGATTTATACAATTGTTTTAGAAGTAAGCGCATGTAAGCAGTCCATTTATGCGAATCACTGAGGTGGTCCTTACGAGTAGAACTGCACATCCCAAGTACTGAATAGTCGAAGGAACCTGGGTGTACACTTTATTCCTCCAATACCCACAGAGACTGTACTGAACATTTGTGTTTATATTGTGTTTTTTTTCATACATCATCTTTGGACGACGGATTCACATATGAACTCACTTGTATGAAAAGGAACGGACTTTAGCCCACACGGGTAATTTCTTTGGACTTTTTACCATTTGCGCCACCTAGGGATTATTCTAATATTCCCTTTTTTAGCATCATTTCAGTGTGTTAGGTGACACACTAGGATAGACCTTGGGTTGGCGGCATTTGTGCGCAGGGACATATCCTAACCCCTTTATTACAGTATTCTAGAACCACTTCATTTTATTGGATGGGCCTGTACCCAGAAGCGTATAGCGGTCTCCTAGGCAGTAGCCTTGTACTTGTCACCATGGCTGGTTGTCCCCGCTGCGCTGCTTGGCTATTAGTTCTATAGTCTCTGTGTAGCGCTTGCGGTGTCGCACATTACACCGTAATGTCTAGTGTTTCAGGTGAGAATAGATAAACATTCTGCGTTCACTATCCGCGTCGTTCTCATTTCACGTGACACATTCCCTGGTCTTTGTAGTGTCATTAGATTTATCACGTCCTGCTTTTTATTATTTCCTTTATGGAGATTTGGCTGGCTTGTTTCACTGGCGCAATCAGTGTTCCCCCGGCAGATCCCTTCATTATATCCGCCGTATTTATTCTCATTATATACCGGTGTCCATGATCAGGCAGAATTACACGCAGCGCGTCCCAGCGGGATAAATGACACCGTAAAGCGATTGTCTCTGTAAAGCGCTGCGGAATATGTGTGCGCTATATAAATACCTGGTAATAATAATTGTATAGCGATGGGCAGCCGTCTCCAATCTACTGATAAAAGGAAATTCCATTTATAGAATCAATACCAAAAAATCCTGATACTGCTGCATAGATATAGGGGTCTATTTACTAAACCTTGGATGGAGATAAGGTGGGCGGGGATAAAGAACCAGCCAATCAGCTACTAACTGTCATTTTTAAAACACAGCCTGTAACATGGCAGCTAGGAGCTGATTGGGTGGGACTTTATCTTAGTAAATAGACCCAATACTTCCCTGTTCTCCGCTACCCCCCACTGAGCATGCATCAGCATTTTATTTATTTACATTTTTTGTTTAACTGTGCAAGCGCAATTTTACTGAACTCCGTAACCGCGAATGTGGAATAATTACAGTGATGATTGATAAGATCGATATTATTTTGCCAATTTATTTTTTCAGTATAATATACAGATGTGGTGATCCCATGTTGATACGGGACTGCTGATTGGCCTCCCCTAAGCTACTGAATCCATTACTACTCATGCAATGGCGAAACTAGTGTTATTATCCTTTACACAGATGGAGCCACGCACATCTAGGCTTCTCTGCTGCACCTAGGCGCACCATGGTTTATTAGCATAAGACTTTCATCTACTGTTCTCAGCTGCAATACATACAGAGAGAACACTACATCAGGGGATTAAGTCATTACAGCAGGGGGTTAAGGGGGTAGCTAATAGTATAAGTAAGGAAGGATAGACGGTGAGTGTGGGCCAGAGGGTTAGGATGAGATTTGGCTGGGTTTGGTGAAGAATTGGGTCTTGAGAGCCTGTTTTAAGTTTTGTAGAGAGTCGGATGGGGAAAGGTAGAGAGTTCCAGAGAAAGGGAGCAGCACGTGAGAAATCTTGGAGGTATGAGTGGGAGGAAGTAATCAGTACATCACCAGCCCTGCGCACATGTATGTCAGTGCCGCATTCTCATCTGCCCCGGGGCCTGGTCTGTAAGAGGAGTATCCTGCAGCTAGCGTACAATGCCACAGGATCGGGAAGCAGCACAGAGAGATGGAAACGGATAACTATGTTAGAGCTTCCGCTATTAACAAAACTATATGAAAAATACAGAGTTACCTGTAGGACATTTTCTGGAATAACGAGCGATTACGAATTACGAATGATAAATCAGCTACTAACTATAATTTCTCAAACACATGACAGTTAGTAGCTGATTGGCTGGAGTATCATTTACCATTCGTAACGAGTGATAACAAGAATATCATTCTTTGTTAAATCTGCCCCTAAGGGGAGTATCCTAATAGCCGCAAAACGCTGTAATTTATCGCAGGTCAACTTTTCACACCTATCACACGAAAGTTGCAGCAAAAATGGCTTATCGGGGTATGCGCGTTCCCGTTTATTGCACCTATCCTAATCCAAATCACAAAAACGGGATTCACGTGATAATTCTAGAGATAAGTATAGGAGAAAATGGGCAAATCTGTCCGTACCTCAGAAAAGCCAAAATAATATAGGAAAACATTCTAGAAGTCTATTGGTGGACATAAGAAAACTATTTGGTGTCTTTAAATTGGGCCAAACGGCCGTTATATGCATTTAAAAAAAAAGTGACCAAAGCTATTTTTTCAGCAAAATAAGCGATTTCGTTAAATTAGGGGTACATATAAATGTATGTGTGTATATATATATATATATATATATATTTGAGTCATTTATAGGCATTTAAAAAAGTTTAAATAATAACCAACTACTCCCACCTGCAAGCCTAAAAACAACACCCCAATATACCTGTCCCATTCTTGTACCCCAGTTTCCATCACTTTGCATTTTTATACCGTAAATATGACATGTCATTATTGGCCAATTAAAAACTTCAAAGTGCTTATTTAGTCATTGGGGATTGGGGGGGGGGGGGGGTGTTCCAGGGGTTCTGAACCAAATCCCAACATTTACCGTAAGATAGGGATTTTGTACTACTTATACCCTGCTCAGAGATGGTGACAGCAAACTTGCGATAATGCATATGGAGATTTGTTACTGAAAAGGGTCCATTTACACTGTGTTACTGATATGGCCCAGATTTATCAAGCATTGGAGAGTGGTAAATTGCACGGTGATGAGCTGATTGGCTGGTTCTTTATCACACTGCAATTTATCACTTGATAAATCTGGGCCAATGTTTCTTACTGCTGCATATCCCAGTGATGGTAAGGGCATTATCTATATGGGTGAGTGGCTGCTGGGCACCCTGCGTTAGTTTACCCGTCACTGATATCTCCCTAATATTATTCTTATTCTGTTTTATTTTTTAGATGCTTAACGGTCCAGCAAAGGAGAACAATGTGTGCTCTAATAATATATAAGCAGTGTAAGTCCCAGTACCGCGTCTCACGTCAGCGTCGCTAACTATGTGAAAGAATTCTCCGTGCCCCTGCGCAGCTTTAAACCGCAATTCGCGACAAACAATGGTCAAATTGTGTTTGCTATGAGCCCCATAGTGTATTACATTATAGTCATGATATATGTAGAGTTTGTAAGTGATAATGCAGTTTTCTATTTGTCCTAAGTTACTGTAGATAATGGTTTAGAATTCATAAACTATAAGTTTCAGTATGCTGGTACTTGTAGTTCTACAACAGCTGGTGCTACGGACTGTGAAAGTCTTCTGTAAGGAAATAAGGGCCTGATTCAGAGTTGATCGTAGCAGCAAATTTGTTAGCAGTTGGGCAAAACCAGGGGGGTAATTCCAAGTTGATCGCAGCAGGATTTTTTTTAGCAGTTGGGCAAAACCATGTGCACTGCAGGGGGGGCAGATATAACATGTGCAGATAGAGTTAGATTTGGGTGGGTTATTTTATTTCTGTGCAGGGTAAATACTGGCTGCTTTATTTTTACACTGCAAATTAGATTGCAGATTGAACACACCACACCCAAATCTAACTCTCTCTGCACATGTTATATCTGCCCCCCTGCAGTGCACATGGTTTTGCCCAACTGCTAACAAAATTCCTGCTGCGATCAACTTGAAATTACCCCCATGTGCAGTGCAGGTGGGGCAGATGTAACGTGCAGAGAGAGTTAAATTTGGGTGGGGTGTGTTCAAACTGAAATCCAAATTGCAGTGTAAAAATAAAGCTGCCAGTATTTGCCCTGCACAGAAACAATATAACCAGTGCCGTAACTAGACTTTTTGGTGCCTTGTGCCATTGAAAGAATTGGCCCCCTCCTCATTTTTCCAATAGGGGCATAAGGTACATGCCTCATGGGGAAGGGGCATGACAAGATTGATACAAAGAGAAAGCCCATGTTATGATGCCCATTCCCACATTATATATATAGTATATATTACACACACATTTAACAGGAATCCTCTTTATACCTCATTCATGTACTTAACTTGAGAGCTCTGTGTTATTCAGTTACAATACCCTTTATTAAATCCTGGGTATGGCAGTATTGAATATACTGCCATACCTAGGATTCAAACCTATAACCTGTTGAATTCTAATCACACACCCTACTCATTGAGCTATTTGATCCTACATTAAAACTATGAACACTATATGAAGCTACTGGTGCTTTGTATAAAAAAATAATCAGCATTGCAATTGAGCAGATCTATGTAGTGTGCAGCCACACATCCAATCTCTTGCTGCCACACACTACATAGATCTGCTCAGCCGCAATGCTGAATATTTTTCACAAAGTACAAGGTAAGCTTCAAATAGTTAGAATTCTCTAGCTTAAAATTATCTAGCTTTCTATGCCAGGGCCAACAGCTCAATTAATAGATTGTCTGACTGCAATGCCACAGGCAACGGGTTTGAATCCCGGGTATGTCAGCATCTTGAAATGTAATAAAGGACTGACTAACAAAGAAATCTCAAGTTGAGGTCATGAATGTTGTATTGGTATTAGAGACAGAATGGGTCAGGGTAGGAGACAGGGGCAGACAGGAGATGCTGGGCTTCACAAAGGGAGAAAGCTGCAAGTGAAAAGGAATTAAAATAGATAATTTACAAGTGCTACCAACAGCGCCCCCTATCTTGCAGCGCTATGTGCGGTGCCCCTTCCGCACACACCTAGTTACGGCACTGAATATAACCCACCCAAATCTAACTCTCTGCACATGTTACATCTGCCACACCTGCAGCGCACATGAGCCCTCATTCCGAGTTGTTCGCTCGCTAGCTGCTTTTAGCAGCATTGCACACGCTAAGCCGCCGCCCTCTGGGAGTGTATCTTAGCTTAGCAGAATTGCGAACGAAAGATTAGCAGAATTGCGAATAAATAATTCTTAGCAGTTTCTGAGTAGCTCCAGACCTACTCCGGGTGTAGTATGGCTGACCGGCGGTCTCCTGACTGCCGGTCAGCTTACCGACGCCGGGATCCTGGCAGCATACCAACGCCGGCGGGGAGGGGCGAGTGCAGCAAGCCCCTTGCGGGCTCAGTGGCGACCTGCGATCGCCACAGGTTCTATTCCCACTCTATGGGTGTCGTGGACACCCACGAGTGGAAATAGTCCCTGTTGGTCGGCATGCCGACCATCGGAATACTGAGCCGGCGGGATGGTGGAGGAGGTCATGTGACTGTCGGTCAGCAGACCGGCGGTCACATGAATACCACCCCTTACTCCTACACTGTGATCAGCTCAGCCCGTTTCGTTCCTGGTTTGACGTCACAAACACGCCCTGCGTTCGGCCAGCCACTCCCCCGTTTCTCCAGACACTCCCGCGTTTTATCCTGGCACGCCTGCGTTTTTCCACACACTCCCAGAAAATGGTCAGTTTCCGCCCAGAAACACCCACTTCCTGTCAATCACACTCCGATCACTTCAACGATGACATTTTTTCGTTCGGACGTGAGTAAATCTACTAAGTTTTGTGCTAAAATACTTAGCGCATGCGCATTTTTGCCTTAATCACTCCGTTGCGAAAATCGGCAACGAGCGAACAACTCGGAATGACCCCCATGGTTTTGCCCAATTGGTAACAAATTTGCTGCTGCGATCAGGTCTGAATTACCCCCTAAGTTGCCGCAATGTTTGTCCCAAATACAGCAAATAACCCCTTGTTGCCATATTCTATAATAATGAGTTTTAGAAGCTGTATCACATTGTTCTAAATTGTGCGTTTTGCTGAGCAAATGACAAATTAGCTACAAAAACTACAGTATGTGCATGACGTGACAGCCGTCCCGCGCAGCTAGAGGGACAGCCGCCCGCGCAGCTAGAGGGACAGCCGCCCGCGCAGCTAGAGGGACAGCCACCCACGCAGCTAGAGGGACAGCCGCCCCACGCAGCTAGAGGGACAGCCGCCCCACGCAGCTAGAGGGACAGCCGCCCCACGCAGCTAGAGGGACAGCCGCCCACGCAGCTAGAGTGACAGCCGCCCACGCAGCTAGAGTGACAGCCGCCCCACGCAGCTAGAGGGACAGCCACCCACGCAGCTAGAGTGACAGCCGCCCAGGCAGCTAGAGGGACAGCCGCCCCACGCAGCTAGAGGGACAGCCGCCCCACGCAGCTAGAGGGACAGCCGTCCCACGCAGCTAGAGGGACAGCCGCCCCACGCAGCTAGAGGGACAGCCGCCCCACGCAGCTAGAGGGACAGCCGCCCCAGGCAGCTAGAGGGACAGCCGCCCCAGGCAGCTAGAGGGACAGCCGCCCCACGCAGCTAGAGTGACAGCCGCCCCACGCAGCTAGAGTGACAGCCGCCCCACGCAGCTAGAGGGACAGCCGCCCCACGCAGCTAGAGGGACAGCCGCCCCACGCAGCTAGAGGGACAGCCGCCCCACGCAGCTAGAGGGACAGCCGCCCCACGCAGCTAGAGTGACAGCCGCCCCACGCAGCTAGAGTGACAGCCGCCCCACGCAGCTAGAGGGACAGCCGCCCGCGCAGCTAGAGGGACAGCCGCCCACGCAGCTAGAGGGACAGCCGCCCCACGCAGCTAGAGGGACAGCCGCCCCACGCAGCTAGAGGGACAGCCGCCCCACGCAGCTAGAGGGACAGCCGCCCACGCAGCTAGAGTGACAGCCGCCCCACGCAGCTAGAGGGACAGCCACCCACGCAGCTAGAGTGACAGCCGCCCAGGCAGCTAGAGGGACAGCCGCCCCACGCAGCTAGAGGGACAGCCGCCCCACGCAGCTAGAGGGACAGCCGTCCCACGCAGCTAGAGGGACAGCCGCCCCACGCAGCTAGAGGGACAGCCGCCCCACGCAGCTAGAGGGACAGCCGCCCCAGGCAGCTAGAGGGACAGCCGCCCCAGGCAGCTAGAGGGACAGCCGCCCCACGCAGCTAGAGGGACAGCCGCCCCACGCAGCTAGAGGGACAGCCGCCCCACGCAGCTAGAGTGACAGCCGCCCCACGCAGCTAGAGGGACAGCCACCCCACGCAGCTAGAGGGACAGCCGCCCCACGCAGCTAGAGGGACAGCCGCCCCACGCAGCTAGAGGGACAGCCGCCCCACGCAGCTAGAGGGACAGCCGCCCCACGCAGCTAGAGGGACAGCCGCCCACGCAAGTAGTGGGACAGCCGCCCACGCAAGTAGTGGGACAGCCGCCCACGCAGCTAGAGGGACAGAGACAGGTGTCTAATGAATTGTAGAGATGGGAAGCACAGGTGAGAGGTGAGTGAGGGCGGAGCATATAATTAGAGAGGCGGAGCTTACCTGGCAGATTCCATACACAGAGTGAGAGATAGTTGTGTATGACGATGCAACTCAGAGAATAAATGCCTGTCACTGATATGACACCCGACCTGTGGCGGGCTCCAGAGGGGCGAGGAATAAGATTAATCTCCGCTGTGCAGTACAATCTGCCGTCCTCAGTCCTCGTCACAGTGTGCTAATGCTCTGCTTCTGCTTTTCCCAGTTTTCCTTCAACTGCAATAACTTGTGCTGAATAAGTTAACTTAAATTAAAAGATTTTTTAATCATTTAACTAATTCAGATCAAGTTATTGGTAAAATAGAATAAGTGATATGGGCAGATTATTATCACAATATGGAAAGGAGTCAGGTTGGCATCTGTCTTATATCCATCATCTACAAGACTGTCAAGGGGCCAGGTGGGCACAGGTAGTGGCACAGGTAGTGGAGGGGTGTGGCCAGGCCTGTCGGGGGCCTGTGTGGGAGGTGTGCTGGCTGACATAACCGCGGCACACATGCTACAGACACAGCACGGTCAGTCTCAGCATATGGGCATGTATGTAACACTTTTTAACACGCTAAGCATTGCCTCTCACCTATGTAACACTCTAATCACATATCTGCTTCTTACTCATGTAACACGTAAACCTCTCACTGGCGTGATGCCTTGGAGCGGCTTGTGCTGGCCGCGGGAGTCTCTGGACTTGAACCTTACCGTTAGGGACCCACTGTCACACACCAGAGGCAGCGGCCGCCGCGCTTACCCCTGATTGTCTGCTGGTTCGTCTGGCAGGCACCCGCCTCCGGCGGTCGTCGGGTCCCGGCGTCTGGCTGGCGCTGCTCCCGGCGGTTCCCCGGAGTGTGGGCGCCGCCATTGCACCCGGCGTCACGTGGGCGGGAGTGGGTGGCGTCACAGAACCGCTCCACCAATCCTGTTAGGGCGGGAGATTCAAAACCAGACGCCGGGCAGAGCCGGGCAGAGCTCCGGCGCCTGAGTATCGTCGCTTTTCCAGAGGTGATCTCCAGTGCTCCTGTGACCGCTGTGCTACCTCCTAGAGTTTCCAGCATCCAGTCAACTTTCCCAGCATATCGTGCTGCTCGCTCACCTAGTCTCCAGTGTCTTTATCATCGCTCACGAGTTCTTCAATCATCAGCGTCTTTGAACACTGCTCACAAAATCTTCAGTGCCTTATATCATCGCTCACGAGTTCTTCATTCACCAGTGTCTTTATCATCGCTCACGAGTTCTTCATTCACCAGTGTCTTTATCATCGCTCACAAGTTCTTCATTCACCAGTGTCTTTATCATCGCTCACAAGTTCTTCATTCATCAGTGTCTTTATCATCGCTCACAAGTTCTTCATTCATCAGTGTCTTTATCATCGCTCACAAGTTCTTCATTCATCAGTGTCTTTATCATCGCTCACAAGTTCTTCATTCACCAGTGCCTTATATCATCGCTCACAAGTTCTTCATTCATCAGTGTCTTTATCATCGCTCACAAGTTCTTCATTCACCAGTGTCTTTATCATCGCTCACAAGTTCTTCATTCATCAGTGTCTTTATCATCGCTCACAAGTTCTTCATTCATCAGTGTCTTTATCATCGCTCACAAGTTCTTCATTCACCAGTGTCTTTATCATCGCTCACAAGTTCTTCATTCATCAATGTCTTTATCATCGCTCACAAGTTCTTCATTCATCAGTGTCTTTATCATCGCTCACAAGTTCTTCATTCATCAGTGTCTTTATCATCGCTCACAAGTTCTTCATTCATCAGTGTCTTTATCATCGCTCACAAGTTCTTCATTCATCAGTGTCTTTATCATTGCTCACAAGTTCTTCATTCATCAGTGTCTTTATCATCGCTCACAAGTTCTTCATTCATCAGTGTCTTTATCATCGCTCACAAGTTCTTCATTCACCAGTGTCTTTATCATCGCTCACAAGTTCTTCATTCATCAGTGTCTTTATCATCGCTCACAAGTTCTTCATTCATCAGCGTCTTTATCATCGCTCACAAGTTCTTCATTCATCAGTGTCTTTATCATCGCTCACAAGTTCTTCATTCATCAGTGTCTTTATCATCGCTCACAAGTTCTTCATTCATCAGTGTCTTTATCATCGCTCACAAGTTCTTCATTCAGCAGTGTCTTTATCATCGCTCACAAGTTCTTCATTCATCAGTGTCTTTATCATCGCTCACAAGTTCTTCATTCATCAGTGTCTTTATCATCGCTCACAAGGTCTTCATTCATCAGTGTCTTTATCATCGCTCACAAGTTCTTCATTCACCAGTGCCTTATATCATCGCTCACAAGTTCTTCATTCACCAGTGTCTTTTTCATCGCTCACAAGTTCTTAATTCATCAGTGTCTTTATCATCGCTCACAAGTTCTTCATTCACCAGTGTCTTTATCATCGCTCACAAGTTCTTCATTCATCAGTGTCTTTATCATCGCTCACAAGTTCTTCATTCAGCAGTGTCTTTATCATCGCTCACAAGTTCTTCATTCATCAGTGTCTTTATCATCGCTCACAAGTTCTTCATTCATCAGTGTCTTTATCATCGCTCACAAGTTCTTCATTCACCAGTGTCTTTATCATCGCTCACAAATTCTTCATTCATCAGTGTCTTTATCATCGCTCACAAGTTCTTCATTCATCAGTGTCTTTAAACATCGCTCACAAGTTCTTCAATCATCAGTGTCTTTAAACATCGCTCACAAAATCTTCAGTGTCTTTTAACATCGCTCACAAGTTCTTCATTCATCGGTGTCTTTATCAACGCTCACAAGTTCTTCATTCACCAGTGTCTTTATCATCGCTCACAAGTTCTTCATTCACCAGTGTCTTTATCATCGCTCACAAGTTCTTCATTCATCAGTGTCTTTATCATCGCTCACAAATTCTTCATTCATCAGTGTCTTTATCATCGCTCACAAGTTCTTCATTCACCAGTGTCTTTATCATCGCTCACAAATTCTTCAATCATCAGTGTCTTTATCATCGCTCACAAATTCTTCATTCATCAGTGTCTTTATCATCGCTCACAAGTTCTTCATTCACCAGTGACTTTATCACCGCTCACAAGTTCTTCATTCACCAGTGACTTTATCATCGCTCACAAGTTCTTCATTCACCAGTGTCTTTATCATCGCTCACAAGTTCTTCATTCATCGGTGTCTTTATCATCGCTCACAAGTTCTTCATTCATCGGTGTCTTTATCATCGCTCACAAGTTTTTCATTCATCGGTGTCTTTATCATCGCTCACAAGTTCTTCATTCATCGGTGTCTTTATCATCGCTCACAAGTTCTTCATTCACCAGTGTCTTTATCATCGCTCACAAGTTCTTCATTCATCAGTGTCTTTATCATCGCTCACAAGATCTTCATTCACCAGTGACTTTATCACCGCTCACAAGTTCTTCATTCACCAGTGTCTTTATCATCGCTCACAAGTTCTTCATTCACCAGTGACTTTATCACCGCTCACAAGTTCTTCATTCATCAGTGTCTTTATCATCGCTCACAAGTTCTTCATTCACCAGTGTCTTTATCATCGCTCACAAGTTCTTCATTCATCAGTGTCTTTATCATCGCTCACAAATTCTTCATTCATCAGTGTCTTTATCATCGCTCACAAGTTCTTCATTCACCAGTGTCTTTATCATCGCTCACAAATTCTTCAATCATCAGTGTCTTTATCATCGCTCACAAGTTCTTCATTCATCGGTGTCTTTATCATCGCTCACAAGTTCTTCATTCACCAGTGACTTTATCACCGCTCACAAGTTCTTCATTCACCAGTGACTTTATCACCGCTCACAAGTTCTTCATTCACCAGTGACTTTATCACCGCTCACAAGTTCTTCATTCACCAGTGTCTTTATCATCGCTCACAAGTTCTTAATTCACCAGTGTCTTTATCATCGCTCACAAGTCCTCATTCATCAGTGTCTTTATCATCGCTCACAAGTTCTTCATTCATCAGTGTCTTTATCATCGCTCACAAGTTCTTCATTCACCAGTGTCTTTATCATCGCTCACAAGTTTTTCATTCATCAGTGTCTTTATCATCGCTCACAAGTTCTTCATTCACCAGTGACTTTATCACCGCTCACAAGTTCTTCATTCACCAGTGTCTTTATCATCGCTCACAAGTTTTTCATTCACCAGTGACTTTATCACCGCTCACAAGTTCTTCATTCATCAGTGTCTTTATCATCGCTCACAAGTTCTTCATTCACCAGTGTCTTTATCATCGCTCACAAGTTCTTCATTCACCAGTGTCTTTATCATCGCTCACAAGTTCTTCATTCATCAGTGTCTTTATCATCGCTCACAAGTTCTTCATTCACCAGTGTCTTTATCATCGCTCACAAGTTCTTCATTCATCAGTGTCTTTATCATCGCTCACAAATTCTTCATTCATCAGTGTCTTTAAACATCGCTCACAAGTTCTTCAATCATCAGTGTCTTTAAACATCGCTCACAAAATCTTCAGTGTCTTTATCATCGCTCACAAGTTCTTCATTCATTGGTGTCTTTATCATCGCTCACAAGTTCTTCATTCATCGGTGTCTTTATCATCGCTCACAAGTTCTTCATTCACCAGTGTCTTTATCATCGCTCACAAGTTCTTCATTCATCAGTGTCTTTATCATCGCTCACAAGTTCTTCATTCACCAGTGACTTTATCACCGCTCACAAGTTCTTCATTCACCAGTGTCTTTATCATCGCTCACAAGTTCTTCATTCACCAGTGTCTTTATCATCCCTCACAAATTCTTCATTCATCAGTGTCTTTATCATCGCTCACAAGTCCTCATTCATCAGTGTCTTTATCATCGCTCACAAGTTCTTCATTAATCAGTGTCTTTATCATCGCTCACAAGTTCTTCATTCACCAGTGACTTTATCACCGCTCACAAGTTCTTCATTCATCAGTGTCTTTATCATCGCTCACAAGTTCTTCATTCACCAGTGTCTTTATCATCGCTCACAAGTTCTTCATTCACCAGTGTCTTTATCATCGCTCACAAGTTCTTCATTCACCAGTGTCTTTATCATCGCTCACAAGTTCTTCATTCACCAGTGTCTTTATCATCGCTCACAAGTTCTTCATTCATCGGTGTCTTTATCATCGCTCACAAGTTCTTCATTCACCAGTGTCTTTATCATCGCTCACAAGTTCTTCATTCATCAGTGTCTTTATCATCGCTCACAAGTTCTTCATTCACCAGTGTCTTTATTATCGCTCACAAGTTCTTCATTCATCAGTGTCTTTATCATCGCTCACAAATTCTTCATTCATCAGTGTCTTTAAACATCGCTCACAAGTTCTTCAATCATCAGTGTCTTTAAACATCGCTCACAAAATCTTCAGTGTCTTTTAACATCGCTCACAAGTTCTTCATTCATCGGTGTCTTTATCATCGCTCACAAGTTCTTCATTCACCAGTGTCTTTATCATCGCTCACAAGTTCTTCATTCACCAGTGTCTTTATCATCGCTCACAAGTTCTTCATTCATCAGTGTCTTTATCATCGCTCACAAATTCTTCATTCATCAGTGTCTTTATCATCGCTCACAAGTTCTTCATTCACCAGTGTCTTTATCATCGCTCACAAATTCTTCAATCATCAGTGTCTTTATCATCGCTCACAAATTCTTCATTCATCAGTGTCTTTATCATCGCTCACAAGTTCTTCATTCACCAGTGTCTTTATCATCGCTCACAAATTCTTCAATCATCGGTGTCTTTATCATCGCTCACAAGTTCTTCATTCACCAGTGTCTTTATCATCACTCACAAGTTCTTCATTCATCGGTGTCTTTATCATCGCTCACAAGTTCTTCATTCATCGGTGTCTTTATCATCGCTCACAAGTTCTTCATTCATCAGTGTTTTTATCATCGCTCACAAGTTCTTCATTCATCGGTGTCTTTATCATCGCTCACAAGTTCTTCATTCATCAGTGTCTTTATCATCGCTCACAAGTTCTTCATTCATCAGTGTCTTTATCATCGCTCACAAGTTCTTCATTCACCAGTGTCTTTATCATCGCTCACAAATTCTTCAATCATCAGTGTCTTTATCATCGCTCACAAGTTCTTCATTCATAAGTGTCTTTATCATCCCTCACAAGTTCTTCATTCATAAGTGTCTTTATCATCGCTCACAAGTTCTTCATTCATCAGTGTCTTTATCATCGCTCACAAGTTCTTCATTCATCAGTGTCTTTATCATCGCTCACAAGTTCTTCATTCACCAGTGTCTTTATCATCGCTCACAAGTTCTTCATTCACCAGTGACTTTATCATCGCTCACAAGTTCTTCATTCATCAGTGACTTTATCATCGCTCACAAGTTCTTCATTCATCAGTGTCTTTATCATCGCTCACAAATTCTTCATTCATCAGTGTCTTTATCATCGCTCACAAGTTCTTCATTCATCAGTGTCTTTATCATCGCTCACAAATTCTTCATTCATCAGTGTCTTTAAACATCGCTCACAAGTTCTTCATTCATCAGTGTCTTTATCATCATTCACAAATTCTTCATTCACCAGTGTCTTTATCATCGCTCACAAGTTCTTCATTCACCAGTGTCTTTATCATCGCTCACAAGTTCTTCATTCATCAGTGTCTTTATCATCGCTCACAAGTTCTTCATTCACCAGTGACTTTATCATCGCTCACAAGTTCTTTATTCACCAGTGTCTTTATCATCGCTCACAAGTTCTTCATTCACCAGTGTCTTTATCATCGCTCACAAGTTCTTCATTCACCAGTGTCTTTATCATCGCTCACAAAATCTTCATTCATGAGTGTCTTTATCATCGCTCACAAGTTCTTCATTCACCAGTGACTTTATCACCGCTCACAAGTTCTTTATTCACCAGTGCCTTTAAACATCGCTCACAAAATCTTCATTCACCAGTGTCTTTATCATCGCTCACAAGTTCTTCATTCATCAGTGTCTTTATCATCGCTCACAAGTTCTTCATTCACCAGTGTCTTTATCATCGCTCACAAGTTCTTCATTCATCAGTGTCTTTATCATCGCTCACAAGTTCTTCATTCACCAGTGTCTTTATCATCGCTCACAAGTTCTTCATTCATCAGTGTCTTTATCATCGCTCACAAGTTCTTCATTCACCAGTGTCTTTATCATCGCTCACAAGTTCTTCATTCACCAGTGTCTTTATCATCGCTCACAAGTTCTTCATTCATCAGTGTCTTTATCATCGCTCACAAGGTCTTCATTCACCAGTGTCTTTATCATCGCTCACAAGTTCTTCATTCACCAGTGTCTTTATCATCGCTCACAAGTTCTTCATTCACCAGTGTCTTTATCATCGCTCACAAATTCTTCATTCACCAGTGTCTTTATCATCGCTCACAAATTCTTCATTCATCAGTGTCTTTATCATCGCTCACAAATTCTTCATTCATCAGTGTCTTTAAACATCGCTCACAAAATCTTCAGTGTCTTTAAACATCGCTCACTAGCTCTTCATTCACCAGTGACTTTAAACATCGCTCACGAATTCTTTAGTGTCTTTCACCTTCGCTCACAAATTCTTTATTCATGTATCTCTAAACATCGCTCACAAATTCTTCAGTAGCCTTTGACAGTGCCCACCAGTCCTCTTTCTTCCATGTGCTGCTGTATTGCTCCCTTCCCTAAATAAAGTTCTTCAGCATTTCTTCATCAAACACAATTGTCAGTGTCCTGTATGAGGAAACCTACTGTATATCCGGCCTTCTCTGCTCCGACCCAGCTGTGGTGCCTCTTCCCGACCACCGGAGGAGCCTCCGAGTTCACAACACTCCCAATCCAGGTCAGTGACTCCCACCAGATGAGGTCACGTGGTCGCGGTTGGTGGGCCCATATTTTTGGACAAAATCATACTAAGCACCTCAGATTTACTCTGTGTTATATTGCAGAGCTTATTATAATGACTGATTAGCAGTGCTTAGTACTTAGGGGTCTATTCATGAAGCAGTGAAAAGAGTGGAGAAGTGAGCCAGTGGAGAAGTTGCGCATGGCAACCAATCAGCTGCTACGAATAATTTTATAAAATGCATTTTATAAATGTTACCTCAACACTGGTTGCCATGGGTAACTTCTCCACTGGCTCACTTCTCCACACTTATCACTGCTTAATGAATAGAACCCTTAGAGTGTGCACCTGCATTTTCACTTATTTACCTAAGACACGTGCTGATATGTGAGGCGTACAGAGCCAGTGGTTTATACTGGCATGTATGGAGGGGCAGACTGACGCAGTGACGGGTATCTTGGTGCGTCCATCAGAAAGACACACAAGTGCTAGATGCACCTACATGTGGAGAATGAAAGTGTTGCTTGTACGCAACTGCAGCCGGTACTGAGGACTGAGGCAGGAGAGGCTGGGAATGTGGCAGCTATGCCTAGAATGTTCTGCAGGGCCCGCATTCCTGTGAGATAGACTGTCCTCAGCAATGACGCAAGAATACCAGATTGAAACATGACTTAGAGAAAAGCACCTTGTTCCATTTATTCTCCTCCAGCCCCCGTGACCCCTGAACAAGAGAGTTTCTAGAGGATTAGTCTAAGGGATCAGAGGGAAAAGGGCAACGCAATTATAATACATTGCATAAGTAGAAATGTGTCACTTAGTATCCGGCCCCTCTGTAGTGTGCGCTGAGGGTGTGGTCACGTAGGAGAGAGAGAGGCGGCCGGCCCCTCTGTAGTGTGCGCTGAGGGTGTGGTCATGTAGGAGAGAGAGAGGCGGCCGGCCCCTCTGTAGTGTGCGCTGAGGGTGTGGTCACGTAGGAGAGAGACAGGCGGCAGGCCCCTCTGTAGTGTGCGCTGAGGGTGCGGTCATGTAGGAGAGAGAGAGGCGGCCGGCCCCTCTGTAGTGTGCGCTGAGGGTGTGGGCATGTAGGAGAGAGAGAGGAGGCCGGCCCCTCTGTAGTGTGCGCTGAGGGTGCGGTCATGTAGGAGAGAGAGAGGTGGCCGGCCCCTCTGTAGTGTGCGCTGAGGGTGTGGCACGTAGGAGAGAGAGAGGCGGCCGGCCCCTCTGTAGTGTGCGCTGAGGGTGTGGCACGTAGGAGAGAGAGAGGAGGCCGGCCCCTCTGTAGTGTGCACTGAGGGTGTGGCACGTAGGAGAGAGAGAGGAGGCCGGCCCCTCTGTAGTGTGCGCTGAGGGTGTGGGCATGTAGGAGAGAGAGAGGAGGCCGCCCCTTTGTAGTGTGCGCTGAGGGTGCAGTCATGTAGGAGAGAGAGGAGGCCGGCCCCTCTGTAGTGTGCGCTGAGGGTGTGGTCACGTAGGAGAGAGAGAGGAGGCCGGCCCCTCTGTAATGTGCGCTGAGGGTGTGGCCACGTAGGAGAGAGAGAGGAGGCCGGCCCCTCTGTAGTGTGCGCTGAGGGTGTGGGCACGTAGGAGAGAGAGAGGAGGCCGGCCCCTCTGTAGTGTCACAACTGAGGGCTTGAGCTGACGGGAGGCAGCCTCAGTTGTAGGGGCTGAGATGTAACGGAACCTGGGAGGTTGTATCAGACCCCTAGACATGTAAGTTACATGTAGAAGAACTGCCCGAAGGCGTGACCACGACAACCAGGGTAAAAGTCAATGATGTTTATTATGACATACTCCGTAACACAGCAGCAAATAAAAGAAAACATAAACTCAGCAGGGAAATAATACAGTTCCTGGGTACTACAGGGTGGCAAGGGCCACAGGGCTCTGGTAGTATGAGATAGTTCTTATAATCTTCTAGTTGGAAAGTCCTTACCAGGCCCGACTGTAGCAATGGAGATAGCCCAGGATCGTACCAGCTGGTGTTCCAGGAAAAGCTGGGCTGCTGTGGGTAAAACGGCTGCTGTGGGTACTGGCTGAAACCAGACTGATGTTGGCACGGAGTGGATACTGGCTGGAACCAGTTAAATAATAAATGTAGCTTGAGAGCGATGAAATATGAAATGATATGGAGCTTGAGAGCGGTGAAATAATAATACCGGTGGTGAGTGGTAATCTGCAGAAAAGGGTACCGGCACTTTAAGAAGAGTTGACCTCTGCTGGAAGCTGAATGCTGTAAGCAGGTGGATCTGTAGCTGGAAGCAGATGAATCCAAAAGGATAGGAGAGTCAGGCTACACCGCAGATGGAAGACAGGAGCAGATCTCTTTAGTGGAGGTTTGGAGATAGGAACTGGAACCTGGAAAACAACCACAGGAGAGAGACAAACTGGAACTAGGTTTGACAACCAAAGCACTGACGCCTTCCTTGCTCAGGCACAGTGTATTTATACCTGCAGCAAGGAAGGCATTGGCTAGGCAATTATGCAGATTAACAATACAAACATCAGATTGGTGGAAATGAGCAGATGACAGAATCCAACATGGCTGCGCCCATGCAGACACTTGGAGGGAAGATTGGTTTGTAATCCATGTGGGAACTTTAACAGTAATGGCGGCGCCGGCCACAGTAAACAGGAGACGCCAGACTGATGAGTGCACATTTGAACCACGCGGGCACAGCGGAGGCCGCGGCTGACGTAATCGCCACTCTGACATCCTGCATGCAGAAACTCAGGGACGGCGGCGGAGGCCGCGGGAGACGCCATTCCGGATGTAACATGGCGCCGCGGTGACAGCGTCTCAGAGTGACAGGAGAGGAGGCAGGAATGTGGACATCAGTATAACAGATGGGATCCGGTCCTGGAACGCTGAGCCAGCCTTAGGAGGCATCTGAAGGGTAAGTGTGACAGGACGGTACCATACGAAAGCACTCGCCGCTTTCGCGTCCCGTTGACTGCGCACAGATTGGAAGGTCAAGCCGCACGAGGCCTGACCACATAGGGGATTCCCGCTTACCGTCAGTAACCGCCTGTTACTGACTCCACCCACTGCGTTGTGGGCGGGTTCTCGCTACCACCACCAAACTCCTAACCTGCCGTGGCGTTTGGAACCACGGTTCTGCTCTGTATGTGCCGACGCACTGCCTTACCACAGCTGTGTGGTGCTGACGAATCCCCACTAGCCACTTGCTAGGCCTCTACCGGTAGCTGGCGGAAGGCGGAGCTTGGAGACGCTAGGTGCTTCCCTGGACAGCCGGAGGACGGGGCTAGGTTTGGCCTAACCCTGTAGGTCACAAGATGAAGCAGTCTTCTTGAGGCAATGATGTTTATTTGCTCAATGATAACCTTTAAAAAGGCTCCTCCCTATTGCTAGGGGCAACAGCATACAATCAGATGTTTTCAGCAGAATAAGATGTTACAATAATACACTCTCCTATGGGCCAACTGCCCTCCTTTTATCCCTCTCCAAGACCCCTTACCACAGGGGGTAAGCCCGCCCTGTGGTGCACAACCAATCAACGTTTACCCATGAGCTGTGCATGCTTTGGTCTCATGCACAGCTAACATTGTCCTCTATGGACAGTGGGGAGTGGTCGGTCTCCTTTGCCTCTCCCATCTTGGAGAATCAGGATACTCCCCGGTGCCGTTCAGTCTGGCTGGGGGGAAGTTTTCCCTCCTAAACTGACTTCCAGAAACCTGCCCGGGACCCATCTTACTGCCTGCAGCCTGGATTTGGGCTCCAGAGCTGGGCAGCCTGGCTACCCGGTCCAGGTCTCCTGGCCACCACGGGTGATCTCCATGGAGCTCCAAGAAACCACTCAGCTTGTTTCATAGCTGAGCTGCTTCTCCTTCTCCCTGTGCCCCTTGGAAATGTGAGGCTGGATGGGAAAGCATTCCGTTTTTGGAGAAAAGGTCTGGGAGAATCCATCAGCCTGCACAGCCATGGATTCCCCCCTCCTGGGACACACAATCAAGTAAGTGCAATTTACCTTTAAATACATTACATTTAAATCACACTGTACATGTTTATACATTTAAATACACTCTGAGCCTGCACAGGCTCCACATACCTAGGCACTGCAGTGCCTTACAACACACTGTACTTTCTACATTTAAACAATGTCTGGTTTGTGGAATACTGTCTGTGCTGGCTCCCCTAGCCCTGCAGCCTGGCTGCTAGGGCTCTCTCAGTGCTGGAGGTATGGGGCTGGCTTCCCCCACCCTCCAGCCTGCCTGCCTGCCACTGGGGTCCAGGGAGCTGGCTCTCCCTGTCCCCCCAGTGTGGCACTAACTCCGTGGCCTCGCCGCATGCAGCGGCGCACCCCCCTGTACTGAAGCCCGGCGGCCCGGGGGACTTGTCCTGGCCGCCGTGACTCTGGCTTTGTTGTAGCGCTGAGGCGCCGGGAGGCGCCGTCCCGGCTGCTGCGGCTGGCCACCCGTGCTGGGCTGAGGCACCGGGAGCAGAGCTCCCGGCCCCCAGCGGCGGCTCTCCCTTCTCCCCGGCGCGCACACTCCAGTGCGCCCGGGGCTACACTGACCGCTGCCGGGAGCGGAGCTCCCGGACTCCGGTGGTCAGCGGCTCCCTCTCCCCCGGCGCGCACACTCTGCTGAGCGCGCCGGGGGCTGTCCTCCCTGCCGTGGTTTCCGGAGCGGTCCGGGACCACGGCACATACAAAAAGTACACATTTTTAAACATATTTCTAAACACGGCGCCTAGCGCCCAATACATTTCAAATCTGGCGCCAAGCGCCCATTGTCCTTAAAAATGGCACCGGGCACTAGGGGTTAACCCCTTCATTTGCCTCGTGGCTGGGGCTCTCCGGCCACAGTAAGTAATGGCGTCCAGATACCCGGATCGTGACAGCACCCCCCCCCTTTAGGAGTGGCCCCAGGACACTTCTTTGGTTTTGAGGAAACTTGGAATGTCCTGGGTATTTTTAAGAAGGAAGGCAACTGGAGTCTGTAAGCAACAGGATTGATGACTTGTTCAATTTTGAAAGGACAGATGTAGCGAGGTGCAAACTTCATACTGGGAACTCTTAACCTCAAATTCTTCGTGGATAACCATACCCGATCACCCACCTTGAGAGCAGGAACCGCTCTACGCTTCTTATCCGCAAACTTCTTGTACCTGAACGATGCCTTGAGCAGAGCTGCTCGTACACTCTTCCAGTTGTTTGCAAACTGATGCAAGATGATATCCACTGCTGGAACAGAAGTTGCTGGAAGCGGTTGGAACTCAGGAACTTTAGGGTGGAATCCAAAGTTAGTGAAGAATGGTGTTGAAGAAGATGAGGAATGATACTGGTTGTTATGACAGAACTCGGCCCAGGGAAGTAATTGAACCCAGTCATCTTGAGAGGAAGACACATAGATGCGGAGGAAGGCCTCCAAGTCCTGATTCACCCTCTCAGTTTGACCATTGGTCTGAGGATGGTAAGCCGTGGAAAACTTTAGCTTGACTTGGAGGACTTGACATAAACTTCGCCAGAATTTGGCTGTGAATTGGACTCCTCGATCTGAGATAATTTCTTCAGGAAGACCGTGGAGTCGGAAGATCTCTTGTATGAACACCTGAGCCAACTTGGAAGCTGACGGAAGACCGGTGAGAGGAATGAAGTGTGCCATCTTGGTGAGCCGGTCAACTACCACCCAGATGGTATTGAACTTGTTGCACATGGGTAAGTCTGTAATGAAATCCATCGACAGATGGGTCCATGGTCGACGGGGAACGGATAGTGGAACCAGTTGCCCCGCAGGCGACTGGCGGGATACTTTATGTTGGGCACACTTTGGGCAAGATGCAATAAACTCCGTGACGTCCTTTTTCAGAGTTGGCCACCAATAGGACCTAGAGATAAACTCCAGGGTTTTTTGGATACCTGTATGTCCGGCAAAACGGGAAGCATGGGCCCAATGCATGAGCTTCTTCCTTAGCACCAGCTTCACAAAACTTTTCCCTAGTGGGGGCGTAGAGTCCATCCCTACCGTGGAGAATGCCAACGGATTAATAATAGGATGCTTGTCTGAAGACTCCGACTCATTTTCTTGCTCCCATGAGCGGGAAAGGGCATCGGCCTTACGATTCTGAGAGCCCGGACAGAACTGGAGTTTAAAGTCGAACCTGGAAAAGAAAAGTGCCCATCTGGCCTGACGAGGGTTGAGACATTGTGCGCCTTTCAGATATAAAAGATTCTTGTGGTCGGTAAGTATGGTGATTGAATGAGAAGCTCCCTCCAACAGATATCTCCACTCCTCTAGAGCGAGCTTGATGGCTAGCAACTCCTGGTCGCCAATGGCATAGTTGTGCTCAGCTGGGGAGAACTTCCGGGAGAAGAAACTGCAAGGGTGTAAATGGCCATCTTTAGCCCTCTGAGATAACACCGCTCCTACTCCAACGGAGGAGGCATCCACCTCTAAGATGAAAGGAGAGTCGATGTCGGGCTGTTTCAGAACTGGTGCAGAGATGAACCGTTGTTTTAAAAGATGAAAAGCTTGCGTAGCTTCTTCAGACCACTTGGACGGGTTAGCACCCTTCTTAGTTAATGCAGTAATAGGCGCCACAATGGTGGAAAAGTCTCGTATAAACTTTCTGTAATAATTGGCGAACCCTAAGAACCTCTGGACCCCTTTGAGGGTTAAGGGTATCGGCCAATTCTGGATTGCTTGTAGTTTCTCAGGATCCATCTCTAGTCCGGAACCGGACACAATGTAACCTAGAAACGGAATGGACTTGACTTCAAAGACGCATTTCTCTAATTTGCAATAGAGATGATTGACACGGAGACGGGACAGAACCTCTTTTACCCAAAAACGATGTTCCTCTAAATTGTTGGCAAAAATGAGGATATCATCTAGATAGACCACGACATGGCGGTATAAAATGTCTCTGAAGATCTCATTGACAAAATGCTGGAAGACAGCTGGAGCATTGCTCAATCCGAAGGGCATGACGAGGTACTCATAATGTCCGTCACGGGTGTTAAAGGCGGTCTTCCACTCGTCACCCTCATGGATCCGGATGAGATTGTATGCACCTCTCAAGTCCAGCTTTGTGAAGATGGTAGCTCCGCTAACTCTATCAAAGAGCTCAGTAATCAGGGGTAGAGGATAGCGGTTCTTGATGGTAATGTCGTTCAGACCTCTGTAGTCGATGCACGGCCGCAGACCACCATCTTTTTTCTTTACGAAAAAGAAGCCTGCGCCGGCTGGAGAAGAGGAAGGTCGAATGAACCCCTTTGCTAGGTTCTCTTTAATGTATTCCTCCATAGAATGCGTCTCAGGCAGAGACAACGGGTAAGTTCGGCCTCGAGGTGGAACCTTCCCTGGAACGAGATCAATCGGGCAGTCCCATTCTCTATGAGGAGGAAGGATATCAGCAGAAGCTTTACTGAACACATCCGTGAAATCTTGATATGGAGGAGGTGGAACATCAGACGACCTGGGGAAGGAAGAACAGACAGGCAATACTTTAAACAAACATGTCTCAGCACAGAAGGGACCCCATGCCAGAATTTGCGTAGTCGTCCAATCAATTGATGGATTGTGAAGATGGAGCCATGGAAGGCCCAGAACCACAGGATGTGTGGCTCTTGGAATCACTAAAAAAGAGATAAATTCAGAATGAAGAACTCCCACTCTCAGACGAACTGGTAGAGTCCTTAGAGAAATAACTGCATCGAAAATCTTGCTGCCATCCACGGCAGTCAAGGAGATGGACGAAGGAAGTCTCTCGGTGGGTAGGGACCACCGTTTAACATAGGCTTCGGTAATAAAGTTCCCAGCTGCTCCGGAAACAAGAAGGGCAATGACGTTCCGGTAACGTTGAGCAATTTGGAGCGAGACTGGGAGATTACAATCATGAGGAGATGGAGAGGAGATCATTACTCCTAGCCGGCCCTCTCCTTGGCGAGCTAGGATTTGGAGTTTTCCCGGACGTTTGGGACAGGCATTGATGGTGTGAGACGGAGCTGCACAGTAAAGACAAAGAGACTCAGAGAGACGTCTTCGGCGCTCAGCAGGAGTTAAACGGGAACGGCCAATTTGCATGGGCTCATCTTTAGATGGTGACAGTTGGCGAGGAGGAGGAGCAGAAGATTTTGTAGCAGATGATCTTCCACGCTCAGTTGCTCTTTCTCTGAAACGTAAATCGACTTTCGTGCAGAGTGAGATTAGCTCATCTAATTTGGAAGGCAAGTCTCTGGTAGCTAACTCATCTTTAATATGCTCAGATAAGCCATGCCAGAATGCAGCATACAGGGCCTCGTCGTTCCATGCCAGTTCGGATGCCAGGATCTGGAACTGTATAAGATACTGTCCTACAGTACGTGATCCCTGGTGTAAACGGAGAATCTCAGATGAGGCTGAAGTTACCCGGCCTGGCTCGTCGAAGATACGCCTGAATGTTGACACAAATGCCGTGTAGGAGGATAGCAGGGTATCAGACCTCTCCCATAACGGTGATGCCCAATCAAGGGTTGAGCCACTGAGAAGAGAGATAATGTAGGCAATTTTAGTACGGTCACTGGGAAAATTGCCAGGTTGTAGCTCAAAATGAATTTCACACTGGTTGAGAAATCCCCTGCAGAATCTTGGAGATCCGTCAAATTTTGCTGGCGTTGGAAGATGAAGACGTGGAGCAGAAATGGGTAAGGTGGGTGGGGTTATAGCTGGAGTCACTGTGGTTGACGCACTGGACGCGCCTGATCCACGGAGGGTTGTCTGAATCCCATCCAGCCGAGTAGAGAGATCCTGGAGACAGCGGACGATGTGGCCCTGTGCAGCCTCCTGATGTTCAAGTCGGGCTGCCAGTTCTTGCATCGGCCTGGCCGCTTGATCCTGGTCTCCGGCTGGATTCATATGGTCAGTGCTTACTGTCACAACTGAGGGCCTGAGCTGACGGGAGGCAGCCTCAGTTGTAGGGGCTGAGATGTAACGGAACCTGGGAGGTTGTATCAGACCCCTAGACATGTAAGTTACATGTAGAAGAACTGCCCGAAGGCGTGACCACGACAACCAGGGTAAAAGTCAATGATGTTTATTATGACATACTCCGTAACACAGCAGCAAATAAAAGAAAACATAAACTCAGCAGGGAAATAATACAGTTCCTGGGTACTACAGGGTGGCAAGGGCCACAGGGCTCTGGTAGTATGAGATAGTTCTTATAATCTTCTAGTTGGAAAGTCCTTACCAGGCCCGACTGTAGCAATGGAGATAGCCCAGGATCGTACCAGCTGGTGTTCCAGGAAAAGCTGGGCTGCTGTGGGTAAAACGGCTGCTGTGGGTACTGGCTGAAACCAGACTGATGTTGGCACGGAGTGGATACTGGCTGGAACCAGTTAAATAATAAATGTAGCTTGAGAGCGATGAAATATGAAATGATATGGAGCTTGAGAGCGGTGAAATAATAATACCGGTGGTGAGTGGTAATCTGCAGAAAAGGGTACCGGCACTTTAAGAAGAGTTGACCTCTGCTGGAAGCTGGATGCTGTAAGCAGGTAATTCTGTAACTGGAAGCAGATGAATCCAAAAGGATAGGAGAGTCAGGCTACACCGCAGATGGAAGACAGGAGCGGGTCTCTTTAGTGGAGGTTTGGAATTAGGAACTGGAACCTGGAAAACAACCACAGGAGAGAGACAAACTGGAACTAGGTTTGACAACCAAAGCACTGACGCCTTCCTTGCTCAGGCACAGATTACTTATACCTGCAACAAGGAAGGGATTGGCTAGGCAATTATGCAGATTAACAATGCAAACAACAGATTGGTGGAAATGAGCAGATGACAGAATCCAACATGGCTGCGCCCATGCAGACACTTGGAGGGAAGACTGGTTTGTAATCCATGTGGGAACTTTAACAGTAATGGCGGCGCCGGCCACAGTAAACAGGAGACGCCAGACTGATGAGTGCACATTTGAACCACGCGGGCACAGCGGAGGCCGCGGCTGACGTAATCGCCACTCTGACATCCTGCATGCAGAAACTCAGGGACGGCGGCGGAGGCCGCGGGAGACGCCATTCCGGATGTAACATGGCGCCGCGGTGACAGCGTCTCAGAGTGACAGGAGAGGAGGCAGGAATGTGGACATCAGTATAACAGATGGGATCCGGTCCTGGAACGCTGAGCCAGCCTTAGGAGGCATCTGAAGGGTAAGTAATGGCGTCCAGATACCTGGATCGTGACATGTAGTGTGCGCTGAGGGTGCGGTCATGTAGGAGAGAGAGAGGCGGCCGGCCCCTCTGTAGTGTGCGCTGAGGGTGTGGCACGTAGGAGAGAGAGCGGAGGCCGGCCCCTCTGTAGTGTGCGCTGAGGGTGTGGGGGCACGTAGGAGAGAGAGAGGCGGCCGGCCCCTCTGTAGTGTGCGCTGAGGGTGTGGCATGTAGGAGAGAGAGAGGAGGCCGGCCCTTCTGTAGTGTGCGCTGAGGGTTTGGGCACGTAGGAGAGAGAGAGGTGGCCGGCCCCTCTGTAGTGTGCACTGAGGGTGTGGTCACGTAGGAGAGTGAGAGGAGGCCGGCCCCTCTGTAGTGTGCGCTGAGGGTGTGGTCATGTAGGAGAGAGAGAGGCGGCCGGCCCCTCTGTAGTGTACGCTGAGGGTGTGGGCACGTAGGAGAGAGAGAGAGGAGGCCGGCCCCTCTGTAGTGTGCGCTGAGGGTGTGGGCATGCAGGAAAGAGAGAGGAGGCCGGCCCCTCTGTAGTGTGCGCTGAGGGTGTGGTCACGTAGGAGAGAGAGAGGAGGCCAGCCCCTCTGTAGTGTGGCCGGCCCCTCTGTAGTGTGCGCTGAGGGTGTGGCCACGTAGGAGAGAGAGAGGAGGCCGGCCCCTCTGTAGTGTGCGCTGAGGGTTTGGGCACGTTGGAGAGAGAGAGGAGGCCGGCCCCTCTGTAGTGTGCGCTGAGGGTGTGGTCACGTAGGAGAGAGAGAGGTGGCCGGCCCCTCTGTAGTGTGCGCTGAGGGTGTGGTCATGTAGGAGAGAGAGAGGCGGCCGGCCCCTCTGTAGTGTGCGCTGAGGGTGTGGACACGTAGGAGAGAGAGGAGGCCGGCCCCTCTGTAGTGTGCGCTGAGGGTGTGGTCATGTAGGAGAGAGAGAGGCGGCCGGCCCCTCTGTAGTGTGCGCTGAGGGTGTGGCATGTAGGAGAGAGAGAGGAGGCCGGCCCCTCTGTAGTGTGCGCTGAGGGTGTGGGCACGTAGGAGAGAGAGAGGAGGCTGGCCCCTCTGTAGTGTGCGCTGAGGGTGTGGGCATGTAGGAGAGAGAGAGGCGGCCAGCCCCTCTGTAGTGTGCGCTGAGGGTGTGGGCATGTAGGAGAGAGAGAGGCGGCCAGCCCCTCTGTAGTGTGCGCTGAGGATGTGGGTACGTAGGAGAGAGAGAGGTGGCCGGCCCCTCTGTAGTGTGCGCTGAGGGTGTGGGCACGTAGGAGAGAGTGAGGAGGCCGGCCCCTCTGTAGTGTGCGCTGAGGGTGTGGGCACGTAGGAGAGAGAGAGGAGGCCGGCCCCTCTGTAGTGTGCGCTGAGGGTGTGGGCACGTAGGAGAGAGAGGCGTCCGGCCCCTCTGTAGTGTGCGCTGAGGGTGTGGGCACGTAGGAGAGAGAGAGGAGGCCAGCCCCTCTGTAGTGTGCGCTGAGGGTGTGGTCACGTAGGAGAGAGAGAGAGGCGGCCGGCCCCTCTGTAGTGTGCGCTGAGGGTGTGGTCACGTAGGAGAGAGAGAGAGGCGGCCGGCCCCTCTGTAGTGTGCGCTGAGGGTGTGTGCACGTAGGAGAGAGAAAGGCGGCCGGCCCCTCTGTAGTGTGCGCTGAGGGTGTGGGCACGTAGGAGAGAGAGAGGAGGCCGGCCCCTCTGTAGTGTGCGCTGAGGGTTTGGGCACGTAGGAGAGAGAGAGGAGGCCGGCCCCTCTGTAGTGTGCGCTGAGGGTGTGGTCATGTAGGAGAGAGAGAGGCGGCCGGCCCCTCTGTAGTGTGCGCTGAGGGTGGGGACACGTAGGAGAGAGAGAGGAGGCCGGCCCCTCTGTAGTGTGCGCTGAGGGTGAGGCACGTAGGAGAGAGAGAGGAGGCCGGCCCCTCTGTAGTGTGCGCTGAGGGTGTGGCATGTAGGAGAGAGAGCGGAGGCCGGCCCCTCTGTAGTGTGCGCTGAGGGTGTGGGGGCACGTAGGAGAGAGAGAGGCGGCCGGCCCCTCTGTAGTGTGCGCTGAGGGTGTGGCCACGTAGGAGAGAGAGAGGAGGCCGGCCCCTCTGTAGTGTGCGCTGAGGGTTTGGGCACGTAGGAGAGAGAGAGGTGGCCGGCCCCTCTGTAGTGTGCGCTGAGGGTGTGGTCATGTAGGAGAGAGAGAGGCGGCCGGCCCCTCTGTAGTGTGCGCTGAGGGTGTGGACACGTAGGAGAGAGAGGAGGCCGGCCCCTCTGTAGTGTGCGCTGAGGGTGTGGTCATGTAGAAGAGAGAGAGGCGGCCGGCCCCTCTGTAGTGTAAAAAATAATCATTTTTTCTTTAATGGTGAATTTTTTCTTCAAAAGAACGGTACTGCGATGGGGACGAAATTCGCCCCAAGCTACGCTAATTTGTTTATGAGCTATTGGGAAAATAGAGCCATCTACGATGGCGTAGCTTGGGGTGGACCCCTTCTATATTGGTTTCGCTACATCGATGATGTGCTTCTGTTTTGGAACTCCTCTCAGGAAGAATTAGGAGAATTCTTTGAATCATTGAATGAGAACAATGTCAACTTAAAATTCACGTTCACCAGCAGTCGGGAGCAAATTAATTTCCTAGATTTGACCATTTATCAGGAAAATAATACTCTTAACACTAAAATTTATCAGAAACCTACAGATGTAAATACTTATATTCCTATTGACAGCCAACATCATGCCTTATGGTTGAAAGGGGTCCCAAAGAGCCAATTCTTACGAGTGCGGAGGAACTGCAGTCATGATCAGGTCTTTAAACAACAGTCACTCCAAATGAAGAAGAACTTCGTCGGGAAAGGATATAATGAGGAAGATTTGAACCAAGTCATCTGTGAAGTAGAGCAAATAGACCGCACATCCTTATTGTCATCTAATCGGACCAAGAAGAAAGAAAATTCCAACAAACTCACTTGGGCCTTCATATCTCAGTACGACTCCCAGCATAGACAAATTGAGAAAGTCATTAGGAAAAACTGGTATCTCCTAACTAGAGACCCGATCCTTGCCAACATAATACCAAAAAAAACAAATGTTGTATATAGGAAATCAAGAAATCTAAAAAACCATCTAGTAAGGAGCGCTTTGCCCATGCCGACTCGAAACCTAATTAGAACTAAGGGCTTCCACAGATGTGGGCTGTGCATTGGTTGTAAAAACATTAAAGATCCTACCAGTAAACATTCCGAAGTAACAGTTAATAATGTCATCTTTAAAATCAGGGACTTTATCACCTGCCATACTGCAAATGTGATCTACTTGATTGAATGTTCCTGTGGCCTTCATTATATTGGTAGAACCACAAGACCGCTCAAGATAAGAATAGGCGAACATCTACGAAATGTAAAAAAAGGAGTAGAGACCCACCATCTGTCTAACCATTTCAAAAAGAAACACAACTGCTCCATTCAACACATAAAGAAGTTTATTGGAATCAAACATATTAAATCTACCTGGAGAGATAAGAACATCGATAAAAACCTTGCCATCTCCGAGATGAAAATTATTTATTCACTTAATACCCTTACCCCAGGGGGACTAAACCACGACTTCGAACTTAAATGGTTTCTTTAATTGACATCAGAGAGATAAGTAGACACTTATTAATGTCATTCCCCTATCCTGCCTTATTGGTCTGCGAAATTTATTGACAGTTAGGGCTTGTGATGAACCAACTCAAGGAGTTAGTATTTCATTCATAATACTCCCTGTTATTTATTAACAAACTCACTGTGAAGATTTAGTAGGTTTTTTAGATATTTCTTTGATGTTTTTTTTTTTCCTTGATGTTTGGTAATACAGTAATTCTATACTTGTTTATTTCAGCAGTTGTGAGCATAAATACTGGGATACTCTAACTAGGAGAGAAAGGAGAGGATTATGGCTATTAATTTTATCCATTGCAAATTACGAATGACTATTTAGAACTACTAAAATGGCTCCTGCTGTGTACTACAAAGACCATAATCCCCCGTGATGCGGCTGGTCGACATTTAATTGATTGACACCACTGAGAAACCACAACGTGATTATTCTGTCAGCAAAAGCAGTGGAAGGACTGTGGCCAGAAACTACATCACCCATAATTCCGAGGGAGACATAAGGTCTCCGTCCTCTGTTTCCACTGCACATAAAGAACTACACCAGGAGACTACATTTCCTATAATCCTAAGCGGGATGTAATATCCGGTAACCGCCGCCACTTCCTTCGTTTTGAAGACTACACTACCCAGAATTCCGAGCAAAATGAAAACTTCCGTTTTCTCCGATATCTGCACATAAAGAACTACGACAGGAGACTGCATTTCCCACAATCCCTAGTGGGACGCAACGTCCGGTTGCCGCCGCTATTCCACTTCCTTCAGAAGACTACAATACCCACAATTCCGAGCGGGATGAAAACTTCCGGTTTCCTCGACATCAGCATTTATTTTAAAGAATTATTATCAGGACAATGGAGGAAATATGCATATGGACGATTAGTTATCTCTGTATACAACAGGAAGCTATTTTATATATGTGTATGTTCAATTTTATATTTTTCTTGTTACTTCCGGTTCCGGTCACATGACCAGAAGTAATTTATTATTACTATAAATAGGGCAACCTATTGTACAGACCCTCATGCCTTGAAAAAGAGTCTTTGACTCGAAACGCGTTGGCAAAGAGGGAGCATTGCATCAGCGGACCTGTCAACCCCACCTGAGGGAAGGTAAGACCTTGTCCTTTCTTTTTTTTGGAACCTACATAAGTTGGCCACTTTCATGTTCCAAGACGGTACTTACCTCCCTCAGACTTTGACTCTTACGCTGAATCAAGCCTTTTATGTTGTATTTTATCTTTGAATAAAATCATATTCTTTTATCCCCTTTGGACGGAGCTTATTTTCAAAGAAACCGTGATGTGAGGAGACATTCAGCTGTCAGAGTGAGTGTTAGGTACGCTGATCTCGTACCAACATTTCTGAAAGAAATTGGTTATTATTTCCTTGTGAAAATCATTTGCTATGGTCTGAAAAGATACCTTTATATGAGTAAAGATACCCGCCTCCATGTAAGTGAGGTGTGTTCATGTGAAGATACCTAAAGTTTAAAGATACCTTTATGTATATCATCCGACGACTCACATCGTAAGTGAGGTACGCCGGATGAAATTGATTAAGTTTTTGCTGTAGGACACATAACAATACTACACATTGTGTATTTTCTTTTCATATCCGTCTTCTGTGGTCGAGTGCTACATCAAGGATCCGGACACAGAACCTTCCGGTCCATTATTGGGATATACAGAGCATAGCTAAGTATTCTCATTCCCTCCCTATACCATTCTTACTTGCACGTTAGCGCCATCTAGTCCATAAAATCACTTTTTTCTGTTCAAATTTCTGGATCTTTTTTGGGATAGGTCCATCTCTTGGACTTAGAAGGCAGCCAACGGTAGATAAGGAGCGCCCAAGAGGTTTTTCACGTTTTTTAGCATCATGGCCCCTCTGTAGTGTGCGCTGAGGGTGTGGGCACGTAGGAGAGAGAGTGGCGGCCGGCCCCTCTGTAGTGTGCGCTGAGGGTGTGGGTACGTAGGAGAGAGAGAGGTGGACGGCCCCTCTGTAGTGTGCGCTGAGGGTGTGGCACGTAGGAGAGAGAGAGGCGGCCGGCCCCTCTGTAGTGTGCGCTGAGGGTGTGGTCACGTAGGAGAGAGAGAGGAGGCCGGCCCCTCTGTAGTGTGTGCTGAGGGTGTGGCACGTAGGAGAGAGAGAGGAGGCCGGCCCCTCTGTAGTGTGTGATGAGGGTGTGGCACGTAGGAGAGAGAGAGGAGGCCGGCCCCTCTGTAGTGTGCGCTGAGGGTGTAGCACGTAGGAGAGAGAGAGGAGGCCGGCCCCTCTGCAGTGTGCGCTGAGGGTTTGGGTACGTAGGAGAGAGAGAGGCGGCCGGCCCCTCTGTAGTGTGCGCTGAGGGTGTGGTCACGTAGGAGAGAGAGAGGAGGCCGGCCCCTCTGTAGTGTGTGCTGAGGGTGTGGCACGTAGGAGAGAGAGAGGAGGCCGGCCCCTCTGTAGTGTGTGCTGAGGGTGTGGCACGTAGGAGAGAGAGAGGAGGCCGGCCCCTCTGTAGTGTGCGCTGAGGGTGTGGCACGTAGGAGAGAGAGAGGAGACCGGCCCCTCTGCAGTGTGCGCTGAGGGTTTGGGTACGTAGGAGAGAGAGAGGCGGCCGGCCCCTCTGTAGTGTGCGCTGAGGGTGTGGTCACGTAGGAGAGAGAGAGGAGGCCGGCCCCTCTGCAGTGTGCGCTGAGGGTTTGGGTACGTAGGAGAGAGAGAGGAGGCCGGCCCCTCTGTAGTGTGCGCTGAGGGTGTGGGCACGTTGGAGAGAGAGAGGAGGCCGGCCCCTCTGTAGTGTGCGCTGAGGGTGTGGTCACGTAGGAGAGAGAGGTGGCAGGCCCCTCTGTAGTGTGCGCTGGGGGTGTAGTCATGTAGGAGAGAGAGAGGCGGCCGGCCCATCTGTAGTGTGCGCTGAGGGTGTGGGCACGTAGGAGAGAGAGAGGCGGCCGGCCCCTCTGTAGTGTGCGCTGAGGGTGTGGTTACGTAGGAGAGAGAGAGGAGGCCGGCCCCTCTGTAGTGTGCGCTGAGGGTGTGGGCACGTAGGAGAGAGAGAGGAGGCCGGCCCCTCTGTAGTGTGCGCTGAGGGTGTGGTCACGTAGGAGAGAGATAGGAGGCCGGCCCCTCTGTAGTGTGCGCTGAGGGTTTGGGCATGTAGTAGAGAGAGAGGCGGCTGGCCCTTCTGTAGTGTGCGCTGAGGGTGTGGGCACGTAGGAGAGAGAGAGGCGGCCGGCCCCTCTGTAGTGTGCGCTGAGGGTGTGGTCACGTAGGAGAGAGATAGGAGGCCGGCCCCTCTGTAGTGTGCGCTGAGGGTGCGGTCACGTAGGAGAGAGAGAGGCGGCCGGCCCCTCTGTAGTGTGCGCTGACGGTGTGGGCACGTAGGAGAGAGAGAGGAGGCCGGCCCCTCTGTAGTGTGCGCTGAGGGTGTGGGCACGTAGGAGAGAGAGAGGAGGCCGGCCCCTCTGTAGTGTGCGCTGAGGGTGCGGTTACGTAGGAGAGAGAGAGGAGGCTGGCCCCTCTGTAGTGTGCGCTGAGGGTTTGGGCACGTAGGAGAGAGAGAGGCGGCCGGCCCCTCTGTAGTGTGCGCTGAGGGTGTAGGCACGTAGGAGAGAGTGAGGCGGCCGGCCCCTCTGTAGTGTGCGCTGAGGGTTTGGGCATGTAGTAGAGAGAGAGGCGGCCGGCCCCTCTGTAGTGTGCGCTGATGGTGTGGTCACGTAGGAGAGAGAGAGGAGGCCGGCCCCTCTGTAGTGTGCGCTGAGGGTGTGGGCACGTAGGAGAGAGAGAGGCGGCTGGCCCCTCTGTAGTGTGCGCTGAGGGTGTGGTCACGTAGGAGAGAGAGAGGAGGCCGGCCCCTCTGTAGTGTGCGCTGAGGGTGTGGCACGTAGGAGAGAGAGAGGCGGCCGGCCCCTCTGTAGTGTGCGCTGAGGGTGTGGCACGTAGGAGAGAGAGAGGAGGCCGGCCCCTCTGTAGTATGCGCTGAGGGTGTCGCCACGTAGGAGAGAGAGAGAGGAGGCCGGCCCCTCTGTACTGTGCGCTGAGGGTGTGGCCACGTAGGAGAGAGAGAGGAGGCCGGCTCCTCTGTAGTGTGCGCTGAGGGTGTGGGCACGTAGGAGAGAGAGAGGCGGCCGGCCCCTCTGTAGTGTGCGCTGAGGGTGTGGGCACGTAGGAGAGAGAGAGGCGGCCGGCCCCTCTGTAGTGTGCGCTGAGGGTGTGGCCCGTAGGAGAGAGAGAGGCGGCCGTCCCCTCTGTAGTGTGCGCTGAGGGTGTGGGCACGTAGGAGAGAGAGAGGAGGCCGGCCCCTCTGTAGTGTGCGCTGAGGGTGTGGTCACGTAGGAGAGAGAGAGGAGGCCGGCCCCTCTGTAGTGTGCGCTGAGGGTGTGGCACGTAGGAGAGAGAGAGGCGGCCGGCCCCTCTGTAGTGTGCGCTGAGGGTGTGGCACGTAGGAGAGAGAGAGGAGGCCGGCCCCTCTGTAGTGTGCGCTGAGGGTGTCGCCACGTAGGAGAGAGAGAGAGGAGGCCGGCCCCTCTGTAGTGTGCGTTGAGGGTGTGGCCACGTAGGAGAGAGAGAGGAGGCCGGCCCCTCTGTAGTGTGCGCTGAGGGTGTGGGCACGTAGGAGAGAGAGAGGCGGCCGGCCCCTCTGTAGTGTGCGCTGAGGGTGTGGGCACGTAGGAGAGAGAGAGGCGGCCGGCCCCTCTGTAGTGTGCGCTGAGGGTGTGGCCCGTAGGAGAGAGAGAGGCGGCCGTCCCCTCTGTAGTGTGCGCTGAGGGTGTGGGCACGTAGGAGAGAGAGAGGAGGCCGGCCCCTCTGTAGTGTGCGCTGAGGGTGTGGGCACGTAGGAGAGAGAGAGGAGGCCGGCCCCTCTGTAGTGTGCGCTGAGGGTGTGGCCACGTAGGAGAGAGAGAGGTGGCCGGCCCCTCTGTAGTGTGCGCTGAGGGTTTGGGCACGTAGGAGAGAGAGAGGAGGCCGGCCCCTCTGTAGTGTGCGCTGAGGGTGCGGTTACGTAGGAGAGAGAGAGGAGGCTTGCCCCTCTGTAGTGTGCGCTGAGGGTTTGGGCACGTAGGAGAGAGAGAGGCGGCCGGCCCCTCTGTAGTGTGCGCTGAGGGTGTAGGCACGTAGGAGAGAGTGAGGCGGCCGGCCCCTCTGTAGTGTGCGCTGAGGGTTTGGGCATGTAGTAGAGAGAGAGGCGGCCGGCCCCTCTGTAGTGTGCGCTGATGGTGTGGTCACGTAGGAGAGAGAGAGGAGGCCGGCCCCTCTGTAGTGTGCGCTGAGGGTGTGGGCACGTAGGAGAGAGAGAGGCGGCTGGCCCCTCTGTAGTGTGCGCTGAGGGTGTGGTCACGTAGGAGAGAGAGAGGAGGCCGGCCCCTCTGTAGTGTGCGCTGAGGGTGTGGCACGTAGGAGAGAGAGAGGCGGCCGGCCCCTCTGTAGTGTGCGCTGAGGGTGTGGCACGTAGGAGAGAGAGAGGAGGCCGGCCCCTCTGTAGTATGCGCTGAGGGTGTCGCCACGTAGGAGAGAGAGAGAGGAGGCCGGCCCCTCTGTACTGTGCGCTGAGGGTGTGGCCACGTAGGAGAGAGAGAGGAGGCCGGCCCCTCTGTAGTGTGCGCTGAGGGTGTGGGCACGTAGGAGAGAGAGAGGCGGCCGGCCCCTCTGTAGTGTGCGCTGAGGGTGTGGGCACGTAGGAGAGAGAGAGGCGGCCGGCCCCTCTGTAGTGTGCGCTGAGGGTGTGGCCCGTAGGAGAGAGAGAGGCGGCCGTCCCCTCTGTAGTGTGCGCTGAGGGTGTGGGCACGTAGGAGAGAGAGAGGAGGCCAGCCCCTCTGTAGTGTGCGCTGAGGGTGTGGTCACGTAGGAGAGAGAGAGGAGGCCGGCCCCTCTGTAGTGTGCGCTGAGGGTGTGGCACGTAGGAGAGAGAGAGGCGGCCGGCCCCTCTGTAGTGTGCGCTGAGGGTGTGGCACGTAGGAGAGAGAGAGGAGGCCGGCCCCTCTGTAGTGTGCGCTGAGGGGTGTCGCCACGTAGGAGAGAGAGAGAGGAGGCCGGCCCCTCTGTAGTGTGCGCTGAGGGTGTGGCCACGTAGGAGAGAGAGAGGAGGCGGGCCCCTCTGTAGTGTGCGCTGAGGGTGTGGGCACGTAGGAGAGAGAGAGGCGGCCGGCCCCTCTGTAGTGTGCGCTGAGGGTGTGGGCACGTAGGAGAGAGAGAGGCGGCCGGCCCCTCTGTAGTGTGCGCTGAGGGTGTGGCCCGTAGGAGAGAGAGAGGCGGCCGTCCCCTCTGTAGTGTGCGCTGAGGGTGTGGGCACGTAGGAGAGAGAGAGGAGGCCGGCCCCTCTGTAGTGTGCGCTGAGGGTGTGGGCACGTAGGAGAGAGAGAGGAGGCCGGCCCCTCTGTAGTGTGCGCTGAGGGTGTGGCCACGTAGGAGAGAGAGAGGTGGCCGGCCCCTCTGTAGTGTGCGCTGAGGGTTTGGGCACGTAGGAGAGAGAGAGGAGGCCGGCCCCTCTGTAGTGTGCGCTGAGGGTGTGGTCACGTAGGAGAGAGAGAGGAGGCCGACCCCTCTGTAGTGTGCGCTGAGGGTGTGGTCACGTAGGAGAGAGAGAGGCGGCCGGCCCCTCTGTAGTGTGCGCTGAGGGTGTGGTCACGTAGGAGAGAGAGGAGGCCGGCCCCTCTGTAGTGTGCGCTGAGGGTGGGGACGCGTAGGAGAGAGAGAGGAGGCCGGCCCCTCTGTAGTGTGCGCTGAGGGTGTGGTAACGTAGGAGAGAGAGAGGAGGCCGGCCCCTCTGTAGTGTGCGCTAAGGGTGTGGGCACGTAGGAGAGAGATGAGGCCGGCCCCTCTGTAGTGTGCGCTGAGGGTGTGGGGGCACATAGGAGAGAGAGAGGAGGCCGGCCCCTCTGTAGTGTGCGCTGAGGGTGTGGGGGCACGTAGGAGAGAGAGAGGAGGCCGGCCCCTCTGTAGTGTGCGCTGAGGGTGTGGGCACGTAGGAGAGAGAGAGGCGGCCGGCCCTTCTGTAGTGTGCGCTGAGGGTGTGGGCACGTAGGAGAGAGAGAGGCGGCCGGCCCATCTTTAGTGTGCGCTGAGGGTGTGGGCACTTAGGAGAGAGAGTGGCGGCCGGCCCCTCTGTAGTGTGCGCTGAGGGTCTGGTCACGTAGGAAAGAGAGTGGCGGCCGGCCCCTCTGTAGTGTGCGCTGGGGGTGTGGGCATGTAGGAGAGAGAGAGGCGGCCGGCCCCTCTGTAGTGTGCGCTGAGGGTGTGGGCACGTAGGAGAGAGAGGCGGCCGGCCCCTCTGTAGTGTGCGCTGGGGGGTGTGGGCACGTAGGAGAGAGAGAGGCGGCCGGCCCCTCTGTAGTGTGCGCTGAGGGTGTGGGCATGTAGGAGAGAGAGAGTAGGCCGGCCCCTCTGTAGTGTGTGCTGAGGGTGTGGTTACGTAGGAGAGAGAGAGGCGGCCGGCCCCTCTGTAGTGTGCGCTGAGGGTGTGGGCACGTAGGAGAGAGAGTGGCGGCCGGCCCCTCTGTAGTGTGCGCTGAGGGTGTGGGTACGTAGGAGAGAGAGAGGTGGCCGGCCCCTCTGTAGTGTGCGCTGAGGGTGTGGCACGTAGGAGAGAGAGAGGCGGCCGGCCCCTCTGTAGTGTGCGCTGAGGGTGTGGTCACGTAGGAGAGAGAGAGGAGGCCGGCCCCTCTGTAGTGTGTGCTGAGGGTGTGGCACGTAGGAGAGAGAGAGGAGGCCGGCCCCTCTGTAGTGTGTGCTGAGGGTGTGGCACGTAGGAGAGAGAGAGGAGGCCGGCCCCTCTGCAGTGTGCGCTGAGGGTTTGGGCACGTAGGAGAGAGAGGCGGCCGGCCCCTCTGTAGTGTGCGCTGGGGGTGTGGGCACGTAGGAGAGAGAGAGGCGGCCGGCCCCTCTGTAGTGTGCGCTGAGGGTGTGGGCATGTAGGAGAGAGAGAGTAGGCCGGCCCCTCTGTAGTGTGCGCTGAGGGTGTGGTTACGTAGGAGAGAGAGAGGCGGCCGGCCCCTCTGTAGTGTGCGCTGAGGGTGTGGGCACGTAGGAGAGAGAGTGGCGGCCGGCCCCTCTGTAGTGTGCGCTGAGGGTGTGGGTACGTAGGAGAGAGAGAGGTGGCCGGCCCCTCTGTAGTGTGCGCTGAGGGTGTGGCACGTAGGAGAGAGAGAGGCGGCCGGCCCCTCTGTAGTGTGCGCTGAGGGTGTGGTCACGTAGGAGAGAGAGAGGAGGCCGGCCCCTCTGTAGTGTGTGCTGAGGGTGTGGCACGTAGGAGAGAGAGAGGAGGCCGGCCCCTCTGTAGTGTGTGCTGAGGGTGTGGCACGTAGGAGAGAGAGAGGAGGCCGGCCCCTCTGCAGTGTGCGCTGAGGGTTTGGGTACGTAGGAGAGAGAGAGGCGGCCGGCCCCTCTGTAGTGTGCGCTGAGGGTGTGGTCACGTAGGAGAGAGAGAGGAGGCCGGCCCCTCTGCAGTGTGCGCTGAGGGTTTGGGTACGTAGGAGAGAGAGAGGCGGCCGGCCCCTCTGTAGTGTGCGCTGAGGGTGTGGGCACGTAGGAGAGAGAGAGGAGGCTGGCCCCTCAGTAGTGTGCGCTGGGGGTGTAGTCATGTAGGAGAGAGAGAGGCGGCCGGCCCCTCTGTAGTGTGCGCTGAGGGTGTGGGCACGTAGGAGAGAGAGAGGCGGCCGGCCCCTCTGTAGTGTGCGCTGAGGGTGTGGTTACGTAGGAGAGAGAGAGGAGGCCGGCCCCTCTGTAGTGTGCGCTGAGGGTGTGGGCACGTAGGAGAGAGAGAGGAGGCCGGCCCCTCTGTAGTGTGCACTGAGGGTGTGGTCACGTAGGAGAGAGATAGGAGGCCGACCCCTCTGTAGTGTGCGCTGAGGGTTTGGGCATGTAGTAGAGAGAGAGGCGGCCGGCCCTTCTGTAGTGTGCGCTGAGGGTGTGGGCACGTAGGAGAGAGAGAGGCGGCCGGCCCCTCTGTAGTGTGCGCTGAGGGTGTGGTCACGTAGGAGAGAGATAGGAGGCCGGCCCCTCTGTAGTGTGCGCTGAGGGTGCGGTCATGTAGGAGAGAGAGAGGCTGCCGGCCCCTCTGTAGTGTGCGCTGAGGGTGTGGGCACGTAGGAGAGAGAGAGGAGGCCGGCCCCTCTGTAGTGTGCGCTGAGGGTGTGGGCACGTAGGAGAGAGAGAGGAGGCCGGCCCCTCTGTAGTGTGCGCTGAGGGTGTGGTTACGTAGGAGAGAGAGAGGAGGCCGGCCCCTCTGTAGTGTGCGCTGAGGGTGTGGGCACGTAGGAGAGAGAGAGGCGGCCGGCCCCTCTGTAGTGTGCGCTGAGGGTGTAGGCACGTAGGAGAGAGTGAGGCGGCCGGCCCCTCTGTAGTGTGCGCTGAGGGTTTGGGCATGTAGTAGAGAGAGAGGCGGCCGGCCCCTCTGTAGTGTGCGCTGAGGGTGTGGTCACGTAGGAGAGAGAGAGGAGGCCGGCCCCTCTGTAGTGTGCGCTGAGGGTGTGGGCACGTGGGAGAGAGAGAGGCGGCTGGCCCCTCTGTAGTGTGCGCTGAGGGTGTGGTCACGTAGGAGAGAGAGAGGAGGCCGGCCCCTCTGTAGTGTGCGCTGAGGGTGTGGCACGTAGGAGAGAGAGAGGCGGCCGGCCTCTCTGTAGTGTGCGCTGAGGGTGTGGCACGTAGCAGAGAGAGAGGAGGCCGGCCCCTCTGTAGTGTGCGCTGAGGGTGTCGCCACGTAGGAGAGAGAGAGAGAGGAGGCCGGCCCCTCTGTAGTGTGCGCTGAGGGTGTGGCCACGTAGGAGAGAGAGAGGAGGCCGGCCCCTCTGTAGTGTGCGCTGAGGGTGTGGGCACGTAGGAGAGAGAGAGGCGGCCGGCCCCTCTGTAGTGTGCGCTGAGGGTGTGGGCACGTAGGAGAGAGAGAGGCGGCCGGCCCCTCTGTAATGTGCGCTGAGGGTGTGGCCCGTAGGAGAGAGAGAGGCGGCCGTCCCCTCTGTAGTGTGCGCTGAGGGTGTGGGCACGTAGGAGAGAGAGAGGCGGCCGGCCCATCTGTAGTGTGCGCTGAGGGTGTGGTCACGTAGGAGAGAGAGTGGCGGCCGGCCCCTCTGTAGTGTGCGCTGAGGGTGTGGGCACGTAGGAGAGAGAGAGGCGGCCGGCCCCTCTGTAGTGTGCGCTGAGGGTGTGGCACGTAGGAGAGAGAGAGGAGGCCGGCCCCTCTGTAGTGTGCGCTGAGGGTGTGGTCACGTAGGAGAGATAGAGGCGGTCGGCTCCTCTGTAGTGTGCGCTGAGGGTGTGGGCACGTAGGAGAGAGAGAGGAGGCCGGCCCCTCTGTAGTGTGCGCTGAGGGTGTGGGCACGTAGGAGAGAGAGAGGCGGCTGGCCCCTCTGTAGTGTGCGCTGAGGGTGTGGGCACGTAGGAGAGAGAGAGGCGGCTGGCCCCTCTGTAGTGTGCGCTGAGGGTGTGGTCACGTAGGAGAGAGAGTGGCGGCCGGCCCCTCTGTAGTGTGCGCTGAGGGTGTGGACACGTAGGAGAGAGAGAGGCGGCCGGCCCCTCTGTAGTGTGCGCTGAGGGTGTGGCACGTAGGAGAGAGAGAGGAGGCCGGCCCCTCTGTAGTGTGCGCTGAGGGTGTGGTCACGTAGGAGAGAGAGAGGCGGTCGGCTCCTCTGTAGTGTGCGCTGAGGGTGTGGGCACGTAGGAGAGAGAGAGGAGGCCGGCCCCTCTGTAGTGTGCGCTGAGGGTGTGGGCACGTAGGAGAGAGAGAGGCGGCTGGCCCCTCTGTAGTGTGCGCTGAGGGTGTGGGCACGTAGGAGAGAGAGAGGCGGCCGGCTCCTCTGTAGTGTGCGCTGAGGGTGTTGGCACGTAGTAGAGAGAGAGGAGGCCGGCCCCTCTGTAGTGTGCGCTGAGGGTGTGGGCACGTAGTAGAGAGAGAGGAGGCCGGCCCCTCTGTAGTGTGCGCTGAGGGTGTGGGCACGTAGTAGAGAGAGAGGAGGCCGGCCCCTCTGTAGTGTGCGCTGAGGGTGTGGGCACGTAGGAGAGAGAGAGGCGGCCGGCCCCTCTGTAGTGTGCGCTGAGGGTGGGGGCACGTAGGAGAGAGAGAGGAGGCCGGCCCCTCTGTAGTGTGCGCTGAGGATGTGGGCACGTAGGAGAGAGAGAGGAGGCCGGCTCCTCTGTAGTGTGCGCTGAGGGTGTGGGCACGTAGGAGAGAGAGAGGTGGCAGGCCCCTCTGTAGTGTGCGCTGAGGGTGTGGCCCGTAGGAGAGAGAGAGGCGGCCGTCCCCTCTGTAGTGTGCGCTGAGGGTGTGGGCACGTAGGAGAGAGAGAGGCGGCCGGCCCCTCTGTAGTGTGCGCTGAGGGTGTGGTCACGTAGGAGAGAGAGTGGCGGCCGGCCCCTCTGTAGTGTGCGCTGAGGGTGTGGGCACGTAGGAGAGAGAGAGGCGGCCGGCCCCTCTGTAGTGTGCGCTGAGGGTGTGGCACGTAGGAGAGAGAGAGGAGGCCGGCCCCTCTGTAGTGTGCGCTGAGGGTGTGTGCACGTAGGAGAGAGAGAGGAGGCCGGCCCCTCTGTAGTGTGCGCTGAGGGTGTGGGCACGTAGGAGAGAGAGAGGCGGCCGGCCCTTCTGTAGTGTGCGCTGAGGGTGTCGGCACGTAGGAGAGAGAGAGGCGGCCGGCCCATCTTTAGTGTGCGCTGAGGGTGTGGGCACTTAGGAGAGAGAGTGGCGGCCGGCCCCTCTGTAGTGTGCGCTGAGGGTCTGGTCACGTAGGAAAGAGAGTGGCGGCCGGCCCCTCTGTAGTGTGCGCTGGGGGTGTGGGCATGTAGGAGAGAGAGAGGCGGCCGGCCCCTCTGTAGTGTGCGCTGAGGGTGTGGGCACGTACGAGAGAGAGGCGGCCGGCCCCTCGGTAGTGTGCGCTGGGGGTGTGGGCACGTAGGAGAGAGAGAGGCGGCCGGCCCCTCTGTAGTGTGCGCTGAGGGTGTGGGCATGTAGGAGAGAGAGAGGAGGCCGGCCCCTCTGTAGTGTGCGCTGAGGGTGTGGTTACGTAGGAGAGAGAGAGGCGGCCGGCCCCTCTGTAGTGTGCGCTGAGGGTGTGGGCACGTAGGAGAGAGAGTGGCGGCCGGCCCCTCTGTAGTGTGCGCTGAGGGTGTGGGTACGTAGGAGAGAGAGAGGTGGCCGGCCCCTCTGTAGTGTGCGCTGAGGGTGTGGCACGTAGGAGAGAGAGAGGCGGCCGGCCCCTCTGTAGTGTGCGCTGAGGGTGTGGTCACGTAGGAGAGAGAGAGGATGCCGGCCCCTCTGTAGTGTGTGCTGAGGGTGTGGCACGTAGGAGAGAGAGAGGAGGCCGGCCCCTCTGTAGTGTGTGCTGAGGGTGTGGCACGTAGGAGAGAGAGAGGAGGCCGGCCCCTCTGCAGTGTGCGCTGAGGGTTTGGGTACGTAGGAGAGAGAGAGGCGGCCGGCCCCTCTGTAGTGTGCGCTGAGGGTGTGGTCACGTAGGAGAGAGAGAGGAGGCCGGCCCCTCTGCAGTGTGCGCTGAGGGTTTGGGTACGTAGGAGAGAGAGAGGCGGCCGGCCCCTCTGTAGTGTGCGCTGAGGGTGTGGGCACGTAGGAGAGAGAGAGGAGGCTGGCCCCTCTGTAGTGTGCGCTGGGGGTGTAGTCATGTAGGAGAGAGAGAGGCGGCCGGCCCCTCTGTAGTGTGCGCTGAGGGTGTGGGCACGTAGGAGAGAGAGAGGCGGCCGGCCCCTCTGTAGTGTGCGCTGAGGGTGTGGTTACGTAGGAGAGAGAGAGGAGGCCGGCCCCTCTGTAGTGTGCGCTGAGGGTGTGGGCACGTAGGAGAGAGAGAGGAGGCCGGCCCCTCTGTAGTGTGCACTGAGGGTGTGGTCACGTAGGAGAGAGATAGGAGGCCGACCCCTCTGTAGTGTGCGCTGAGGGTTTGGGCATGTAGTAGAGAGAGAGGCGGCCGGCCCTTCTGTAGTGTGCGCTGAGGGTGTGGGCACGTAGGAGAGAGAGAGGCGGCCGGCCCCTCTGTAGTGTGCGCTGAGGGTGTGGTCACGTAGGAGAGAGATAGGAGGCCGGCCCCTCTGTAGTGTGCGCTGAGGGTGCGGTCATGTAGGAGAGAGAGAGGCTGCCGGCCCCTCTGTAGTGTGCGCTGAGGGTGTGGGCACGTAGGAGAGAGAGAGGAGGCCGGCCCCTCTGTAGTGTGCGCTGAGGGTGTGGGCACGTAGGAGAGAGAGAGGAGGCCGGCCCCTCTGTAGTGTGCGCTGAGGGTGTGGTTACGTAGGAGAGAGAGAGGAGGCCGGCCCCTCTGTAGTGTGCGCTGAGGGTGTGGGCACGTAGGAGAGAGAGAGGCGGCCGGCCCCTCTGTAGTGTGCGCTGAGGGTGTAGGCACGTAGGAGAGAGTGAGGCGGCCGGCCCCTCTGTAGTGTGCGCTGAGGGTTTGGGCATGTAGTAGAGAGAGAGGCGGCCGGCCCCTCTGTAGTGTGCGCTGAGGGTGTGGTCACGTAGGAGAGAGAGAGGAGGCCGGCCCCTCTGTAGTGTGCGCTGAGGGTGTGGGCACGTAGGAGAGAGAGAGGCGGCTGGCCCCTCTGTAGTGTGCGCTGAGGGTGTGGTCACGTAGGAGAGAGAGAGGAGGCCGGCCCCTCTGTAGTGTGCGCTGAGGGTGTGGCACGTAGGAGAGAGAGAGGCGGCCGGCCCCTCTGTAGTGTGCGCTGAGGGTGTGGCACGTAGCAGAGAGAGAGGAGGCCGGACCCTCTGTAGTGTGCGCTGAGGGTGTCGCCACGTAGGAGAGAGAGAGAGAGGAGGCCGGCCCCTCTGTAGTGTGCGCTGAGGGTGTGGCCACGTAGGAGAGAGAGAGGAGGCCGGCCCCTCTGTAGTGTGCGCTGAGGGTGTGGGCACGTAGGAGAGAGAGAGGCGGCCGGCCCCTCTGTAGTGTGCGCTGAGGGTGTGGGCACGTAGGAGAGAGAGAGGCGGCCGGCCCCTCTGTAATGTGCGCTGAGGGTGTGGCCCGTAGGAGAGAGAGAGGCGGCCGTCCCCTCTGTAGTGTGCGCTGAGGGTGTGGGCACGTAGGAGAGAGAGAGGCGGCCGGCCCCTCTGTAGTGTGCGCTGAGGGTGTGGTCACGTAGGAGAGAGAGTGGCGGCCGGCCCCTCTGTAGTGTGCGCTGAGGGTGTGGGCACGTAGGAGAGAGAGAGGCGGCCGGCCCCTCTGTAGTGTGCGCTGAGGGTGTGGCACGTAGGAGAGAGAGAGGAGGCCGGCCCCTCTGTAGTGTGCGCTGAGGGTGTGGTCACGTAGGAGAGAGAGAGGCGGTCGGCTCCTCTGTAGTGTGCGCTGAGGGTGTGGGCACGTAGGAGAGAGAGAGGAGGCCGGCCCCTCTGTAGTGTGCGCTGAGGGTGTGGGCACGTAGGAGAGAGAGAGGCGGCTGGCCCCTCTGTAGTGTGCGCTGAGGGTGTGGGCACGTAGGAGAGAGAGAGGCGGCTGGCCCCTCTGTAGTGTGCGCTGAGGGTGTGGTCACGTAGGAGAGAGAGTGGCGGCCGGCCCCTCTGTAGTGTGCGCTGAGGGTGTGGGCACGTAGGAGAGAGAGAGGAGGCCGGCCCCTCTGTAGTGTGCGCTGAGGGTGTGGTCACGTAGGAGAGAGAGAGGCGGTCGGCTCCTCTGTAGTGTGCGCTGAGGGTGTGGGCACGTAGGAGAGAGAGAGGAGGCCGGCCCCTCTGTAGTGTGCGCTGAGGGTGTGGGCACGTAGGAGAGAGAGAGGCGGCTGGCCCCTCTGTAGTGTGCGCTGAGGGTGTGGGCACGTAGGAGAGAGAGAGGCGGCCGGCTCCTCTGTAGTGTGCGCTGAGGGTGTTGGCACGTAGTAGAGAGAGAGGAGGCCGGCCCCTCTGTAGTGTGCGCTGAGGGTGTGGGCACGTAGTAGAGAGAGAGGAGGCCGGCCCCTCTGTAGTGTGCGCTGAGGGTGTGGGCACGTGGGAGAGAGAGAGGCGGCCGGCCCCTCTGTAGTGTGCGCTGAGGGTGGGGGCACGTAGGAGAGAGAGAGGAGGCCGGCCCCTCTGTAGTGTGCGCTGAGGATGTGGGCACGTAGGAGAGAGAGAGGAGGCCGGCTCCTCTGTAGTGTGCGCTGAGGGTGTGGGCACGTAGGAGAGAGAGAGGTGGCAGGCCCCTCTGTAGTGTGCGCTGAGGGTGTGGCCCGTAGGAGAGAGAGAGGCGGCCGTCCCCTCTGTAGTGTGCGCTGAGGGTGTGGGCACGTAGGAGAGAGAGTGGCGGCCGGCCCCTCTGTAGTGTGCGCTGAGGGTGTGGGTACGTAGGAGAGAGAGAGGTGGCCGGCCCCTCTGTAGTGTGCGCTGAGGGTGTGGCACGTAGGAGAGAGAGAGGCGGCCGGCCCCTCTGTAGTGTGCGCTGAGGGTGTGGTCACGTAGGAGAGAGAGTGGCGGCCGGCCCCTCTGTAGTGTGCGCTGAGGGTGTGGGCACGTAGGAGAGAGAGAGGCGGCCGGCCCCTCTGTAGTGTGCGCTGAGGGTGTGGCACGTAGGAGAGAGAGAGGAGGCCGGCCCCTCTGTAGTGTGCGCTGAGGGTGTGGTCACGTAGGAGAGAGAGAGGCGGTCGGCTCCTCTGTAGTGTGCGCTGAGGGTGTGGGCACGTAGGAGAGAGAGAGGAGGCCGGCCCCTCTGTAGTGTGCGCTGAGGGTGTGGGCACGTAGGAGAGAGAGAGGCGGCTGGCCCCTCTGTAGTGTGCGCTGAGGGTGTGGGCACGTAGGAGAGAGAGAGGCGGCTGGCCCCTCTGTAGTGTGCGCTGAGGGTGTGGTCACGTAGGAGAGAGAGTGGCGGCCGGCCCCTCTGTAGTGTGCGCTGAGGGTGTGGGCACGTAGGAGAGAGAGAGGAGGCCGGCCCCTCTGTAGTGTGCGCTGAGGGTGTGGTCACGTAGGAGAGAGAGAGGCGGTCGGCTCCTCTGTAGTGTGCGCTGAGGGTGTGGGCACGTAGGAGAGAGAGAGGAGGCCGGCCCCTCTGTAGTGTGCGCTGAGGGTGTGGGCACGTAGGAGAGAGAGAGGCGGCTGGCCCCTCTGTAGTGTGCGCTGAGGGTGTGGGCACGTAGGAGAGAGAGAGGCGGCCGGCTCCTCTGTAGTGTGCGCTGAGGGTGTTGGCACGTAGTAGAGAGAGAGGAGGCCGGCCCCTCTGTAGTGTGCGCTGAGGGTGTGGGCACGTAGTAGAGAGAGAGGAGGCCGGCCCCTCTGTAGTGTGCGCTGAGGGTGTGGGCACGTGGGAGAGAGAGAGGCGGCCGGCCCCTCTGTAGTGTGCGCTGAGGGTGGGGGCACGTAGGAGAGAGAGAGGAGGCCGGCCCCTCTGTAGTGTGCGCTGAGGATGTGGGCACGTAGGAGAGAGAGAGGAGGCCGGCTCCTCTGTAGTGTGCGCTGAGGGTGTGGGCACGTAGGAGAGAGAGAGGTGGCAGGCCCCTCTGTAGTGTGCGCTGAGGGTGTGGCCCGTAGGAGAGAGAGAGGCGGCCGTCCCCTCTGTAGTGTGCGCTGAGGGTGTGGGCACGTAGGAGAGAGAGTGGCGGCCGGCCCCTCTGTAGTGTGCGCTGAGGGTGTGGGTACGTAGGAGAGAGAGAGGTGGCCGGCCCCTCTGTAGTGTGCGCTGAGGGTGTGGCACGTAGGAGAGAGAGAGGCGGCCGGCCCCTCTGTAGTGTGCGCTGAGGGTGTGGTCACGTAGGAGAGAGAGAGGAGGCCGGCCCCTCTGTAGTGTGTGCTGAGGGTGTGGCACGTAGGAGAGAGAGAGGAGGCCGGCCCCTCTGTAGTGTGTGCTGAGGGTGTGGCACGTAGGAGAGAGAGAGGAGGCCGGCCCCTCTGCAGTGTGCGCTGAGGGTTTGGGTACGTAGGAGAGAGAGAGGCGGCCGGCCCCTCTGTAGTGTGCGCTGAGGGTGTGGGCACGTAGGAGAGAGAGAGGAGGCCGGCCCCTCTGCAGTGTGCGCTGAGGGTTTGGGTACGTAGGAGAGAGAGAGGCGGCCGGCCCCTCTGTAGTGTGCGCTGAGGGTGTGGTCACGTAGGAGAGAGAGAGGAGGCCGGCCCCTCTGCAGTGTGCGCTGAGGGTTTGGGTACGTAGGAGAGAGAGAGGCGGCCGGCCCCTCTGTAGTGTGCGCTGAGGGTGTGGGCACGTAGGAGAGAGAGAGGAGGCTGGCCCCTCTGTAGTGTGCGCTGGGGGTGTAGGCATGTAGGAGAGAGAGAGGCGGCCGGCCCCTCTGTAGTGTGCGCTGAGGGTGTGGGCACGTAGGAGAGAGAGAGGCGGCCGGCCCCTCTGTAGTGTGCGCTGAGGGTGTGGTTACGTAGGAGAGAGAGAGGAGGCCGGCCCCTCTGTAGTGTGCGCTGAGGGTGTGGGCACGTAGGAGAGAGAGAGGAGGCCGGCCCCTCTGTAGTGTGCACTGAGGGTGTGGTCACGTAGGAGAGAGATAGGAGGCCGACCCCTCTGTAGTGTGCGCTGAGGGTTTGGGCATGTAGTAGAGAGAGAGGCGGCCGGCCCTTCTGTAGTGTGCGCTGAGGGTGTGGGCACGTAGGAGAGAGAGAGGCGGCCGGCCCCTCTGTAGTGTGCGCTGAGGGTGTGGTCACGTAGGAGAGAGATAGGAGGCCGGCCCCTCTGTAGTGTGCGCTGAGGGTGCGGTCATGTAGGAGAGAGAGAGGCTGCCGGCCCCTCTGTAGTGTGCGCTGAGGGTGTGGGCACGTAGGAGAGAGAGAGGAGGCCGGCCCCTCTGTAGTGTGCGCTGAGGGTGTGGGCACGTAGGAGAGAGAGAGGAGGCCGGCCCCTCTGTAGTGTGCGCTGAGGGTGTGGTTACGTAGGAGAGAGAGAGGAGGCTGGCCCCTCTGTAGTGTGCGCTGAGGGTGTGGGCACGTAGGAGAGAGAGAGGCGGCCGGCCCCTCTGTAGTGTGCGCTGAGGGTGTAGGCACGTAGGAGAGAGTGAGGCGGCCGGCCCCTCTGTAGTGTGCGCTGAGGGTTTGGGCATGTAGTAGAGAGAGAGGCGGCCGGCCCCTCTGTAGTGTGCGCTGAGGGTGTGGTCACGTAGGAGAGAGAGAGGAGGCCGGCCCCTCTGTAGTGTGCGCTGAGGGTGTGGGCACGTAGGAGAGAGAGAGGCGGCTGGCCCCTCTGTAGTGTGCGCTGAGGGTGTGGTCACGTAGGAGAGAGAGAGGAGGCCGGCCCCTCTGTAGTGTGCGCTGAGGGTGTGGCACGTAGGAGAGAGAGAGGCGGCCGGCCCCTCTGTAGTGTGCGCTGAGGGTGTGGCACGTAGCAGAGAGAGAGGAGGCCGGCCCCTCTGTAGTGTGCGCTGAGGGTGTCGCCACGTAGGAGAGAGAGAGAGAGGAGGCCGGCCCCTCTGTAGTGTGCGCTGAGGGTGTGGCCACGTAGGAGAGAGAGAGGAGGCCGGCCCCTCTGTAGTGTGCGCTGAGGGTGTGGGCACGTAGGAGAGAGAGAGGCGGCCGGCCCCTCTGTAGTGTGCGCTGAGGGTGTGGGCACGTAGGAGAGAGAGAGGCGGCCGGCCCCTCTGTAATGTGCGCTGAGGGTGTGGGCACGTAGGAGAGAGAGAGGCGGCCGGCCCCTCTGTAATGTGCGCTGAGGGTGTGGCCCGTAGGAGAGAGAGAGGCGGCCGTCCCCTCTGTAGTGTGCGCTGAGGGTGTGGGCACGTAGGAGAGAGAGAGGCGGCCGGCCCCTCTGTAGTGTGCGCTGAGGGTGTGGTCACGTAGGAGAGAGAGTGGCGGCCGGCCCCTCTGTAGTGTGCGCTGAGGGTGTGGGCACGTAGGAGAGAGAGAGGCGGCCGGCCCCTCTGTAGTGTGCGCTGAGGGTGTGGCACGTAGGAGAGAGAGAGGAGGCCGGCCCCTCTGTAGTGTGCGCTGAGGGTGTGGTCACGTAGGAGAGAGAGAGGCGGTCGGCTCCTCTGTAGTGTGCGCTGAGGGTGTGGGCACGTAGGAGAGAGAGAGGAGGCCGGCCCCTCTGTAGTGTGCGCTGAGGGTGTGGGCACGTAGGAGAGAGAGAGGCGGCTGGCCCCTCTGTAGTGTGCGCTGAGGGTGTGGGCACGTAGGAGAGAGAGAGGCGGCCGGCCCCTCTGTAGTGTGCGCTGAGGGTGTGGGCACGTAGGAGAGAGAGAGGAGGCCGGCCCCTCTGTAGTGTGCGCTGAGGGTGTGGGCACGTAGGAGAGAGAGAGGCGGCTGGCCCCTCTGTAGTGTGCGCTGAGGGTGTGGGCACGTAGGAGAGAGAGAGGCGGCCGGCTCCTCTGTAGTGTGCGCTGAGGGTGTTGGCACGTAGTAGAGAGAGAGGAGGCCGGCCCCTCTGTAGTGTGCGCTGAGGGTGTGGGCACGTAGTAGAGAGAGAGGAGGCCGGCCCCTCTGTAGTGTGCGCTGAGGGTGTGGGCACGTGGGAGAGAGAGAGGCGGCCGGCCCCTCTGTAGTGTTCGCTGAGGGTGGGGGCACGTAGGAGAGAGAGAGGAGGCCGGCCCCTCTGTAGTGTGCGCTGAGGGTGTGGGCACGTAGGAGAGAGAGAGGAGGCCGGCTCCTCTGTAGTGTGCGCTGAGGGTGTGGGCACGTAGGAGAGAGAGAGGTGGCAGGCCCCTCTGTAGTGTGCGCTGAGGGTGTGGCCCGTAGGAGAGAGAGAGGCGGCCGTCCCCTCTGTAGTGTGCGCTGAGGGTGTGGGCAAGTAGGAGAGAGAGAGGCGGCCGGCCCCTCTGTAGTGTGCGCTGAGGGTGTGGTCACGTAGGAGAGAGAGTGGCGGCCGGCCCCTCTGTAGTGTGCGCTGAGGGTGTGGGCACGTAGGAGAGAGAGAGGCGGCCGGCCCCTCTGTAGTGTGCGCTGAGGGTGTGGCACGTAGGAGAGAGAGAGGAGGCCGCCCCTCTGTAGTGTGCGCTGAGGGTGTGTGCACGTAGGAGAGAGAGAGGAGGCCGGCCCCTCTGTAGTGTGCGCTGAGGGTGTGGGCACGTAGGAGAGAGGCGGCCGGCTCCTCTGTAGTGTGCGCTGAGGGTGTGGGCACGTAGTAGAGAGAGAGGAGGCCGGCCCCTCTGTAGTGTGCGCTGAGGGTGTGGGCACGTAGGAGAGAGAGAGGAGGCCGGCCCCTCTGTAGTGTGCGCTGAGGGTGTGGGCACGTGGGAGAGAGAGAGGCGGCCGGCCCCTCTGTAGTGTGCGCTGAGGGTGGGGGCACGTAGGAGAGAGAGAGGAGGCCGGCCCCTCTGTAGTGTGCGCTGAGGATGTGGGCACGTAGGAGAGAGAGAGGAGGACGGCTCCTCTGTAGTGTGCGCTGAGGGTGTGGGCACGTAGGAGAGAGAGAGGTGGCAGGCCCCTCTGTAGTGTGCGCTGAGGGTGTGGCCCGTAGGAGAGAGAGAGGCGGCCGTCCCCTCTGTAGTGTGCGCTGAGGGTGTGGGCACGTAGGAGAGAGAGTGGCGGCCGGCCCCTCTGTAGTGTGCGCTGAGGGTGTGGGTACGTAGGAGAGAGAGAGGTGGCCGGCCCCTCTGTAGTGTGCGCTGAGGGTGTGGCACGTAGGAGAGAGAGAGGCGGCCGGCCCCTCTGTAGTGTGCGCTGAGGGTGTGGTCACGTAGGAGAGAGAGAGGAGGCCGGCCCCTCTGTAGTGTGTGCTGAGGGTGTGGCACGTAGGAGAGAGAGAGGAGGCCGGCCCCTCTGTAGTGTGTGCTGAGGGTGTGGCACGTAGGAGAGAGAGAGGAGGCCGGCCCCTCTGCAGTGTGCGCTGAGGGTTTGGGTACGTAGGAGAGAGAGAGGCGGCCGGCCCCTCTGTAGTGTGCGCTGAGGGTGTGGTCACGTAGGAGAGAGAGAGGAGGCCGGCCCCTCTGCAGTGTGCGCTGAGGGTTTGGGTACATAGGAGAGAGAGAGGCGGCCGGCCCCTCTGTAGTGTGCGCTGAGGGTGTGGGCACGTAGGAGAGAGAGAGGAGGCTGGCCCCTCTGTAGTGTGCGCTGGGGGTGTAGTCATGTAGGAGAGAGAGAGGCGGCCGGCCCCTCTGTAGTGTGCGCTGAGGGTGTGGGCACGTAGGAGAGAGAGAGGCGGCCGGCCCCTCTGTAGTGTGCGCTGAGGGTGTGGTTACGTAGGAGAGAGAGAGGAGGCCGGCCCCTCTGTAGTGTGCACTGAGGGTGTGGTCACGTAGGAGAGAGATAGGAGGCCGACCCCTCTGTAGTGTGCGCTGAGGGTTTGGGCATGTAGTAGAGAGAGAGGCGGCCGGCCCTTCTGTAGTGTGCGCTGAGGGTGTGGGCACGTAGGAGAGAGAGAGGCGGCCGGCCCCTCTGTAGTGTGCGCTGAGGGTGTGGTCACGTAGGAGAGAGATAGGAGGCCGGCCCCTCTGTAGTGTGCGCTGAGGGTGCGGTCATGTAGGAGAGAGAGAGGCTGCCGGCCCCTCTGTAGTGTGCGCTGAGGGTGTGGGCACGTAGGAGAGAGAGAGGAGGCCGGCCCCTCTGTAGTGTGCGCTGAGGGTGTGGGCACGTAGGAGAGAGAGAGGAGGCCGGCCCCTCTGTAGTGTGCGCTGAGGGTGTGGTTACGTAGGAGAGAGAGAGGAGGCTGGCCCCTCTGTAGTGTGCGCTGAGGGTGTGGGCACGTAGGAGAGAGAGAGGCGGCCGGCCCCTCTGTAGTGTGCGCTGAGGGTGTAGGCACGTAGGAGAGAGTGAGGCGGCCGGCCCCTCTGTAGTGTGCGCTGAGGGTTTGGGCATGTAGTAGAGAGAGAGGCGGCCGGCCCCTCTGTAGTGTGCGCTGAGGGTGTGGTCACGTAGGAGAGAGAGAGGAGGCCGGCCCCTCTGTAGTGTGCGCTGAGGGTGTGGGCACGTAGGAGAGAGAGAGGCGGCTGGCCCCTCTGTAGTGTGCGCTGAGGGTGTGGTCACGTAGGAGAGAGAGAGGAGGCCGGCCCCTCTGTAGTGTGCGCTGAGGGTGTGGCACGTAGGAGAGAGAGAGGCGGCCGGCCCCTCTGTAGTGTGCGCTGAGGGTGTGGCACGTAGCAGAGAGAGAGGAGGCCGGCCCCTCTGTAGTGTGCGCTGAGGGTGTCGCCACGTAGGAGAGAGAGAGAGAGGAGGCCGGCCCCTCTGTAGTGTGCGCTGAGGGTGTGGCCACGTAGGAGAGAGAGAGGAGGCCGGCCCCTCTGTAGTGTGCGCTGAGGGTGTGGGCACGTAGGAGAGAGAGAGGCGGCCGGCCCCTCTGTAGTGTGCGCTGAGGGTGTGGGCACGTAGGAGAGAGAGAGGCGGCCGGCCCCTCTGTAATGTGCGCTGAGGGTGTGGCCCGTAGGAGAGAGAGAGGCGGCCGTCCCCTCTGTAGTGTGCGCTGAGGGTGTGGGCACGTAGGAGAGAGAGAGGCGGCCGGCCCCTCTGTAGTGTGCGCTGAGGGTGTGGTCACGTAGGAGAGAGAGTGGCGGCCGGCCCCTCTGTAGTGTGCGCTGAGGGTGTGGGCACGTAGGAGAGAGAGAGGCGGCCGGCCCCTCTGTAGTGTGCGCTGAGGGTGTGGTCACGTAGGAGAGAGAGAGGAGGCCGGCCCCTCTGTAGTGTGCGCTGAGGGTGTGGTCACGTAGGAGAGAGAGAGGCGGTCGGCTCCTCTGTAGTGTGCGCTGAGGGTGTGGGCACGTAGGAGAGAGAGAGGAGGCCGGCCCCTCTGTAGTGTGCGCTGAGGGTGTGGGCACGTAGGAGAGAGAGAGGCGGCTGGCCCCTCTGTAGTGTGCGCTGAGGGTGTGGGCACGTAGGAGAGAGAGAGGCGGCCGGCCCCTCTGTAGTGTGCGCTGAGGGTGTGGGCACGTAGGAGAGAGAGAGGAGGCCGGCCCCTCTGTAGTGTGCGCTGAGGGTGTGGGCACGTAGGAGAGAGAGAGGCGGCAGGCCCCTCTGTAGTGTGCGCTGAGGGTGTGGGCACGTAGGAGAGAGAGAGGCGGCCGGCTCCTCTGTAGTGTGCGCTGAGGGTGTTGGCACGTAGTAGAGAGAGAGGAGGCCGGCCCCTCTGTAGTGTGCGCTGAGGGTGTGGGCACGTAGTAGAGAGAGAGGAGGCCGGCCCCTCTGTAGTGTGCGCTGAGGGTGTGGGCACGTGGGAGAGAGAGAGGCGGCCGGCCCCTCTGTAGTGTGCGCTGAGGGTGGGGGCACGTAGGAGAGAGAGAGGAGGCCGGCCCCTCTGTAGTGTGCGCTGAGGGTGTGGGCACGTAGGAGAGAGAGAGGAGGCCGGCTCCTCTGTAGTGTGCGCTGAGGGTGTGGGCACGTAGGAGAGAGAGAGGTGGCAGGCCCCTCTGTAGTGTGCGCTGAGGGTGTGGCCCGTAGGAGAGAGAGAGGCGGCCGTCCCCTCTGTAGTGTGCGCTGAGGGTGTGGGCAAGTAGGAGAGAGAGAGGCGGCCGGCCCCTCTGTAGTGTGCGCTGAGGGTGTGGTCACGTAGGAGAGAGAGTGGCGGCCGGCCCCTCTGTAGTGTGCGCTGAGGGTGTGGGCACGTAGGAGAGAGAGAGGCGGCCGGCCCCTCTGTAGTGTGCGCTGAGGGTGTGGCACGTAGGAGAGAGAGAGGAGGCCGCCCCTCTGTAGTGTGCGCTGAGGGTGTGTGCACGTAGGAGAGAGAGAGGAGGCCGGCCCCTCTGTAGTGTGCGCTGAGGGTGTGGGCACGTAGGAGAGAGGCGGCCGGCTCCTCTGTAGTGTGCGCTGAGGGTGTGGGCACGTAGTAGAGAGAGAGGAGGCCGGCCCCTCTGTAGTGTGCGCTGAGGGTGTGGGCACGTAGGAGAGAGAGAGGAGGCCGGCCCCTCTGTAGTGTGCGCTGAGGGTGTGGGCACGTAGGAGAGAGGCGGCCGGCTCCTCTGTAGTGTGCGCTGAGGGTGTGGGCACGTAGTAGAGAGAGAGGAGGCCGGCCCCTCTGTAGTGTGCGCTGAGGGTGTGGGCACGTAGTAGAGAGAGAGGAGGCCGGCCCCTCTGTAGTGTGCGCTGAGGGTGTGGGCACGTGGGAGAGAGAGAGGCGGCCGGCCCCTCTGTAGTGTGCGCTGAGGGTGGGGGCACGTAGGAGAGAGAGAGGAGGCCGGCCCCTCTGTAGTGTGCGCTGAGGGTGTGGGCACGTAGGAGAGAGAGAGGAGGCCGGCTCCTCTGTAGTGTGCGCTGAGGGTGTGGGCACGTAGGAGAGAGAGAGGTGGCAGGCCCCTCTGTAGTGTGCGCTGAGGGTGTGGGTACGTAGGAGAGAGAGAGGCGGCCGGCCCCTCTGTAGTGTGCGCTGGGGGTGTGGGCACGTAGGAGAGAGAGAGGAGGCCGGCCCCTCTGTAATGTGCGCTGAGGGTGTGGTCATGTAGGAGAGAGAGAGGCGGCCGGCCCCTCTGTAGTGTGCGCAGGGGGTGTGGGCACGTAGGAGATAGAGAGGCGGCTGGCCCCTCTGTAGTGTGCGCTGAGGGTGTGGTCACGTAGGAAAGAGAGTGGCGGCCGGCCCCTCTGTAGTGTGCGCTGAGGGTGTGGGCACGTAGGAGAGAGAGAGGTGGCAGGCCCCTCTGTAGTGTGCGCTGAGGGTGTGGGCACGTAGGAGAGAGAGAGGCGGCCGGCCCCTCTGTAGTGTGCGCTGGGGGTGTGGGCACGTAGGAGAGAGAGAGGAGGCCGGCCCCTCTGTAGTGTGCGCTGAGGGTGTGGTCATGTAGGAGAGAGAGAGGCGGCCGGCCCCTCTGTAGTGTGCGCTGGGGGTGTGGGCACGTAGGAGAGAGAGAGGAGGCCGGCCCCTCTGTAGTGTGCGCTGAGGGTGTGGTCACGTAGGAGAGAGAGAGGCGGCCGGCCCCTCTGTAGTGTGCGCTGAGGGTGCTGTCATGTAGGAGAGAGAGAGGCGGCCGGCCCCTCTGTAGTGTGCGCTGAGGGTGCGGTCATGTAGGAGAGAGAGAGGCGGCCGGCCCCTCTGTAGTGTGCGCTGAGGGTGTGGGCACGTAGGAGAGAGAGTGGCGGCCGGCCCCTCTGTAGTGTGCGCTGAGGGTGCGGTCATGTAGGAGAGAGAGAGGCGGCCGGCCCCTCTGTAGTGCGCGCTGAGGGTGTGGGCACGTAGGAGAGAGAGAGACGGCCGGCCCCTCTGTAGTGTGCGCTGAGGGTGTGGGCACGTAGGAGAGAGAGTGGCGGCCGGCCCCTCTGTAGTGTGCGCTGAGGGTGTGGGCACGTAGGAGAGAGAGTGGCGGCCGGCCCCTCTGTAGTGTGTGCTGAGGGTGTGGGCACGTAGGAGAGAGAGAGACGGCCGGCCCCTCTGTAGTGTGCGCTGAGGGTGTGGGCACGTAGGAGAGACAGAGGCGGCCGGCTCCTCTGTAGTGTGCGCTGAGGGTGGGGATACGTAGGAGAGAGAGAGGCGGCCGGCCCCTCTGTAGTGTGCGCTGGGGGTTTGGGCACGTTGGAGAGAGAGAGGAGGCCGGCCCCTCTGTAGTTTGCGCTGAGGGTGTGGCCACGTAGGAGAGAGAGAGGAGGCCGGCCCCTCTGTAGTGTGCGCTGAGGGTGTGGGCACGTAGAAGAGAGAGAGGCGGCCGGCCCCTCTGTAGTGTGCACTGAGGGTTTGGGCACGTAGGAGAGAGAGAGGCGGCCGGCCCCTCTGTAGTGTGCGCTGGGGGTGTGGGCATGTAGGAGAGAGAGAGGAGGCCGGCCCCTCTGTAGTGTGCGCTGAGGGTGTGGGCACGTAGGAGAGAGAGAGGCGGCCGGCCCCTCTGTAGTGTGCGCTGAGGGTGTGGGCACGTAGGAGAGAGAGAGGCGGCTGGCCCCTCTGTAGTGTGCACTGAGGGTTTGGGCACGTAGGAGAGAGAGAGGCGGCCGGACCCTCTGTAGTGTGCGCTGAGGGTGTGGTCACGTAGTAGAGAGAGAGGCGGCCGGCCCCTCTGTAGTGTGCGCTGAGGGTGTGGGCACGTAGGAGAGAGAGAGGCGGCCGGCCCCTCTGTAGTGTGCGCTGAGGGTGCGGTCATGTAGGAGACAGAGAGGCGGCCGGCCCCTCTGTTGTGTGCGCTGGGGGTTTGGGCACGTTGGAGAGAGAGAGGAGGCCGGCCCCTCTGTAGTTTGCGCTGAGGGTGTGGGCACGTATGAGAGAGAGAGGCGGCTGGCCCCTCTGTAGTGTGCGCTGAGGGTGTGGGCATGTTGGAGAGAGAGAGGAGGCCGGCCCCTCTGTAGTGTGCGCTGAGGGTGTGGTCACGTAGGAGAGAGAGAGGCGGCCGGCCCCTCTGTAGTGTGCGCTGGTGGTGTGGGCACGTTGGAGAGAGAGAGGAGGCCGGCCCCTCTGTAGTGTGCGCTGAGGGTGTGGTCACGTAGGAGTGAGAGAGGCGGCCGGCCCCTCTGTAGTGTGCGCTGAGGGTGTGGGCACGTAGGAGAGAGAGAGGCGGCCGGCCCCTCTGTAGTGTGCGCTGGGGGTGTGGGCACGTAGGAGAGAGAGAGGAGGCCGGCCCCTCTGTAGTGTGCACTGAGGGTGTGGTCATGTAGGAGAGAGAGAGGCGGCCGGCCCCTCTGTAGTGTGCGCTGGGGGTGTGGGCACGTAGGAGAGAGAGAGGAGGCCGGCCCCTCTGTAGTGTGCGCTGAGGGTGTGGTCACGTAGGAGAGAGAGAGGCGGCCGGCCCCTCTGTAGTGTGCGCTGAGGGTGCTGTCATGTAGGAGAGAGAGAGGCGGCCGGCCCCTCTGTAGTGTGCGCTGAGGGTGCGGTCATGTAGGAGAGAGAGAGGCGGCCGGCCCCTCTGTAGTGTGCGCTGAGGGTGTGGGCACGTAGGAGAGAGAGTGGCGGCCGGCCCCTCTGTAGTGTGCGCTGAGGGTGCGGTCATGTAGGAGAGAGAGAGGCGGCCGGCCCCTCTGTAGTGCACGCTGAGGGTGTGGGCACGTAGGAGAGAGAGAGACGGCCGGCCCCTCTGTAGTGTGCGCTGAGGGTGTGGGCACGTAGGAGAGAGAGTGGCGGCCGGCCCCTCTGTAGTGTGCGCTGAGGGTGTGGGCACGTAGGAGAGAGAGTGGCGGCCGGCCCCTCTGTAGTGTGTGCTGAGGGTGTGGGCACGTAGGAGAGAGAGAGACGGCCGGCCCCTCTGTAGTGTGCGCTGAGGGTGTGGGCACGTAGGAGAGACAGAGGCGGCCGGCTCCTCTGTAGTGTGCGCTGAGGGTGGGGATACGTAGGAGAGAGAGAGGCGGCCGGCCCCTCTGTAGTGTGCGCTGGGGGTTTGGGCACGTTGGAGAGAGAGAGGAGGCCGGCCCCTCTGTAGTTTGCGCTGAGGGTGTGGCCACGTAGGAGAGAGAGAGGAGGCCGGCCCCTCTGTAGTGTGCGCTGAGGGTGTGGGCACGTAGAAGAGAGAGAGGCGGCCGGCCCCTCTGTAGTGTGCACTGAGGGTTTGGGCACGTAGGAGAGAGAGAGGCGGCCGGCCCCTCTGTAGTGTGCGCTGGGGGTGTGGGCATGTAGGAGAGAGAGAGGAGGCCGGCCCCTCTGTAGTGTGCGCTTAGGGTGTGGGCACGTAGGAGAGAGAGAGGCGGCCGGCCCCTCTGTAGTGTGCGCTGAGGGTGTGGGCACGTAGGAGAGAGAGAGGCGGCTGGCCCCTCTGTAGTGTGCACTGAGGGTTTGGGCACGTAGGAGAGAGAGAGGCGGCCGGACCCTCTGTAGTGTGCGCTGAGGGTGTGGTCACGTAGTAGAGAGAGAGGCGGCCGGCCCCTCTGTAGTGTGCGCTGAGGGTGTGGGCACGTAGGAGAGAGAGAGGCGGCCGGCCCCTCTGTAGTGTGCGCTGAGGGTGCGGTCATGTAGGAGACAGAGAGGCGGCCGGCCCCTCTGTAGTGTGCGCTGGGGGTTTGGGCACGTTGGAGAGAGAGAGGAGGCCGGCCCCTCTGTAGTTTGCGCTGAGGGTGTGGGCACGTATGTAGGGATGTTTCAAATTTTGTGTACTGTTAGTTATAATAAAAACATATATATGTATATATATAGGAGTAGTAGTGTCTGTAAATATATTTAATCAGTTGTGAGGTAAATATAAGGGAGATTGGCGATTCATTGTGATTTGTTTAATTGTATCACACAAAGATAAACCTGTTATATGTATAACAATGATAAGAAGTGAGAACACTGAGTTAATACCACTAATAGAATGGTATTATTAGAAATATGAGGGACTAAAATGGTGACTACAGTGTTCTGTCAGAAATCAGTGAGGCACGAGGACTGGAGCAAGATAGCTCGCGCTGTCGGCGGGAGATTTCTACCCCCTGGAGACTGAGCCTGCTCTCGTGGCCCCTGGGGCTCCCGTATAAAAGGGGGAGCTGAAGCGCTATTCAGGACTAGTGTGTGCGCCTCTGAGGGAGATGCTTATGCCTCTCTCTGCCCGCCGCGACGAGCTGTGATGTGAACATTGGCGGCGCAGAAGAGCTGGTGTAGCCTCCCTAACGAGAGATAGCCCACTGAAGACTGATCGCCAGGAAGAAGGTACCCGGCATCTTCATCAGCGGCCGGCGGAGTCGTGAAGACGGAGCGCCGGAGAAGTGGCCAGCGGTGCTGTGAAGACGAAGCGCCGAAGAAGTGATCAGCTGTGCTGACAGACGGAGCGCGGGTGAAGCGGTGGTTGGCGGTGAACTGATGTGCTGAGCGGACCGACAGTCGGGGGAGCAGTTACCGGCATATCCTGAGGTAATCTACTCATGGCAGGGAGCATCAGTGTAGACGCTGCCGTCCCCACATACAGCGCCAGAGAGACCTCTATCTTAACGAGCCTGGGAAGCAGTTACCTGTGAGGAAGGAGACACAGCACGGATCACGAGCAGCGACATCCAGCTGTTCTATCCGGAGGGCTGAACGCGATCCCCACCAACCATTACCGCTCAACTAATGAACTGACCTGCTGCCCACCAATGAAAATACTGAGTGGGTGGAGCTATCCGTAAACCAGAGGGTGAGTGACAGGAGTCACTCACTGAAGACATCTGAGGTCTGTAAAACGTTTATATACACACCTTCTCACCAGGAACACTTAGCCAGGGTTTCAGCACTATAAGCATTGACTATAAGCTTTACTAACCACCCTAGTGACTATCCATTTCTTGCCACCATTAGCAGTCTGCAGGAGTAGTATATAAAGGTGACAAGTGGCTGGAACAATTTATCTACGGAAGTCATATAGAACTCTGAATTTATAAGTAGGATATATATATATATATATACCATAGCATCTTTTATCCACTATTTATATTACAAACTACTACAGATCTTACCACAGGACTATGCAGAAGGAATATCTATGAGGACAAGGCTAAGTTTTACTGACTGTATACGAGATTTAGCCCTGAAAAGGTAGTACCAGCACAGCTCAGGACCTTTACAGTACCCAGATAAAATCTGTCGGTCTAGACAGCAAAGATACAATTTATCTAATTGGTAAACTCACTCAATCCTGGCAAAGGGTTGATGTTACAAGGTAGCAGTGCAGAGATCCTGATATAAAGTGTAGCCAATATTTCACAGCTTCCAATTTAAATACTGTTACCATCTGCTAGAAATATCTATTATAGCTAGAATAAACAGTTCTAGTGAAGAACCAACAGCAATAACAAGATTTCAAAGATATAGCTATAAACAGCCAGTTCTACAGGAAACAATCTGCTTATATATGCATATATAAAACCAAACAATACAAATATTTTTCTTAGATTTCTGTAGTCTGGATACCTACATGTAAGAAGAGACAATATAACTACTTTATATATATATATATATGGACACTATTCAGGTGTTGAACTATGTGTATTTTGAGTATCATTATCCTAATGTAGTGGTTATTATAAATGTATAGTAGTGCATATGAGTTGATATCATCCATTGGGTGTATTTTTATCTATAAAAGCATTTTGAGTGTTATGGATTAAATGTACTGAGAATTTATAAATATCTGTCAGTAAAGTATATGCGTAACTGTTGGAATAGTGATTACTTACCTGTGTCTGTTCCTCGGTGAAGAATTGAAGAGCCATGATTCTTTAAGGTAAACCTGTAAGGAAGGAAAATATATTGTTTAAGAGTGTATATTACCGCTAGATACACATATGTGAGTAACAGGGTGTTCCCGAGTATACCCTAAACTTATTTCATTTCACAAATAGGAAAAAAATTACTTGGGTGGAGGCACAGTTTTATTTAACACCGATATTCTTGATAAAATAAAGGGTTACATTTGGAGGCACTAAAGCTGAGATCTGAACAGATAGATAGAAATGGAGGTTATAAAGGGAGAAGATATATATAGTTGGTGTAGAAGCAAAGGTGTAGATGCACAGAAAAGTGTAAGCATTTTGGGAAATTTTATGGAGATAATAGATGAAGATATTGTAAGTGAAGTAAAGAAAATGTATGGAATAAAACAACCATATATTGTAGATAAATGGAAAGGAGTTAATGATGAAATCTGTGCCATTCTAATTAGTAATGACAATCAATTAGATGCTTCTGTAATACCCGCTAATATTTTAATTGAAAAGGCCCCTGGTAAGAAATGGAAAGTAATGTGGCCAGTAGATAAGTATGTAGATGAGGGGCAGAAGACCATAAAACAAGATGATAGTAAAATTGAGAGTACAAGTGCAGGATGTTATCAACATAAAAGTAGTACCTCCGAAGAAGAATCATTAGATAAGAATACAATAGATCCCCAAGTTGAAAATGTAATGGATAAAGTGGTTAGTCATTTTGAACGATGGCATTATGAAGGGGGGTATCGGAGACTGAGAATCTTTTCGGGAGTAACTCCAGTTCCCACAGGAGAAGAGAACTATGATGTATGGCGGGAGGCGGCAGTACAACATTCGGAGGAGTGGAGATGCCCAGAACATATAAAAAAACAACGGATTGTGGAAAGTTTGAGGGGACCCGCTATGGGAATAATTCATGCTACAAGGAGAAGTAATTCACAAGCTACTTTGAGAGATTATTTCGAGGCCTTAGACTATTCCTTTGGAACACTAGAGGATGTAGGGGACATCTTATCGAGACTGAATCAGACTTATCAAGAGCCTAACGAAACTCTTACCAATTATATTTATCGGTTAGACAAAATTCTTTACAAGCTGCTGGATAAAGGAGGGATTGGTCCTCAAGAAATTGATGGAAGGCGGTTGAAACACATATTGAGAGGGGCTTTGACTACCAACCCCGTGGCTCAACGTCTGAGATGTATATTACCCAGGGATCCTGCTCCTACTTTAGGTGAATTGATAAAGGAAGTAAAACTAGAAGAGGTGCAGATTGAAAACAGAGAGAAGACTTTAAAGCGAGTTAAAGTAATTGTTCCTACACCTGAAGTTTCTTCAGTTAATGAGCAGTTGTTAAAGCTAATAGAGGAACAAAATAAGAAATTAGATCAGTTGATTTCTTTACAGAATGTACCATCTGTTACTTCAAGAGTGTCATCATCTGGACGGGGTAGAGGGTTCAGTAGGAGATCTGGAGATAATTCCAATATCACTTGCTACAAATGTGGACAATTGGGACATAGATCTTTTGAATGTAGTCAAGGAAGAAGTTTCCCTTCCCTAGTATCTACCATTGATAGAAGTCAGTGTGAACAGCCGGGAAACGTAGAGGGGATGTCGATGAACCCCGCACCGGCTCCCAACCAATAATTGTCTGCAAAATGGGGAGTACCCAGTGGCCCTCTGTTATACCTGAAGGAATGATGGGACAGGCCCCTCTGTTGCCTGTTTTATTAAATGGTCACTTCTGTACCGCTTTACTTGATAGTGGATCTCAAGTATCTATAATTTTTGAAAGTTGGTACCATCAATATATGTCTGATGTCCCCTTAATGCCCTTTGATGGATTAACTATTTGGGGTTTAAGTGAACAGAAGTATCCCTACCTGGGATATGTAGTTACTCAGATAGAATTTCCTCAACAACCATCTGGATATCAAGACCCATTACCCTTTCTGGCCTTGGTTTGCCCTGACTCTCCTGGAGATAAGGGAGTAGTGTCAGTAATTGTAGGCACTAATTCAAATTTATTTAAGATGTTATCTGAGTGGTGTTTGGAACAACAAAAGATATCCAACCCTACATCCATAGGTATCCCTGGATTGGATACAGTTAGGGTAAACAGAGTGGGTGTAAGTTCCCCAACTACCTTACTTCCTGTTATTCATAGTGACCCTGAGAATGAATTTATTACTAAAATTTCAGAGTGCTTTCAAAACAGTGACATAACTGGGGATGAGAAGAACCAGCTAATTTCTCAATTAATAAAAAAAGGGCCAGTTTTTTCCTTGAGGGAATGGGATTTGGGCACGGCCATTGGGATAGAACATCGTATTCATCTGACCAATGAGACTCCTTTTAGAGAAAGATCTAGGCGATTGGCACCAGCCGATTTTGACGATGTCAGACAGCATTTAAAGGGTTTATTAGAGAATCAAGTTATTGCTGACTCCGATAGTCCCTATGCATCTCCCATTGTAGTGGCCAGAAAGAAGAATGGGGATATCAGACTATGTGTGGATTATCGTACATTAAACAATAGGACAATTCCCGACCAGTACACTGTCCCCAAAGTGGAGGAAGCATTGGATTGTTTGCAGGGTAGCAGGTGGTTTTCTGTACTTGATATGAGGAGTGGCTACTATCAGATACCAATGCATCCTGATGACCGGCCTAAGACGGCTTTTATTTGTCCCATTGGGTTTTTTGAATTTTTAAAGATGCCCCAAGGGATTAAAGGAGCCCCAGCCACTTTTCAGCGAACAATGGAACAAACAGTAGGGGATATGTGTTATCGAGAAGTTTTAGTCTATTTAGATGACCTTATTGTGTTTGGAAGAACTTTGGACGAACATAACCACCGACTGTTAAAAGTATTAGACCGGCTACAGAAAAGAGGGTTAAAATTGTCAATTGACAAATGTAAATTGTGTCAAACCACAGTGAAATACCTGGGCCATGTGGTTAGCCGGGAGGGGGTCTCTACTGATCCGGATAAGGTGGTTGCGGTACAAAATTGGCCACGCCCAAATACTTTAAAGGATCTTCGATCATTCCTGGGATTCTGTGGGTACTATAGGAGATTTGTTCCTCAGTACTCCAGAATTGCCCGTCCTTTAACCGATTTAACTAAAGGATATCCTTCATACAAACATGATCGAACCAAGCTAAAGGATAAAAATCTGAAAGGCTATCACAAACCCCATGAAGCATTTGGTGACCGCTGGACAACATCATGTGAAGAGGCTTTTGAAAAATTAAAATTCCATCTAACTCATTCTCCTGTTCTGTCATATGCTAATCCGGAGCTCCCTTACGAATTGCATATTGATGCCTCATTTGAGGGGTTGGGGGGAGTATTATACCAACAACACTCTACTGGTTTAAAGCCCATTGCATATGTTAGCCGAGGTCTATCGGCCAGTGAAAAGAACTATGCTGTTCATAAGTTGGAATTTTTATCTTTAAAATGGGCTGTCGTGGATAAGTTTCACGATTATTTGTATGGCGTTCAATTCATGGTAATTACGGACAATAATCCTTTGACCTACATTAATACTACCGCCAAATTAGATGCCACGGGACATAGGTGGTTAGCAGCCCTGTCAAATTATCATTTTACTTTAAAATATAAGCCAGGAGTACAAAATGTAGATGCTGATGCTCTTTCCCGACTACCCCATCCCCTGTTTGTTAGTCCTAATGACGATTGGGTGGAAATACCTGCTCCTGCGCTCCGAGGGTTATGTCATCAAATACATCTGTTAACTAGTAATTCAGAAGGAGCTGTACACTCGCTGGGAGCCACTGAAGCCTCTATTCCTTCTATGTATTGTTGGATTAACCCATCTAATTTAGGAGAATTACCCATCATTTCCAAAGATCAACTACGAAAGGATCAAGACCAAGACCCTGATATTGCCATTGTTATCAAACATATGAAAGATTCTAGAGGAGTCCTGAAGTGTAATCTCTCCCTCAAAAGCCAAGCTTTACTGCGACAGAGAAAGAGATTGGTGTTCAGACAAGGCATCCTCTTTAGAAAAACCACGAACAGCGAGGGACAATCTAAACATCAATTGGTTCTTCCCACCATCCATATTCCTATGGTTCTCAAGTCACTGCATAATAACTATGGACATTTGGGGGTGGATAAAACTCTACATCTAATCCAAGAGAGAGTATACTGGCCTTACATGAGCAAAGAGATTGAATCTTATTGTAAACACTGTAAAAACTGTATTCTGAGAAAGAAGTTACCCACTCCTTCCGCCAAAATGGTCAATTTGAGTAGCTCTGGGCCCATGGAATTAGTTTGTATGGACTTTCTGTCTTTAGAAGGGCCAAATGGGAGGGAAAGTAATATTCTCGTAATCACTGATCATTTTACCCGCTACGCTCAGGCCTATGTTACACGAGACCAAAAAGCTTTAACCGTAGCTAAGACCCTTTGGGATCATTTCTTTGTGCATTATGGGCTACCAGCTCGCATCCATACAGATCAGGGACGAGACTTCGAAAGCAAGTTAATTAAAGAACTGTGTATTTGTTGTGGGATACGAAAATCTAGAACATCGCCATATCATCCTCAAGGGGATCCACAGCCGGAGCGATTCAACCGAACTCTGCTTGATATGTTAGGAACTCTGGATCCCAAACATAAGCTACAATGGAAACGTTTTATTAATAAATTGGTTCATGCTTACAACTGCACCAGAAATGAATCCACCGGGTACAGTCCCTATTCACTTATGTTTGGAAGAAAAGCTCGATTGCCTATTGATGTTTCTTTGGGTTTATCTGTTTCCTCCAATCATCCATCCACCTATAATACTTATGTAAATAACCTGAGGAAAGAACTGAAGACCGCTCATGACATTGCTAAGAGAGTATCTGAACGACAAGGTGAAAAGAATAAGCAGATACATGATGCTAAGGTAAAAGAGCAAGTATTACTCCCTGGTGATAGAGTTCTTTTAAGAAGACTTGGAACTCCAAAGAGACAAAAACTCTCCAATCGATGGAAAGAAATACCATACCGAATAATTAAACAATTGCCTAATATTCCTGTTTATCAACTTGTACCGGAAAATAAAGAAGGTCCTGTATTAACGTACCATCGTCAACATTTGCTGCCCATTAGTCAAGATATTTATTTTGAGATGGAACCTGCTAATATGGATGATCAAGTGGTAGAACAGTTGAGCCCTTCAACATCATCAACATCTCAACCTTCTCCCCAACTTGAATGGTCGGATCCGGGAAGCATAGACCAGGGATTCTTCTATAAAGAAGTTCCATATAGTCAAGATGAAGAATTAGGGGAACACTTATCACCACCTTCTCCGAAGTATGATTCTATAATCAACACAATGGATAATTCTCCACCTCCTTTCATTGAACATTGGAATATAAATGAACCTAATGATCCTCCCTGGGATGATACTGCCCTGACTCCAAGTACTGAATATGACCTTATGAATGATCCAAGTAATAGGGGAAATGAAGACCACACCAGACCACACCGGGAACGTAAGCCACCTATGATTCTCACGTATGATCAGTTGGGACATTCCTGCTATGAGCCCAGAGTAGTGCATCCTAGTCTCATATATACTTGGCCATACTTTGGGTATATGGAGAATCAAACCTTAACTGGGTGGTAACACTGTATAGTTAACAGGTTTATTAAATGGTGCTCCGAAGAGAAAAGAAACATTTTTTCTTTCTGCTAAGTGATTCGGATCACCAGGGGGAGAAATGTAGGGATGTTTCAAATTTTGTGTACTGTTAGTTATAATAAAAACATATATATGTATATATATAGGAGTAGTAGTGTCTGTAAATATATTTAATCAGTTGTGAGGTAAATATAAGGGAGATTGGCGATTCATTGTGATTTGTTTAATTGTATCACACAAAGATAAACCTGTTATATGTATAACAATGATAAGAAGTGAGAACACTGAGTTAATACCACTAATAGAATGGTATTATTAGAAATATGAGGGACTAAAATGGTGACTACAGTGTTCTGTCAGAAATCAGTGAGGCACGAGGACTGGAGCAAGATAGCTCGCGCTGTCGGCGGGAGATTTCTACCCCCTGGAGACTGAGCCTGCTCTCGTGGCCCCTGGGGCTCCCGTATAAAAGGGGGAGCTGAAGCGCTATTCAGGACTAGTGTGTGCGCCTCTGAGGGAGATGCTTATGCCTCTCTCTGCCCGCCGCGACGAGCTGTGATGTGAACATTGGCGGCGCAGAAGAGCTGGTGTAGCCTCCCTAACGAGAGATAGCCCACTGAAGACTGATCGCCAGGAAGAAGGTACCCGGCATCTTCATCAGCGGCCGGCGGAGTCGTGAAGACGGAGCGCCGGAGAAGTGGCCAGCGGTGCTGTGAAGACGAAGCGCCGAAGAAGTGATCAGCTGTGCTGACAGACGGAGCGCGGGTGAAGCGGTGGTTGGCGGTGAACTGATGTGCTGAGCGGACCGACAGTCGGGGGAGCAGTTACCGGCATATCCTGAGGTAATCTACTCATGGCAGGGAGCATCAGTGTAGACGCTGCCGTCCCCACATACAGCGCCAGAGAGACCTCTATCTTAACGAGCCTGGGAAGCAGTTACCTGTGAGGAAGGAGACACAGCACGGATCACGAGCAGCGACATCCAGCTGTTCTATCCGGAGGGCTGAACGCGATCCCCACCAACCATTACCGCTCAACTAATGAACTGACCTGCTGCCCACCAATGAAAATACTGAGTGGGTGGAGCTATCCGTAAACCAGAGGGTGAGTGACAGGAGTCACTCACTGAAGACATCTGAGGTCTGTAAAACGTTTATATACACACCTTCTCACCAGGAACACTTAGCCAGGGTTTCAGCACTATAAGCATTGACTATAAGCTTTACTAACCACCCTAGTGACTATCCATTTCTTGCCACCATTAGCAGTCTGCAGGAGTAGTATATAAAGGTGACAAGTGGCTGGAACAATTTATCTACGGAAGTCATATAGAACTCTGAATTTATAAGTAGGATATATATATATATATATATACCATAGCATCTTTTATCCACTATTTATATTACAAACTACTACAGATCTTACCACAGGACTATGCAGAAGGAATATCTATGAGGACAAGGCTAAGTTTTACTGACTGTATACGAGATTTAGCCCTGAAAAGGTAGTACCAGCACAGCTCAGGACCTTTACAGTACCCAGATAAAATCTGTCGGTCTAGACAGCAAAGATACAATTTATCTAATTGGTAAACTCACTCAATCCTGGCAAAGGGTTGATGTTACAAGGTAGCAGTGCAGAGATCCTGATATAAAGTGTAGCCAATATTTCACAGCTTCCAATTTAAATACTGTTACCATCTGCTAGAAATATCTATTATAGCTAGAATAAACAGTTCTAGTGAAGAACCAACAGCAATAACAAGATTTCAAAGATATAGCTATAAACAGCCAGTTCTACAGGAAACAATCTGCTTATATATGCATATATAAAACCAAACAATACAAATATTTTGCTTAGATTTCTGTAGTCTGGATACCTACATGTAAGAAGAGACAATATAACTACTTTATATATATATATATGGACACTATTCAGGTGTTGAACTATGTGTATTTTGAGTATCATTATCCTAATGTAGTGGTTATTATAAATGTATAGTAGTGCATATGAGTTGATATCATCCATTGGGTGTATTTTTATCTATAAAAGCATTTTGAGTGTTATGGATTAAATGTACTGAGAATTTATAAATATCTGTCAGTAAAGTATATGCGTAACTGTTGGAATAGTGATTACTTACCTGTGTCTGTTCCTCGGTGAAGAATTGAAGAGCCATGATTCTTTAAGGTAAACCTGTAAGGAAGGAAAATATATTGTTTAAGAGTGTATATTACCGCTAGATACACATATGTGAGTAACAGGGTGTTCCCGAGTATACCCTAAACTTATTTCATTTCACAAATAGGAAAAAAATTACTTGGGTGGAGGCACAGTTTTATTTAACACCGATATTCTTGATAAAATAAAGGGTTACACGTATGAGAGAGAGAGGCGGCTGGCCCCTCTGTAGTGTGCGCTGAGGGTGTGGGCATGTTGGAGAGAGAGAGGAGGCCGGCCCCTCTGTAGTGTGCGCTGAGGGTGTGGTCACGTAGGAGAGAGAGAGGCGGCCGGCCCCTCTGTAGTGTGCGCTGGTGGTGTGGGCACGTTGGAGAGAGAGAGGAGGCCGGCCCCTCTGTAGTGTGCGCTGAGGGTGTGGTCACGTAGGAGTGAGAGAGGCGGCCGGCCCCTCTGTAGTGTGCGCTGAGGGTGTGGGTACGTAGGAGGGAGAGAGGCGGCCGGCCCCTCTGTAGTGTGCGCTGAGGGTGTGGGCACGTAGTAGAGAGAGAGGCGGCCGGCCCCTCTGTAGTGTGCACTGAGGGTGGGGACACGTAGGAGAGAGAGAGGCGGCCGGCCTCTCTGTAGTGTGCGCTGAGGGTGTGGGCACGTAGTAGAGAGAGAGGCGGCCGGCCCCTCTGTAGTGTGCGCTGAGGGTGTGGGCACGTAGGAGAGAGAGAGGAGGCCGGCCCCTCTGTAGTGTGCGCTGAGGGTTTGGGCACGTAGGAGAGAGAGAGGCGGCCGGCCCCTCTGTAGTGTGCGCTGAGGGTTTGGGCACGTAGGAGAGAGAGAGGCGGCCGGCCCCTCTGTAGTGTGCGCTGAGGGTGTGGGCACGTAGTAGAGAGAGAGGCGGCCGGCCCCTCTGTAGTGTGCGCTGAGAGGGTGTGGGCAAGTAGGAGAGAGAAAGGCGGCCGGCCCCTCTGTAGTGTGCGCTGAGGGTGCGGTCATGTAGGAGACAGAGAGAGGCGGCCGGCCCCTCTGTAGTGTGCGCTGGGGGTTTGGGCACGTTGGAGAGAGAGAGGAGGCCGGCCCCTCTGTAGTGTGCGCTGAGGGTTTGGGCACGTAGAAGAGAGAGAGGCGGCCGCCCCCTCTGTAGTGTGCGCTTAGGGTGTGGCACGTAGGAGAGAGAGAGGAGGCCGGCCCCTCTGTAGTGTGCGCTGAGGGTGTGGGCACGTAGGAGAGAGAGAGGCGGCCGGCCCCTCTGTAGTGTGCGCTGAGGGTGCGGTAATGTAGGAGAGAGAGAGGCGGCTGGCCCCTCTGTAGTGTGCGCTGGGGGTTTGGGCACGTTGGAGAGAGAGAGGAGGCCGGCCCCTCTGTAGTGTGCGCTCAGGGTGTGGTCACGTAGGAGAGAGAGAGGCGGCCGGCCCCTCTGTAGTGTGCGCTGAGGGTGTGGGCACGTAGGAGAGAGAGAGTCGGCCGGCCCCTCAGTAGTGTGCGCTGAGGGTGTGGGCACGTAGGAGAGAGAGAGGCGGCCGGCCCCTCTGTAGTGTGCGCTGAGGGTGCGATCATGTAGGAAAGAGAGAGGCGGCCGGCCCCTCTGTAGTGTGCGCTGGGGGTTTGGGCACGTTGGAGAGAGAGAGGAGGCCGGCCCCTCTGTAGTGTGCGCTGAGGGTGTGGTCACGTAGTAGAGAGAGAGGCGGCAGGCCCCTCTGTATTGTGCGCTGAGGGTGTGGGCACGTAGGAGAGAGAGAGGCGGCCGGCCCCTCTGTAGTGTGCGCTGAGGGTGTGGGCACGTAGGAGAGAGAGAGGTGGCCGGCCCCTCTGTAGTGTGCGCTCAGGGTGTGGTCACTTAGGAGAGAGAGAGGAGGCCGGCCCCTCTGTAGTGTGCGCTGGGGGTGTGGTCATGTAGGAGAGAGAGAGGAGGCCGGCCCCTCTGTAGTGTGCGCTGAGGGTGTGGCCACGTAGGAGAGAGAGAGGCAGCCGGCCCCTCTGTAGTGTGCGCTGAGGGTGTGGTCATGTAGGAGAGACAGGCGGCCGGCCCCTCTGTAGTGTGGGCTGAGGGTGCAGTCATGTAGGAGAGAGAGAGGCGGCCGACCCCTCTGTAGTGTGCGCTGGGGGTTTGGGCACGTTGGAGAGAGAGAGGAGGCCGGCCCCTCTGTAGTGTGCGCTGAGGGTGTGGTCACGTAGGAGAGAGAGAGGCGGCCGGCCCCTCTGTAGTGTGCGCTGAGGGTGTGGGCACGTAGGAGAGAGAGAGGAGGCCGGCCCCTCTGTAGTGTGCGCTGAGGGTGTGGGCACGTAGGAGAGAGAGAGGAGGCCGGCCCCTCTGTAGTGTGCGCTGAGGGTGTGGTTACGTAGGAGAGAGAGAGGAGGCTGGCCCCTCTGTAGTGTGCGCTGAGGGTGTGGGCACGTAGGAGAGAGAGAGGCGGCCGGCCCCTCTGTAGTGTGCGCTGAGGGTGTAGGCACGTAGGAGAGAGTGAGGCGGCCGGCCCCTCTGTAGTGTGCGCTGAGGGTTTGGGCATGTAGTAGAGAGAGAGGCGGCCGGCCCCTCTGTAGTGTGCGCTGAGGGTGTGGTCACGTAGGAGAGAGAGAGGAGGCCGGCCCCTCTGTAGTGTGCGCTGAGGGTGTGGGCACGTAGGAGAGAGAGAGGCGGCTGGCCCCTCTGTAGTGTGCGCTGAGGGTGTGGTCACGTAGGAGAGAGAGAGGAGGCCGGCCCCTCTGTAGTGTGCGCTGAGGGTGTGGCACGTAGGAGAGAGAGAGGCGGCCGGCCCCTCTGTAGTGTGCGCTGAGGGTGTGGCACGTAGCAGAGAGAGAGGAGGCCGGCCCCTCTGTAGTGTGCGCTGAGGGTGTCGCCACGTAGGAGAGAGAGAGGAGGCCGGCCCCTCTGTAGTGTGCGCTGAGGGTGTGGCCACGTAGGAGAGAGAGAGGAGGCCGGCCCCTCTGTAGTGTGCGCTGAGGGTGTGGGCACGTAGGAGAGAGAGAGGCGGCCGGCCCCTCTGTAGTGTGCGCTGAGGGTGTGGGCACGTAGGAGAGAGAGAGGCGGCCGGCCCCTCTGTAATGTGCGCTGAGGGTGTGGGCACGTAGGAGAGAGAGAGGCGGCCGGCCCCTCTGTAATGTGCGCTGAGGGTGTGGCCCGTAGGAGAGAGAGAGGCGGCCGTCCCCTCTGTAGTGTGCGCTGAGGGTGTGGGCACGTAGGAGAGAGAGAGGCGGCCGGCCCCTCTGTAGTGTGCGCTGAGGGTGTGGTCACGTAGGAGAGAGAGTGGCGGCCGGCCCCTCTGTAGTGTGCGCTGAGGGTGTGGGCACGTAGGAGAGAGAGAGGCGGCCGGCCCCTCTGTAGTGTGCGCTGAGGGTGTGGCACGTAGGAGAGAGAGAGGAGGCCGGCCCCTCTGTAGTGTGCGCTGAGGGTGTGGTCACGTAGGAGAGAGAGAGGCGGTCGGCTCCTCTGTAGTGTGCGCTGAGGGTGTGGGCACGTAGGAGAGAGAGAGGAGGCCGGCCCCTCTGTAGTGTGCGCTGAGGGTGTGGGCACGTAGGAGAGAGAGAGGCGGCTGGCCCCTCTGTAGTGTGCGCTGAGGGTGTGGGCACGTAGGAGAGAGAGAGGCGGCCGGCCCCTCTGTAGTGTGCGCTGAGGGTGTGGGCACGTAGGAGAGAGAGAGGAGGCCGGCCCCTCTGTAGTGTGCGCTGAGGGTGTGGGCACGTAGGAGAGAGAGAGGCGGCTGGCCCCTCTGTAGTGTGCGCTGAGGGTGTGGGCACGTAGGAGAGAGAGAGGCGGCCGGCTCCTCTGTAGTGTGCGCTGAGGGTGTTGGCACGTAGTAGAGAGAGAGGAGGCCGGCCCCTCTGTAGTGTGCGCTGAGGGTGTGGGCACGTAGTAGAGAGAGAGGAGGCCGGCCCCTCTGTAGTGTGCGCTGAGGGTGTGGGCACGTGGGAGAGAGAGAGGCGGCCGGCCCCTCTGTAGTGTTCGCTGAGGGTGGGGGCACGTAGGAGAGAGAGAGGAGGCCGGCCCCTCTGTAGTGTGCGCTGAGGGTGTGGGCACGTAGGAGAGAGAGAGGAGGCCGGCTCCTCTGTAGTGTGCGCTGAGGGTGTGGGCACGTAGGAGAGAGAGAGGTGGCAGGCCCCTCTGTAGTGTGCGCTGAGGGTGTGGCCCGTAGGAGAGAGAGAGGCGGCCGTCCCCTCTGTAGTGTGCGCTGAGGGTGTGGGCAAGTAGGAGAGAGAGAGGCGGCCGGCCCCTCTGTAGTGTGCGCTGAGGGTGTGGTCACGTAGGAGAGAGAGTGGCGGCCGGCCCCTCTGTAGTGTGCGCTGAGGGTGTGGGCACGTAGGAGAGAGAGAGGCGGCCGGCCCCTCTGTAGTGTGCGCTGAGGGTGTGGCACGTAGGAGAGAGAGAGGAGGCCGCCCCTCTGTAGTGTGCGCTGAGGGTGTGTGCACGTAGGAGAGAGAGAGGAGGCCGGCCCCTCTGTAGTGTGCGCTGAGGGTGTGGGCACGTAGGAGAGAGGCGGCCGGCTCCTCTGTAGTGTGCGCTGAGGGTGTGGGCACGTAGTAGAGAGAGAGGAGGCCGGCCCCTCTGTAGTGTGCGCTGAGGGTGTGGGCACGTAGGAGAGAGAGAGGAGGCCGGCCCCTCTGTAGTGTGCGCTGAGGGTGTGGGCACGTGGGAGAGAGAGAGGCGGCCGGCCCCTCTGTAGTGTGCGCTGAGGGTGGGGGCACGTAGGAGAGAGAGAGGAGGCCGGCCCCTCTGTAGTGTGCGCTGAGGATGTGGGCACGTAGGAGAGAGAGAGGAGGACGGCTCCTCTGTAGTGTGCGCTGAGGGTGTGGGCACGTAGGAGAGAGAGAGGTGGCAGGCCCCTCTGTAGTGTGCGCTGAGGGTGTGGCCCGTAGGAGAGAGAGAGGCGGCCGTCCCCTCTGTAGTGTGCGCTGAGGGTGTGGGCACGTAGGAGAGAGAGTGGCGGCCGGCCCCTCTGTAGTGTGCGCTGAGGGTGTGGGTACGTAGGAGAGAGAGAGGTGGCCGGCCCCTCTGTAGTGTGCGCTGAGGGTGTGGCACGTAGGAGAGAGAGAGGCGGCCGGCCCCTCTGTAGTGTGCGCTGAGGGTGTGGTCACGTAGGAGAGAGAGAGGAGGCCGGCCCCTCTGTAGTGTGTGCTGAGGGTGTGGCACGTAGGAGAGAGAGAGGAGGCCGGCCCCTCTGTAGTGTGTGCTGAGGGTGTGGCACGTAGGAGAGAGAGAGGAGGCCGGCCCCTCTGCAGTGTGCGCTGAGGGTTTGGGTACGTAGGAGAGAGAGAGGCGGCCGGCCCCTCTGTAGTGTGCGCTGAGGGTGTGGTCACGTAGGAGAGAGAGAGGAGGCCGGCCCCTCTGCAGTGTGCGCTGAGGGTTTGGGTACATAGGAGAGAGAGAGGCGGCCGGCCCCTCTGTAGTGTGCGCTGAGGGTGTGGGCACGTAGGAGAGAGAGAGGAGGCTGGCCCCTCTGTAGTGTGCGCTGGGGGTGTAGTCATGTAGGAGAGAGAGAGGCGGCCGGCCCCTCTGTAGTGTGCGCTGAGGGTGTGGGCACGTAGGAGAGAGAGAGGCGGCCGGCCCCTCTGTAGTGTGCGCTGAGGGTGTGGTTACGTAGGAGAGAGAGAGGAGGCCGGCCCCTCTGTAGTGTGCGCTGAGGGTGTGGGCACGTAGGAGAGAGAGAGGAGGCCGGCCCCTCTGTAGTGTGCACTGAGGGTGTGGTCACGTAGGAGAGAGATAGGAGGCCGACCCCTCTGTAGTGTGCGCTGAGGGTTTGGGCATGTAGTAGAGAGAGAGGCGGCCGGCCCTTCTGTAGTGTGCGCTGAGGGTGTGGGCACGTAGGAGAGAGAGAGGCGGCCGGCCCCTCTGTAGTGTGCGCTGAGGGTGTGGTCACGTAGGAGAGAGATAGGAGGCCGGCCCCTCTGTAGTGTGCGCTGAGGGTGCGGTCATGTAGGAGAGAGAGAGGCTGCCGGCCCCTCTGTAGTGTGCGCTGAGGGTGTGGGCACGTAGGAGAGAGAGAGGAGGCCGGCCCCTCTGTAGTGTGCGCTGAGGGTGTGGGCACGTAGGAGAGAGAGAGGAGGCCGGCCCCTCTGTAGTGTGCGCTGAGGGTGTGGTTACGTAGGAGAGAGAGAGGAGGCTGGCCCCTCTGTAGTGTGCGCTGAGGGTGTGGGCACGTAGGAGAGAGAGAGGCGGCCGGCCCCTCTGTAGTGTGCGCTGAGGGTGTAGGCACGTAGGAGAGAGTGAGGCGGCCGGCCCCTCTGTAGTGTGCGCTGAGGGTTTGGGCATGTAGTAGAGAGAGAGGCGGCCGGCCCCTCTGTAGTGTGCGCTGAGGGTGTGGTCACGTAGGAGAGAGAGAGGAGGCCGGCCCCTCTGTAGTGTGCGCTGAGGGTGTGGGCACGTAGGAGAGAGAGAGGCGGCTGGCCCCTCTGTAGTGTGCGCTGAGGGTGTGGTCACGTAGGAGAGAGAGAGGAGGCCGGCCCCTCTGTAGTGTGCGCTGAGGGTGTGGCACGTAGGAGAGAGAGAGGCGGCCGGCCCCTCTGTAGTGTGCGCTGAGGGTGTGGCACGTAGCAGAGAGAGAGGAGGCCGGCCCCTCTGTAGTGTGCGCTGAGGGTGTCGCCACGTAGGAGAGAGAGAGAGAGGAGGCCGGCCCCTCTGTAGTGTGCGCTGAGGGTGTGGCCACGTAGGAGAGAGAGAGGAGGCCGGCCCCTCTGTAGTGTGCGCTGAGGGTGTGGGCACGTAGGAGAGAGAGAGGCGGCCGGCCCCTCTGTAGTGTGCGCTGAGGGTGTGGGCACGTAGGAGAGAGAGAGGCGGCCGGCCCCTCTGTAATGTGCGCTGAGGGTGTGGCCCGTAGGAGAGAGAGAGGCGGCCGTCCCCTCTGTAGTGTGCGCTGAGGGTGTGGGCACGTAGGAGAGAGAGAGGCGGCCGGCCCCTCTGTAGTGTGCGCTGAGGGTGTGGTCACGTAGGAGAGAGAGTGGCGGCCGGCCCCTCTGTAGTGTGCGCTGAGGGTGTGGGCACGTAGGAGAGAGAGAGGCGGCCGGCCCCTCTGTAGTGTGCGCTGAGGGTGTGGCACGTAGGAGAGAGAGAGGAGGCCGGCCCCTCTGTAGTGTGCGCTGAGGGTGTGGTCACGTAGGAGAGAGAGAGGCGGTCGGCTCCTCTGTAGTGTGCGCTGAGGGTGTGGGCACGTAGGAGAGAGAGAGGAGGCCGGCCCCTCTGTAGTGTGCGCTGAGGGTGTGGGCACGTAGGAGAGAGAGAGGCGGCTGGCCCCTCTGTAGTGTGCGCTGAGGGTGTGGGCACGTAGGAGAGAGAGAGGCGGCCGGCCCCTCTGTAGTGTGCGCTGAGGGTGTGGGCACGTAGGAGAGAGAGAGGAGGCCGGCCCCTCTGTAGTGTGCGCTGAGGGTGTGGGCACGTAGGAGAGAGAGAGGCGGCAGGCCCCTCTGTAGTGTGCGCTGAGGGTGTGGGCACGTAGGAGAGAGAGAGGCGGCCGGCTCCTCTGTAGTGTGCGCTGAGGGTGTTGGCACGTAGTAGAGAGAGAGGAGGCCGGCCCCTCTGTAGTGTGCGCTGAGGGTGTGGGCACGTAGTAGAGAGAGAGGAGGCCGGCCCCTCTGTAGTGTGCGCTGAGGGTGTGGGCACGTGGGAGAGAGAGAGGCGGCCGGCCCCTCTGTAGTGTGCGCTGAGGGTGGGGGCACGTAGGAGAGAGAGAGGAGGCCGGCCCCTCTGTAGTGTGCGCTGAGGGTGTGGGCACGTAGGAGAGAGAGAGGAGGCCGGCTCCTCTGTAGTGTGCGCTGAGGGTGTGGGCACGTAGGAGAGAGAGAGGTGGCAGGCCCCTCTGTAGTGTGCGCTGAGGGTGTGGCCCGTAGGAGAGAGAGAGGCGGCCGTCCCCTCTGTAGTGTGCGCTGAGGGTGTGGGCAAGTAGGAGAGAGAGAGGCGGCCGGCCCCTCTGTAGTGTGCGCTGAGGGTGTGGTCACGTAGGAGAGAGAGTGGCGGCCGGCCCCTCTGTAGTGTGCGCTGAGGGTGTGGGCACGTAGGAGAGAGAGAGGCGGCCGGCCCCTCTGTAGTGTGCGCTGAGGGTGTGGCACGTAGGAGAGAGAGAGGAGGCCGCCCCTCTGTAGTGTGCGCTGAGGGTGTGTGCACGTAGGAGAGAGAGAGGAGGCCGGCCCCTCTGTAGTGTGCGCTGAGGGTGTGGGCACGTAGGAGAGAGGCGGCCGGCTCCTCTGTAGTGTGCGCTGAGGGTGTGGGCACGTAGTAGAGAGAGAGGAGGCCGGCCCCTCTGTAGTGTGCGCTGAGGGTGTGGGCACGTAGGAGAGAGAGAGGAGGCCGGCCCCTCTGTAGTGTGCGCTGAGGGTGTGGGCACGTAGGAGAGAGGCGGCCGGCTCCTCTGTAGTGTGCGCTGAGGGTGTGGGCACGTAGTAGAGAGAGAGGAGGCCGGCCCCTCTGTAGTGTGCGCTGAGGGTGTGGGCACGTAGTAGAGAGAGAGGAGGCCGGCCCCTCTGTAGTGTGCGCTGAGGGTGTGGGCACGTGGGAGAGAGAGAGGCGGCCGGCCCCTCTGTAGTGTGCGCTGAGGGTGGGGGCACGTAGGAGAGAGAGAGGAGGCCGGCCCCTCTGTAGTGTGCGCTGAGGGTGTGGGCACGTAGGAGAGAGAGAGGAGGCCGGCTCCTCTGTAGTGTGCGCTGAGGGTGTGGGCACGTAGGAGAGAGAGAGGTGGCAGGCCCCTCTGTAGTGTGCGCTGAGGGTGTGGGTACGTAGGAGAGAGAGAGGCGGCCGGCCCCTCTGTAGTGTGCGCTGGGGGTGTGGGCACGTAGGAGAGAGAGAGGAGGCCGGCCCCTCTGTAATGTGCGCTGAGGGTGTGGTCATGTAGGAGAGAGAGAGGCGGCCGGCCCCTCTGTAGTGTGCGCAGGGGGTGTGGGCACGTAGGAGATAGAGAGGCGGCTGGCCCCTCTGTAGTGTGCGCTGAGGGTGTGGTCACGTAGGAAAGAGAGTGGCGGCCGGCCCCTCTGTAGTGTGCGCTGAGGGTGTGGGCACGTAGGAGAGAGAGAGGTGGCAGGCCCCTCTGTAGTGTGCGCTGAGGGTGTGGGCACGTAGGAGAGAGAGAGGCGGCCGGCCCCTCTGTAGTGTGCGCTGGGGGTGTGGGCACGTAGGAGAGAGAGAGGAGGCCGGCCCCTCTGTAGTGTGCGCTGAGGGTGTGGTCATGTAGGAGAGAGAGAGGCGGCCGGCCCCTCTGTAGTGTGCGCTGGGGGTGTGGGCACGTAGGAGAGAGAGAGGAGGCCGGCCCCTCTGTAGTGTGCGCTGAGGGTGTGGTCACGTAGGAGAGAGAGAGGCGGCCGGCCCCTCTGTAGTGTGCGCTGAGGGTGCTGTCATGTAGGAGAGAGAGAGGCGGCCGGCCCCTCTGTAGTGTGCGCTGAGGGTGCGGTCATGTAGGAGAGAGAGAGGCGGCCGGCCCCTCTGTAGTGTGCGCTGAGGGTGTGGGCACGTAGGAGAGAGAGTGGCGGCCGGCCCCTCTGTAGTGTGCGCTGAGGGTGCGGTCATGTAGGAGAGAGAGAGGCGGCCGGCCCCTCTGTAGTGCGCGCTGAGGGTGTGGGCACGTAGGAGAGAGAGAGACGGCCGGCCCCTCTGTAGTGTGCGCTGAGGGTGTGGGCACGTAGGAGAGAGAGTGGCGGCCGGCCCCTCTGTAGTGTGCGCTGAGGGTGTGGGCACGTAGGAGAGAGAGTGGCGGCCGGCCCCTCTGTAGTGTGTGCTGAGGGTGTGGGCACGTAGGAGAGAGAGAGACGGCCGGCCCCTCTGTAGTGTGCGCTGAGGGTGTGGGCACGTAGGAGAGACAGAGGCGGCCGGCTCCTCTGTAGTGTGCGCTGAGGGTGGGGATACGTAGGAGAGAGAGAGGCGGCCGGCCCCTCTGTAGTGTGCGCTGGGGGTTTGGGCACGTTGGAGAGAGAGAGGAGGCCGGCCCCTCTGTAGTTTGCGCTGAGGGTGTGGCCACGTAGGAGAGAGAGAGGAGGCCGGCCCCTCTGTAGTGTGCGCTGAGGGTGTGGGCACGTAGAAGAGAGAGAGGCGGCCGGCCCCTCTGTAGTGTGCACTGAGGGTTTGGGCACGTAGGAGAGAGAGAGGCGGCCGGCCCCTCTGTAGTGTGCGCTGGGGGTGTGGGCATGTAGGAGAGAGAGAGGAGGCCGGCCCCTCTGTAGTGTGCGCTGAGGGTGTGGGCACGTAGGAGAGAGAGAGGCGGCCGGCCCCTCTGTAGTGTGCGCTGAGGGTGTGGGCACGTAGGAGAGAGAGAGGCGGCTGGCCCCTCTGTAGTGTGCACTGAGGGTTTGGGCACGTAGGAGAGAGAGAGGCGGCCGGACCCTCTGTAGTGTGCGCTGAGGGTGTGGTCACGTAGTAGAGAGAGAGGCGGCCGGCCCCTCTGTAGTGTGCGCTGAGGGTGTGGGCACGTAGGAGAGAGAGAGGCGGCCGGCCCCTCTGTAGTGTGCGCTGAGGGTGCGGTCATGTAGGAGACAGAGAGGCGGCCGGCCCCTCTGTAGTGTGCGCTGGGGGTTTGGGCACGTTGGAGAGAGAGAGGAGGCCGGCCCCTCTGTAGTTTGCGCTGAGGGTGTGGGCACGTATGAGAGAGAGAGGCGGCTGGCCCCTCTGTAGTGTGCGCTGAGGGTGTGGGCATGTTGGAGAGAGAGAGGAGGCCGGCCCCTCTGTAGTGTGCGCTGAGGGTGTGGTCACGTAGGAGAGAGAGAGGCGGCCGGCCCCTCTGTAGTGTGCGCTGGTGGTGTGGGCACGTTGGAGAGAGAGAGGAGGCCGGCCCCTCTGTAGTGTGCGCTGAGGGTGTGGTCACGTAGGAGTGAGAGAGGCGGCCGGCCCCTCTGTAGTGTGCGCTGAGGGTGTGGGCACGTAGGAGAGAGAGAGGCGGCCGGCCCCTCTGTAGTGTGCGCTGGGGGTGTGGGCACGTAGGAGAGAGAGAGGAGGCCGGCCCCTCTGTAGTGTGCGCTGAGGGTGTGGTCATGTAGGAGAGAGAGAGGCGGCCGGCCCCTCTGTAGTGTGCGCTGGGGGTGTGGGCACGTAGGAGAGAGAGAGGAGGCCGGCCCCTCTGTAGTGTGCGCTGAGGGTGTGGTCACGTAGGAGAGAGAGAGGCGGCCGGCCCCTCTGTAGTGTGCGCTGAGGGTGCTGTCATGTAGGAGAGAGAGAGGCGGCCGGCCCCTCTGTAGTGTGCGCTGAGGGTGCGGTCATGTAGGAGAGAGAGAGGCGGCCGGCCCCTCTGTAGTGTGCGCTGAGGGTGTGGGCACGTAGGAGAGAGAGTGGCGGCCGGCCCCTCTGTAGTGTGCGCTGAGGGTGCGGTCATGTAGGAGAGAGAGAGGCGGCCGGCCCCTCTGTAGTGCGCGCTGAGGGTGTGGGCACGTAGGAGAGAGAGAGACGGCCGGCCCCTCTGTAGTGTGCGCTGAGGGTGTGGGCACGTAGGAGAGAGAGTGGCGGCCGGCCCCTCTGTAGTGTGCGCTGAGGGTGTGGGCACGTAGGAGAGAGAGTGGCGGCCGGCCCCTCTGTAGTGTGTGCTGAGGGTGTGGGCACGTAGGAGAGAGAGAGACGGCCGGCCCCTCTGTAGTGTGCGCTGAGGGTGTGGGCACGTAGGAGAGACAGAGGCGGCCGGCTCCTCTGTAGTGTGCGCTGAGGGTGGGGATACGTAGGAGAGAGAGAGGCGGCCGGCCCCTCTGTAGTGTGCGCTGGGGGTTTGGGCACGTTGGAGAGAGAGAGGAGGCCGGCCCCTCTGTAGTTTGCGCTGAGGGTGTGGCCACGTAGGAGAGAGAGAGGAGGCCGGCCCCTCTGTAGTGTGCGCTGAGGGTGTGGGCACGTAGAAGAGAGAGAGGCGGCCGGCCCCTCTGTAGTGTGCACTGAGGGTTTGGGCACGTAGGAGAGAGAGAGGCGGCCGGCCCCTCTGTAGTGTGCGCTGGGGGTGTGGGCATGTAGGAGAGAGAGAGGAGGCCGGCCCCTCTGTAGTGTGCGCTTAGGGTGTGGGCACGTAGGAGAGAGAGAGGCGGCCGGCCCCTCTGTAGTGTGCGCTGAGGGTGTGGGCACGTAGGAGAGAGAGAGGCGGCTGGCCCCTCTGTAGTGTGCACTGAGGGTTTGGGCACGTAGGAGAGAGAGAGGCGGCCGGACCCTCTGTAGTGTGCGCTGAGGGTGTGGTCACGTAGTAGAGAGAGAGGCGGCCGGCCCCTCTGTAGTGTGCGCTGAGGGTGTGGGCACGTAGGAGAGAGAGAGGCGGCCGGCCCCTCTGTAGTGTGCGCTGAGGGTGCGGTCATGTAGGAGACAGAGAGGCGGCCGGCCCCTCTGTAGTGTGCGCTGGGGGTTTGGGCACGTTGGAGAGAGAGAGGAGGCCGGCCCCTCTGTAGTTTGCGCTGAGGGTGTGGGCACGTATGAGAGAGAGAGGCGGCTGGCCCCTCTGTAGTGTGCGCTGAGGGTGTGGGCATGTTGGAGAGAGAGAGGAGGCCGGCCCCTCTGTAGTGTGCGCTGAGGGTGTGGTCACGTAGGAGAGAGAGAGGCGGCCGGCCCCTCTGTAGTGTGCGCTGGTGGTGTGGGCACGTTGGAGAGAGAGAGGAGGCCGGCCCCTCTGTAGTGTGCGCTGAGGGTGTGGTCACGTAGGAGTGAGAGAGGCGGCCGGCCCCTCTGTAGTGTGCGCTGAGGGTGTGGGCACGTAGGAGAGAGAGAGGCGGCCGGCCCCTCTGTAGTGTGCGCTGGGGGTGTGGGCACGTAGGAGAGAGAGAGGAGGCCGGCCCCTCTGTAGTGTGCGCTGAGGGTGTGGTCATGTAGGAGAGAGAGAGGCGGCCGGCCCCTCTGTAGTGTGCGCTGGGGGTGTGGGCACGTAGGAGAGAGAGAGGAGGCCGGCCCCTCTGTAGTGTGCGCTGAGGGTGTGGTCACGTAGGAGAGAGAGAGGCGGCCGGCCCCTCTGTAGTGTGCGCTGAGGGTGCTGTCATGTAGGAGAGAGAGAGGCGGCCGGCCCCTCTGTAGTGTGCGCTGAGGGTGCGGTCATGTAGGAGAGAGAGAGGCGGCCGGCCCCTCTGTAGTGTGCGCTGAGGGTGTGGGCACGTAGGAGAGAGAGTGGCGGCCGGCCCCTCTGTAGTGTGCGCTGAGGGTGCGGTCATGTAGGAGAGAGAGAGGCGGCCGGCCCCTCTGTAGTGCGCGCTGAGGGTGTGGGCACGTAGGAGAGAGAGAGACGGCCGGCCCCTCTGTAGTGTGCGCTGAGGGTGTGGGCACGTAGGAGAGAGAGTGGCGGCCGGCCCCTCTGTAGTGTGCGCTGAGGGTGTGGGCACGTAGGAGAGAGAGTGGCGGCCGGCCCCTCTGTAGTGTGTGCTGAGGGTGTGGGCACGTAGGAGAGAGAGAGACGGCCGGCCCCTCTGTAGTGTGCGCTGAGGGTGTGGGCACGTAGGAGAGACAGAGGCGGCCGGCTCCTCTGTAGTGTGCGCTGAGGGTGGGGATACGTAGGAGAGAGAGAGGCGGCCGGCCCCTCTGTAGTGTGCGCTGGGGGTTTGGGCACGTTGGAGAGAGAGAGGAGGCCGGCCCCTCTGTAGTTTGCGCTGAGGGTGTGGCCACGTAGGAGAGAGAGAGGAGGCCGGCCCCTCTGTAGTGTGCGCTGAGGGTGTGGGCACGTAGAAGAGAGAGAGGCGGCCGGCCCCTCTGTAGTGTGCACTGAGGGTTTGGGCACGTAGGAGAGAGAGAGGCGGCCGGCCCCTCTGTAGTGTGCGCTGGGGGTGTGGGCATGTAGGAGAGAGAGAGGAGGCCGGCCCCTCTGTAGTGTGCGCTTAGGGTGTGGGCACGTAGGAGAGAGAGAGGCGGCCGGCCCCTCTGTAGTGTGCGCTGAGGGTGTGGGCACGTAGGAGAGAGAGAGGCGGCTGGCCCCTCTGTAGTGTGCACTGAGGGTTTGGGCACGTAGGAGAGAGAGAGGCGGCCGGACCCTCTGTAGTGTGTGCTGAGGGTGTGGTCACGTAGTAGAGAGAGAGGCGGCCGGCCCCTCTGTAGTGTGCGCTGAGGGTGTGGGCACGTAGGAGAGAGAGAGGCGGCCGGCCCCTCTGTAGTGTGCGCTGAGGGTGCGGTCATGTAGGAGACAGAGAGGCGGCCGGACCCTCTGTAGTTTGCGCTGAGGGTGTGGGCACGTATGTAGGGATGTTTCAAATTTTGTGTACTGTTAGTTATAATAAAAACATATATATGTATATATATAGGAGTAGTAGTGTCTGTAAATATATTTAATCAGTTGTGAGGTAAATATAAGGGAGATTGGCGATTCATTGTGATTTGTTTAATTGTATCACACAAAGATAAACCTGTTATATGTATAACAATGATAAGAAGTGAGAACACTGAGTTAATACCACTAATAGAATGGTATTATTAGAAATATGAGGGACTAAAATGGTGACTACAGTGTTCTGTCAGAAATCAGTGAGGCACGAGGACTGGAGCAAGATAGCTCGCGCTGTCGGCGGGAGATTTCTACCCCCTGGAGACTGAGCCTGCTCTCGTGGCCCCTGGGGCTCCCGTATAAAAGGGGGAGCTGAAGCGCTATTCAGGACTAGTGTGTGCGCCTCTGAGGGAGATGCTTATGCCTCTCTCTGCCCGCCGCGACGAGCTGTGATGTGAACATTGGCGGCGCAGAAGAGCTGGTGTAGCCTCCCTAACGAGAGATAGCCCACTGAAGACTGATCGCCAGGAAGAAGGTACCCGGCATCTTCATCAGCGGCCGGCGGAGTCGTGAAGACGGAGCGCCGGAGAAGTGGCCAGCGGTGCTGTGAAGACGAAGCGCCGAAGAAGTGATCAGCTGTGCTGACAGACGGAGCGCGGGTGAAGCGGTGGTTGGCGGTGAACTGATGTGCTGAGCGGACCGACAGTCGGGGGAGCAGTTACCGGCATATCCTGAGGTAATCTACTCATGGCAGGGAGCATCAGTGTAGACGCTGCCGTCCCCACATACAGCGCCAGAGAGACCTCTATCTTAACGAGCCTGGGAAGCAGTTACCTGTGAGGAAGGAGACACAGCACGGATCACGAGCAGCGACATCCAGCTGTTCTATCCGGAGGGCTGAACGCGATCCCCACCAACCATTACCGCTCAACTAATGAACTGACCTGCTGCCCACCAATGAAAATACTGAGTGGGTGGAGCTATCCGTAAACCAGAGGGTGAGTGACAGGAGTCACTCACTGAAGACATCTGAGGTCTGTAAAACGTTTATATACACACCTTCTCACCAGGAACACTTAGCCAGGGTTTCAGCACTATAAGCATTGACTATAAGCTTTACTAACCACCCTAGTGACTATCCATTTCTTGCCACCATTAGCAGTCTGCAGGAGTAGTATATAAAGGTGACAAGTGGCTGGAACAATTTATCTACGGAAGTCATATAGAACTCTGAATTTATAAGTAGGATATATATATATATATATACCATAGCATCTTTTATCCACTATTTATATTACAAACTACTACAGATCTTACCACAGGACTATGCAGAAGGAATATCTATGAGGACAAGGCTAAGTTTTACTGACTGTATACGAGATTTAGCCCTGAAAAGGTAGTACCAGCACAGCTCAGGACCTTTACAGTACCCAGATAAAATCTGTCGGTCTAGACAGCAAAGATACAATTTATCTAATTGGTAAACTCACTCAATCCTGGCAAAGGGTTGATGTTACAAGGTAGCAGTGCAGAGATCCTGATATAAAGTGTAGCCAATATTTCACAGCTTCCAATTTAAATACTGTTACCATCTGCTAGAAATATCTATTATAGCTAGAATAAACAGTTCTAGTGAAGAACCAACAGCAATAACAAGATTTCAAAGATATAGCTATAAACAGCCAGTTCTACAGGAAACAATCTGCTTATATATGCATATATAAAACCAAACAATACAAATATTTTTCTTAGATTTCTGTAGTCTGGATACCTACATGTAAGAAGAGACAATATAACTACTTTATATATATATATATATGGACACTATTCAGGTGTTGAACTATGTGTATTTTGAGTATCATTATCCTAATGTAGTGGTTATTATAAATGTATAGTAGTGCATATGAGTTGATATCATCCATTGGGTGTATTTTTATCTATAAAAGCATTTTGAGTGTTATGGATTAAATGTACTGAGAATTTATAAATATCTGTCAGTAAAGTATATGCGTAACTGTTGGAATAGTGATTACTTACCTGTGTCTGTTCCTCGGTGAAGAATTGAAGAGCCATGATTCTTTAAGGTAAACCTGTAAGGAAGGAAAATATATTGTTTAAGAGTGTATATTACCGCTAGATACACATATGTGAGTAACAGGGTGTTCCCGAGTATACCCTAAACTTATTTCATTTCACAAATAGGAAAAAAATTACTTGGGTGGAGGCACAGTTTTATTTAACACCGATATTCTTGATAAAATAAAGGGTTACATTTGGAGGCACTAAAGCTGAGATCTGAACAGATAGATAGAAATGGAGGTTATAAAGGGAGAAGATATATATAGTTGGTGTAGAAGCAAAGGTGTAGATGCACAGAAAAGTGTAAGCATTTTGGGAAATTTTATGGAGATAATAGATGAAGATATTGTAAGTGAAGTAAAGAAAATGTATGGAATAAAACAACCATATATTGTAGATAAATGGAAAGGAGTTAATGATGAAATCTGTGCCATTCTAATTAGTAATGACAATCAATTAGATGCTTCTGTAATACCCGCTAATATTTTAATTGAAAAGGCCCCTGGTAAGAAATGGAAAGTAATGTGGCCAGTAGATAAGTATGTAGATGAGGGGCAGAAGACCATAAAACAAGATGATAGTAAAATTGAGAGTACAAGTGCAGGATGTTATCAACATAAAAGTAGTACCTCCGAAGAAGAATCATTAGATAAGAATACAATAGATCCCCAAGTTGAAAATGTAATGGATAAAGTGGTTAGTCATTTTGAACGATGGCATTATGAAGGGGGGTATCGGAGACTGAGAATCTTTTCGGGAGTAACTCCAGTTCCCACAGGAGAAGAGAACTATGATGTATGGCGGGAGGCGGCAGTACAACATTCGGAGGAGTGGAGATGCCCAGAACATATAAAAAAACAACGGATTGTGGAAAGTTTGAGGGGACCCGCTATGGGAATAATTCATGCTACAAGGAGAAGTAATTCACAAGCTACTTTGAGAGATTATTTCGAGGCCTTAGACTATTCCTTTGGAACACTAGAGGATGTAGGGGACATCTTATCGAGACTGAATCAGACTTATCAAGAGCCTAACGAAACTCTTACCAATTATATTTATCGGTTAGACAAAATTCTTTACAAGCTGCTGGATAAAGGAGGGATTGGTCCTCAAGAAATTGATGGAAGGCGGTTGAAACACATATTGAGAGGGGCTTTGACTACCAACCCCGTGGCTCAACGTCTGAGATGTATATTACCCAGGGATCCTGCTCCTACTTTAGGTGAATTGATAAAGGAAGTAAAACTAGAAGAGGTGCAGATTGAAAACAGAGAGAAGACTTTAAAGCGAGTTAAAGTAATTGTTCCTACACCTGAAGTTTCTTCAGTTAATGAGCAGTTGTTAAAGCTAATAGAGGAACAAAATAAGAAATTAGATCAGTTGATTTCTTTACAGAATGTACCATCTGTTACTTCAAGAGTGTCATCATCTGGACGGGGTAGAGGGTTCAGTAGGAGATCTGGAGATAATTCCAATATCACTTGCTACAAATGTGGACAATTGGGACATAGATCTTTTGAATGTAGTCAAGGAAGAAGTTTCCCTTCCCTAGTATCTACCATTGATAGAAGTCAGTGTGAACAGCCGGGAAACGTAGAGGGGATGTCGATGAACCCCGCACCGGCTCCCAACCAATAATTGTCTGCAAAATGGGGAGTACCCAGTGGCCCTCTGTTATACCTGAAGGAATGATGGGACAGGCCCCTCTGTTGCCTGTTTTATTAAATGGTCACTTCTGTACCGCTTTACTTGATAGTGGATCTCAAGTATCTATAATTTTTGAAAGTTGGTACCATCAATATATGTCTGATGTCCCCTTAATGCCCTTTGATGGATTAACTATTTGGGGTTTAAGTGAACAGAAGTATCCCTACCTGGGATATGTAGTTACTCAGATAGAATTTCCTCAACAACCATCTGGATATCAAGACCCATTACCCTTTCTGGCCTTGGTTTGCCCTGACTCTCCTGGAGATAAGGGAGTAGTGTCAGTAATTGTAGGCACTAATTCAAATTTATTTAAGATGTTATCTGAGTGGTGTTTGGAACAACAAAAGATATCCAACCCTACATCCATAGGTATCCCTGGATTGGATACAGTTAGGGTAAACAGAGTGGGTGTAAGTTCCCCAACTACCTTACTTCCTGTTATTCATAGTGACCCTGAGAATGAATTTATTACTAAAATTTCAGAGTGCTTTCAAAACAGTGACATAACTGGGGATGAGAAGAACCAGCTAATTTCTCAATTAATAAAAAAAGGGCCAGTTTTTTCCTTGAGGGAATGGGATTTGGGCACGGCCATTGGGATAGAACATCGTATTCATCTGACCAATGAGACTCCTTTTAGAGAAAGATCTAGGCGATTGGCACCAGCCGATTTTGACGATGTCAGACAGCATTTAAAGGGTTTATTAGAGAATCAAGTTATTGCTGACTCCGATAGTCCCTATGCATCTCCCATTGTAGTGGCCAGAAAGAAGAATGGGGATATCAGACTATGTGTGGATTATCGTACATTAAACAATAGGACAATTCCCGACCAGTACACTGTCCCCAAAGTGGAGGAAGCATTGGATTGTTTGCAGGGTAGCAGGTGGTTTTCTGTACTTGATATGAGGAGTGGCTACTATCAGATACCAATGCATCCTGATGACCGGCCTAAGACGGCTTTTATTTGTCCCATTGGGTTTTTTGAATTTTTAAAGATGCCCCAAGGGATTAAAGGAGCCCCAGCCACTTTTCAGCGAACAATGGAACAAACAGTAGGGGATATGTGTTATCGAGAAGTTTTAGTCTATTTAGATGACCTTATTGTGTTTGGAAGAACTTTGGACGAACATAACCACCGACTGTTAAAAGTATTAGACCGGCTACAGAAAAGAGGGTTAAAATTGTCAATTGACAAATGTAAATTGTGTCAAACCACAGTGAAATACCTGGGCCATGTGGTTAGCCGGGAGGGGGTCTCTACTGATCCGGATAAGGTGGTTGCGGTACAAAATTGGCCACGCCCAAATACTTTAAAGGATCTTCGATCATTCCTGGGATTCTGTGGGTACTATAGGAGATTTGTTCCTCAGTACTCCAGAATTGCCCGTCCTTTAACCGATTTAACTAAAGGATATCCTTCATACAAACATGATCGAACCAAGCTAAAGGATAAAAATCTGAAAGGCTATCACAAACCCCATGAAGCATTTGGTGACCGCTGGACAACATCATGTGAAGAGGCTTTTGAAAAATTAAAATTCCATCTAACTCATTCTCCTGTTCTGTCATATGCTAATCCGGAGCTCCCTTACGAATTGCATATTGATGCCTCATTTGAGGGGTTGGGGGGAGTATTATACCAACAACACTCTACTGGTTTAAAGCCCATTGCATATGTTAGCCGAGGTCTATCGGCCAGTGAAAAGAACTATGCTGTTCATAAGTTGGAATTTTTATCTTTAAAATGGGCTGTCGTGGATAAGTTTCACGATTATTTGTATGGCGTTCAATTCATGGTAATTACGGACAATAATCCTTTGACCTACATTAATACTACCGCCAAATTAGATGCCACGGGACATAGGTGGTTAGCAGCCCTGTCAAATTATCATTTTACTTTAAAATATAAGCCAGGAGTACAAAATGTAGATGCTGATGCTCTTTCCCGACTACCCCATCCCCTGTTTGTTAGTCCTAATGACGATTGGGTGGAAATACCTGCTCCTGCGCTCCGAGGGTTATGTCATCAAATACATCTGTTAACTAGTAATTCAGAAGGAGCTGTACACTCGCTGGGAGCCACTGAAGCCTCTATTCCTTCTATGTATTGTTGGATTAACCCATCTAATTTAGGAGAATTACCCATCATTTCCAAAGATCAACTACGAAAGGATCAAGACCAAGACCCTGATATTGCCATTGTTATCAAACATATGAAAGATTCTAGAGGAGTCCTGAAGTGTAATCTCTCCCTCAAAAGCCAAGCTTTACTGCGACAGAGAAAGAGATTGGTGTTCAGACAAGGCATCCTCTTTAGAAAAACCACGAACAGCGAGGGACAATCTAAACATCAATTGGTTCTTCCCACCATCCATATTCCTATGGTTCTCAAGTCACTGCATAATAACCATGGACATTTGGGGGTGGATAAAACTCTACATCTAATCCAAGAGAGAGTATACTGGCCTTACATGAGCAAAGAGATTGAATCTTATTGTAAACACTGTAAAAACTGTATTCTGAGAAAGAAGTTACCCACTCCTTCCGCCAAAATGGTCAATTTGAGTAGCTCTGGGCCCATGGAATTAGTTTGTATGGACTTTCTGTCTTTAGAAGGGCCAAATGGGAGGGAAAGTAATATTCTCGTAATCACTGATCATTTTACCCGCTACGCTCAGGCCTATGTTACACGAGACCAAAAAGCTTTAACCGTAGCTAAGACCCTTTGGGATCATTTCTTTGTGCATTATGGGCTACCAGCTCGCATCCATACAGATCAGGGACGAGACTTCGAAAGCAAGTTAATTAAAGAACTGTGTATTTGTTGTGGGATACGAAAATCTAGAACATCGCCATATCATCCTCAAGGGGATCCACAGCCGGAGCGATTCAACCGAACTCTGCTTGATATGTTAGGAACTCTGGATCCCAAACATAAGCTACAATGGAAACGTTTTATTAATAAATTGGTTCATGCTTACAACTGCACCAGAAATGAATCCACCGGGTACAGTCCCTATTCACTTATGTTTGGAAGAAAAGCTCGATTGCCTATTGATGTTTCTTTGGGTTTATCTGTTTCCTCCAATCATCCATCCACCTATAATACTTATGTAAATAACCTGAGGAAAGAACTGAAGACCGCTCATGACATTGCTAAGAGAGTATCTGAACGACAAGGTGAAAAGAATAAGCAGATACATGATGCTAAGGTAAAAGAGCAAGTATTACTCCCTGGTGATAGAGTTCTTTTAAGAAGACTTGGAACTCCAAAGAGACAAAAACTCTCCAATCGATGGAAAGAAATACCATACCGAATAATTAAACAATTGCCTAATATTCCTGTTTATCAACTTGTACCGGAAAATAAAGAAGGTCCTGTATTAACGTACCATCGTCAACATTTGCTGCCCATTAGTCAAGATATTTATTTTGAGATGGAACCTGCTAATATGGATGATCAAGTGGTAGAACAGTTGAGCCCTTCAACATCATCAACATCTCAACCTTCTCCCCAACTTGAATGGTCGGATCCGGGAAGCATAGACCAGGGATTCTTCTATAAAGAAGTTCTATATAGTCAAGATGAAGAATTAGGGGAACACTTATCACCACCTTCTCCGAAGTATGATTCTATAATCAACACAATGGATAATTCTCCACCTCCTTTCATTGAACATTGGAATATAAATGAACCTAATGATCCTCCCTGGGATGATACTGCCCTGACTCCAAGTACTGAATATGACCTTATGAATGATCCAAGTAATAGGGGAAATGAAGACCACACCAGACCACACCGGGAACGTAAGCCACCTATGATTCTCACGTATGATCAGTTGGGACATTCCTGCTATGAGCCCAGAGTAGTGCATCCTAGTCTCATATATACTTGGCCATACTTTGGGTATATGGAGAATCAAACCTTAACTGGGTGGTAACACTGTATAGTTAACAGGTTTATTAAATGGTGCTCCGAAGAGAAAAGAAACATTTTTTCTTTCTGCTAAGTGATTCGGATCACCAGGGGGAGAAATGTAGGGATGTTTCAAATTTTGTGTACTGTTAGTTATAATAAAAACATATATATGTATATATATAGGAGTAGTAGTGTCTGTAAATATATTTAATCAGTTGTGAGGTAAATATAAGGGAGATTGGCGATTCATTGTGATTTGTTTAATTGTATCACACAAAGATAAACCTGTTATATGTATAACAATGATAAGAAGTGAGAACACTGAGTTAATACCACTAATAGAATGGTATTATTAGAAATATGAGGGACTAAAATGGTGACTACAGTGTTCTGTCAGAAATCAGTGAGGCACGAGGACTGGAGCAAGATAGCTCGCGCTGTCGGCGGGAGATTTCTACCCCCTGGAGACTGAGCCTGCTCTCGTGGCCCCTGGGGCTCCCGTATAAAAGGGGGAGCTGAAGCGCTATTCAGGACTAGTGTGTGCGCCTCTGAGGGAGATGCTTATGCCTCTCTCTGCCCGCCGCGACGAGCTGTGATGTGAACATTGGCGGCGCAGAAGAGCTGGTGTAGCCTCCCTAACGAGAGATAGCCCACTGAAGACTGATCGCCAGGAAGAAGGTACCCGGCATCTTCATCAGCGGCCGGCGGAGTCGTGAAGACGGAGCGCCGGAGAAGTGGCCAGCGGTGCTGTGAAGACGAAGCGCCGAAGAAGTGATCAGCTGTGCTGACAGACGGAGCGCGGGTGAAGCGGTGGTTGGCGGTGAACTGATGTGCTGAGCGGACCGACAGTCGGGGGAGCAGTTACCGGCATATCCTGAGGTAATCTACTCATGGCAGGGAGCATCAGTGTAGACGCTGCCGTCCCCACATACAGCGCCAGAGAGACCTCTATCTTAACGAGCCTGGGAAGCAGTTACCTGTGAGGAAGGAGACACAGCACGGATCACGAGCAGCGACATCCAGCTGTTCTATCCGGAGGGCTGAACGCGATCCCCACCAACCATTACCGCTCAACTAATGAACTGACCTGCTGCCCACCAATGAAAATACTGAGTGGGTGGAGCTATCCGTAAACCAGAGGGTGAGTGACAGGAGTCACTCACTGAAGACATCTGAGGTCTGTAAAACGTTTATATACACACCTTCTCACCAGGAACACTTAGCCAGGGTTTCAGCACTATAAGCATTGACTATAAGCTTTACTAACCACCCTAGTGACTATCCATTTCTTGCCACCATTAGCAGTCTGCAGGAGTAGTATATAAAGGTGACAAGTGGCTGGAACAATTTATCTACGGAAGTCATATAGAACTCTGAATTTATAAGTAGGATATATATATATATATATATACCATAGCATCTTTTATCCACTATTTATATTACAAACTACTACAGATCTTACCACAGGACTATGCAGAAGGAATATCTATGAGGACAAGGCTAAGTTTTACTGACTGTATACGAGATTTAGCCCTGAAAAGGTAGTACCAGCACAGCTCAGGACCTTTACAGTACCCAGATAAAATCTGTCGGTCTAGACAGCAAAGATACAATTTATCTAATTGGTAAACTCACTCAATCCTGGCAAAGGGTTGATGTTACAAGGTAGCAGTGCAGAGATCCTGATATAAAGTGTAGCCAATATTTCACAGCTTCCAATTTAAATACTGTTACCATCTGCTAGAAATATCTATTATAGCTAGAATAAACAGTTCTAGTGAAGAACCAACAGCAATAACAAGATTTCAAAGATATAGCTATAAACAGCCAGTTCTACAGGAAACAATCTGCTTATATATGCATATATAAAACCAAACAATACAAATATTTTGCTTAGATTTCTGTAGTCTGGATACCTACATGTAAGAAGAGACAATATAACTACTTTATATATATATATATGGACACTATTCAGGTGTTGAACTATGTGTATTTTGAGTATCATTATCCTAATGTAGTGGTTATTATAAATGTATAGTAGTGCATATGAGTTGATATCATCCATTGGGTGTATTTTTATCTATAAAAGCATTTTGAGTGTTATGGATTAAATGTACTGAGAATTTATAAATATCTGTCAGTAAAGTATATGCGTAACTGTTGGAATAGTGATTACTTACCTGTGTCTGTTCCTCGGTGAAGAATTGAAGAGCCATGATTCTTTAAGGTAAACCTGTAAGGAAGGAAAATATATTGTTTAAGAGTGTATATTACCGCTAGATACACATATGTGAGTAACAGGGTGTTCCCGAGTATACCCTAAACTTATTTCATTTCACAAATAGGAAAAAAATTACTTGGGTGGAGGCACAGTTTTATTTAACACCGATATTCTTGATAAAATAAAGGGTTACACGTATGAGAGAGAGAGGCGGCTGGCCCCTCTGTAGTGTGCGCTGAGGGTGTGGGCATGTTGGAGAGAGAGAGGAGGCCGGCCCCTCTGTAGTGTGCGCTGAGGGTGTGGTCACGTAGGAGAGAGAGAGGCGGCCGGCCCCTCTGTAGTGTGCGCTGGTGGTGTGGGCACGTTGGAGAGAGAGAGGAGGCCGGCCCCTCTGTAGTGTGCGCTGAGGGTGTGGTCACGTAGGAGTGAGAGAGGCGGCCGGCCCCTCTGTAGTGTGCGCTGAGGGTGTGGGTACGTAGGAGGGAGAGAGGCGGCCGGCCCCTCTGTAGTGTGCGCTGAGGGTGTGGGCACGTAGTAGAGAGAGAGGCGGCCGGCCCCTCTGTAGTGTGCACTGAGGGTGGGGACACGTAGGAGAGAGAGAGGCGGCCGGCCTCTCTGTAGTGTGCGCTGAGGGTGTGGGCACGTAGTAGAGAGAGAGGCGGCCGGCCCCTCTGTAGTGTGCGCTGAGGGTGTGGGCACGTAGGAGAGAGAGAGGAGGCCGGCCCCTCTGTAGTGTGCGCTGAGGGTTTGGGCACGTAGGAGAGAGAGAGGCGGCCGGCCCCTCTGTAGTGTGCGCTGAGGGTTTGGGCACGTAGGAGAGAGAGAGGCGGCCGGCCCCTCTGTAGTGTGCGCTGAGGGTGTGGGCACGTAGTAGAGAGAGAGGCGGCCGGCCCCTCTGTAGTGTGCGCTGAGAGGGTGTGGGCAAGTAGGAGAGAGAAAGGCGGCCGGCCCCTCTGTAGTGTGCGCTGAGGGTGCGGTCATGTAGGAGACAGAGAGAGGCGGCCGGCCCCTCTGTAGTGTGCGCTGGGGGTTTGGGCACGTTGGAGAGAGAGAGGAGGCCGGCCCCTCTGTAGTGTGCGCTGAGGGTTTGGGCACGTAGAAGAGAGAGAGGCGGCCGCCCCCTCTGTAGTGTGCGCTTAGGGTGTGGCACGTAGGAGAGAGAGAGGAGGCCGGCCCCTCTGTAGTGTGCGCTGAGGGTGTGGGCACGTAGGAGAGAGAGAGGCGGCCGGCCCCTCTGTAGTGTGCGCTGAGGGTGCGGTAATGTAGGAGAGAGAGAGGCGGCTGGCCCCTCTGTAGTGTGCGCTGGGGGTTTGGGCACGTTGGAGAGAGAGAGGAGGCCGGCCCCTCTGTAGTGTGCGCTCAGGGTGTGGTCACGTAGGAGAGAGAGAGGCGGCCGGCCCCTCTGTAGTGTGCGCTGAGGGTGTGGGCACGTAGGAGAGAGAGAGTCGGCCGGCCCCTCAGTAGTGTGCGCTGAGGGTGTGGGCACGTAGGAGAGAGAGAGGCGGCCGGCCCCTCTGTAGTGTGCGCTGAGGGTGCGATCATGTAGGAAAGAGAGAGGCGGCCGGCCCCTCTGTAGTGTGCGCTGGGGGTTTGGGCACGTTGGAGAGAGAGAGGAGGCCGGCCCCTCTGTAGTGTGCGCTGAGGGTGTGGTCACGTAGTAGAGAGAGAGGCGGCAGGCCCCTCTGTATTGTGCGCTGAGGGTGTGGGCACGTAGGAGAGAGAGAGGCGGCCGGCCCCTCTGTAGTGTGCGCTGAGGGTGTGGGCACGTAGGAGAGAGAGAGGTGGCCGGCCCCTCTGTAGTGTGCGCTCAGGGTGTGGTCACTTAGGAGAGAGAGAGGAGGCCGGCCCCTCTGTAGTGTGCGCTGGGGGTGTGGTCATGTAGGAGAGAGAGAGGAGGCCGGCCCCTCTGTAGTGTGCGCTGAGGGTGTGGCCACGTAGGAGAGAGAGAGGCAGCCGGCCCCTCTGTAGTGTGCGCTGAGGGTGTGGTCATGTAGGAGAGACAGGCGGCCGGCCCCTCTGTAGTGTGGGCTGAGGGTGCAGTCATGTAGGAGAGAGAGAGGCGGCCGACCCCTCTGTAGTGTGCGCTGGGGGTTTGGGCACGTTGGAGAGAGAGAGGAGGCCGGCCCCTCTGTAGTGTGCGCTGAGGGTGTGGTCACGTAGGAGAGAGAGAGGCGGCCGGCCCCTCTGTAGTGTGCGCTGAGGGTGTGGGCACGTAGGAGAGAGAGAGGAGGCCGGCCCCTCTGTAGTGTGCGCTGAGGGTGTGGGCACGTAGGAGAGAGAGAGGAGGCCGGCCCCTCTGTAGTGTGCGCTGAGGGTGTGGTTACGTAGGAGAGAGAGAGGAGGCTGGCCCCTCTGTAGTGTGCGCTGAGGGTGTGGGCACGTAGGAGAGAGAGAGGCGGCCGGCCCCTCTGTAGTGTGCGCTGAGGGTGTAGGCACGTAGGAGAGAGTGAGGCGGCCGGCCCCTCTGTAGTGTGCGCTGAGGGTTTGGGCATGTAGTAGAGAGAGAGGCGGCCGGCCCCTCTGTAGTGTGCGCTGAGGGTGTGGTCACGTAGGAGAGAGAGAGGAGGCCGGCCCCTCTGTAGTGTGCGCTGAGGGTGTGGGCACGTAGGAGAGAGAGAGGCGGCTGGCCCCTCTGTAGTGTGCGCTGAGGGTGTGGTCACGTAGGAGAGAGAGAGGAGGCCGGCCCCTCTGTAGTGTGCGCTGAGGGTGTGGCACGTAGGAGAGAGAGAGGCGGCCGGCCCCTCTGTAGTGTGCGCTGAGGGTGTGGCACGTAGCAGAGAGAGAGGAGGCCGGCCCCTCTGTAGTGTGCGCTGAGGGTGTCGCCACGTAGGAGAGAGAGAGAGAGGAGGCCGGCCCCTCTGTAGTGTGCGCTGAGGGTGTGGCCACGTAGGAGAGAGAGAGGAGGCCGGCCCCTCTGTAGTGTGCGCTGAGGGTGTGGGCACGTAGGAGAGAGAGAGGCGGCCGGCCCCTCTGTAGTGTGCGCTGAGGGTGTGGGCACGTAGGAGAGAGAGAGGCGGCCGGCCCCTCTGTAATGTGCGCTGAGGGTGTGGGCACGTAGGAGAGAGAGAGGCGGCCGGCCCCTCTGTAATGTGCGCTGAGGGTGTGGCCCGTAGGAGAGAGAGAGGCGGCCGTCCCCTCTGTAGTGTGCGCTGAGGGTGTGGGCACGTAGGAGAGAGAGAGGCGGCCGGCCCCTCTGTAGTGTGCGCTGAGGGTGTGGTCACGTAGGAGAGAGAGTGGCGGCCGGCCCCTCTGTAGTGTGCGCTGAGGGTGTGGGCACGTAGGAGAGAGAGAGGCGGCCGGCCCCTCTGTAGTGTGCGCTGAGGGTGTGGCACGTAGGAGAGAGAGAGGAGGCCGGCCCCTCTGTAGTGTGCGCTGAGGGTGTGGTCACGTAGGAGAGAGAGAGGCGGTCGGCTCCTCTGTAGTGTGCGCTGAGGGTGTGGGCACGTAGGAGAGAGAGAGGAGGCCGGCCCCTCTGTAGTGTGCGCTGAGGGTGTGGGCACGTAGGAGAGAGAGAGGCGGCTGGCCCCTCTGTAGTGTGCGCTGAGGGTGTGGGCACGTAGGAGAGAGAGAGGCGGCCGGCCCCTCTGTAGTGTGCGCTGAGGGTGTGGGCACGTAGGAGAGAGAGAGGAGGCCGGCCCCTCTGTAGTGTGCGCTGAGGGTGTGGGCACGTAGGAGAGAGAGAGGCGGCTGGCCCCTCTGTAGTGTGCGCTGAGGGTGTGGGCACGTAGGAGAGAGAGAGGCGGCCGGCTCCTCTGTAGTGTGCGCTGAGGGTGTTGGCACGTAGTAGAGAGAGAGGAGGCCGGCCCCTCTGTAGTGTGCGCTGAGGGTGTGGGCACGTAGTAGAGAGAGAGGAGGCCGGCCCCTCTGTAGTGTGCGCTGAGGGTGTGGGCACGTGGGAGAGAGAGAGGCGGCCGGCCCCTCTGTAGTGTTCGCTGAGGGTGGGGGCACGTAGGAGAGAGAGAGGAGGCTGGCCCCTCTGTAGTGTGCGCTGAGGGTGTGGGCACGTAGGAGAGAGAGAGGAGGCCGGCTCCTCTGTAGTGTGCGCTGAGGGTGTGGGCACGTAGGAGAGAGAGAGGTGGCAGGCCCCTCTGTAGTGTGCGCTGAGGGTGTGGCCCGTAGGAGAGAGAGAGGCGGCCGTCCCCTCTGTAGTGTGCGCTGAGGGTGTGGGCAAGTAGGAGAGAGAGAGGCGGCCGGCCCCTCTGTAGTGTGCGCTGAGGGTGTGGTCACGTAGGAGAGAGAGTGGCGGCCGGCCCCTCTGTAGTGTGCGCTGAGGGTGTGGGCACGTAGGAGAGAGAGAGGCGGCCGGCCCCTCTGTAGTGTGCGCTGAGGGTGTGGCACGTAGGAGAGAGAGAGGAGGCCGCCCCTCTGTAGTGTGCGCTGAGGGTGTGTGCACGTAGGAGAGAGAGAGGAGGCCGGCCCCTCTGTAGTGTGCGCTGAGGGTGTGGGCACGTAGGAGAGAGGAGGCCGGCTCCTCTGTAGTGTGCGCTGAGGGTGTGGGCACGTAGTAGAGAGAGAGGAGGCCGGCCCCTCTGTAGTGTGCGCTGAGGGTGTGGGCACGTAGGAGAGAGAGAGGAGGCCGGCCCCTCTGTAGTGTGCGCTGAGGGTGTGGGCACGTGGGAGAGAGAGAGGCGGCCGGCCCCTCTGTAGTGTGCGCTGAGGGTGGGGGCACGTAGGAGAGAGAGAGGAGGCCGGCCCCTCTGTAGTGTGCGCTGAGGATGTGGGCACGTAGGAGAGAGAGAGGAGGACGGCTCCTCTGTAGTGTGCGCTGAGGGTGTGGGCACGTAGGAGAGAGAGAGGTGGCAGGCCCCTCTGTAGTGTGCGCTGAGGGTGTGGCCCGTAGGAGAGAGAGAGGCGGCCGTCCCCTCTGTAGTGTGCGCTGAGGGTGTGGGCACGTAGGAGAGAGAGTGGCGGCCGGCCCCTCTGTAGTGTGCGCTGAGGGTGTGGGTACGTAGGAGAGAGAGAGGTGGCCGGCCCCTCTGTAGTGTGCGCTGAGGGTGTGGCACGTAGGAGAGAGAGAGGCGGCCGGCCCCTCTGTAGTGTGCGCTGAGGGTGTGGTCACGTAGGAGAGAGAGAGGAGGCCGGCCCCTCTGTAGTGTGTGCTGAGGGTGTGGCACGTAGGAGAGAGAGAGGAGGCCGGCCCCTCTGTAGTGTGTGCTGAGGGTGTGGCACGTAGGAGAGAGAGAGGAGGCCGGCCCCTCTGCAGTGTGCGCTGAGGGTTTGGGTACGTAGGAGAGAGAGAGGCGGCCGGCCCCTCTGTAGTGTGCGCTGAGGGTGTGGTCACGTAGGAGAGAGAGAGGAGGCCGGCCCCTCTGCAGTGTGCGCTGAGGGTTTGGGTACATAGGAGAGAGAGAGGCGGCCGGCCCCTCTGTAGTGTGCGCTGAGGGTGTGGGCACGTAGGAGAGAGAGAGGAGGCTGGCCCCTCTGTAGTGTGCGCTGGGGGTGTAGTCATGTAGGAGAGAGAGAGGCGGCCGGCCCCTCTGTAGTGTGCGCTGAGGGTGTGGGCACGTAGGAGAGAGAGAGGCGGCCGGCCCCTCTGTAGTGTGCGCTGAGGGTGTGGTTACGTAGGAGAGAGAGAGGAGGCCGGCCCCTCTGTAGTGTGCGCTGAGGGTGTGGGCACGTAGGAGAGAGAGAGGAGGCCGGCCCCTCTGTAGTGTGCACTGAGGGTGTGGTCACGTAGGAGAGAGATAGGAGGCCGACCCCTCTGTAGTGTGCGCTGAGGGTTTGGGCATGTAGTAGAGAGAGAGGCGGCCGGCCCTTCTGTAGTGTGCGCTGAGGGTGTGGGCACGTAGGAGAGAGAGAGGCGGCCGGCCCCTCTGTAGTGTGCGCTGAGGGTGTGGTCACGTAGGAGAGAGATAGGAGGCCGGCCCCTCTGTAGTGTGCGCTGAGGGTGCGGTCATGTAGGAGAGAGAGAGGCTGCCGGCCCCTCTGTAGTGTGCGCTGAGGGTGTGGGCACGTAGGAGAGAGAGAGGAGGCCGGCCCCTCTGTAGTGTGCGCTGAGGGTGTGGGCACGTAGGAGAGAGAGAGGAGGCCGGCCCCTCTGTAGTGTGCGCTGAGGGTGTGGTTACGTAGGAGAGAGAGAGGAGGCTGGCCCCTCTGTAGTGTGCGCTGAGGGTGTGGGCACGTAGGAGAGAGAGAGGCGGCCGGCCCCTCTGTAGTGTGCGCTGAGGGTGTAGGCACGTAGGAGAGAGTGAGGCGGCCGGCCCCTCTGTAGTGTGCGCTGAGGGTTTGGGCATGTAGTAGAGAGAGAGGCGGCCGGCCCCTCTGTAGTGTGCGCTGAGGGTGTGGTCACGTAGGAGAGAGAGAGGAGGCCGGCCCCTCTGTAGTGTGCGCTGAGGGTGTGGGCACGTAGGAGAGAGAGAGGCGGCTGGCCCCTCTGTAGTGTGCGCTGAGGGTGTGGTCACGTAGGAGAGAGAGAGGAGGCCGGCCCCTCTGTAGTGTGCGCTGAGGGTGTGGCACGTAGGAGAGAGAGAGGCGGCCGGCCCCTCTGTAGTGTGCGCTGAGGGTGTGGCACGTAGCAGAGAGAGAGGAGGCCGGCCCCTCTGTAGTGTGCGCTGAGGGTGTCGCCACGTAGGAGAGAGAGAGAGAGGAGGCCGGCCCCTCTGTAGTGTGCGCTGAGGGTGTGGCCACGTAGGAGAGAGAGAGGAGGCCGGCCCCTCTGTAGTGTGCGCTGAGGGTGTGGGCACGTAGGAGAGAGAGAGGCGGCCGGCCCCTCTGTAGTGTGCGCTGAGGGTGTGGGCACGTAGGAGAGAGAGAGGCGGCCGGCCCCTCTGTAATGTGCGCTGAGGGTGTGGCCCGTAGGAGAGAGAGAGGCGGCCGTCCCCTCTGTAGTGTGCGCTGAGGGTGTGGGCACGTAGGAGAGAGAGAGGCGGCCGGCCCCTCTGTAGTGTGCGCTGAGGGTGTGGTCACGTAGGAGAGAGAGTGGCGGCCGGCCCCTCTGTAGTGTGCGCTGAGGGTGTGGGCACGTAGGAGAGAGAGAGGCGGCCGGCCCCTCTGTAGTGTGCGCTGAGGGTGTGGCACGTAGGAGAGAGAGAGGAGGCCGGCCCCTCTGTAGTGTGCGCTGAGGGTGTGGTCACGTAGGAGAGAGAGAGGCGGTCGGCTCCTCTGTAGTGTGCGCTGAGGGTGTGGGCACGTAGGAGAGAGAGAGGAGGCCGGCCCCTCTGTAGTGTGCGCTGAGGGTGTGGGCACGTAGGAGAGAGAGAGGCGGCTGGCCCCTCTGTAGTGTGCGCTGAGGGTGTGGGCACGTAGGAGAGAGAGAGGCGGCCGGCCCCTCTGTAGTGTGCGCTGAGGGTGTGGGCACGTAGGAGAGAGAGAGGAGGCCGGCCCCTCTGTAGTGTGCGCTGAGGGTGTGGGCACGTAGGAGAGAGAGAGGCGGCAGGCCCCTCTGTAGTGTGCGCTGAGGGTGTGGGCACGTAGGAGAGAGAGAGGCGGCCGGCTCCTCTGTAGTGTGCGCTGAGGGTGTTGGCACGTAGTAGAGAGAGAGGAGGCCGGCCCCTCTGTAGTGTGCGCTGAGGGTGTGGGCACGTAGTAGAGAGAGAGGAGGCCGGCCCCTCTGTAGTGTGCGCTGAGGGTGTGGGCACGTGGGAGAGAGAGAGGCGGCCGGCCCCTCTGTAGTGTGCGCTGAGGGTGGGGGCACGTAGGAGAGAGAGAGGAGGCCGGCCCCTCTGTAGTGTGCGCTGAGGGTGTGGGCACGTAGGAGAGAGAGAGGAGGCCGGCTCCTCTGTAGTGTGCGCTGAGGGTGTGGGCACGTAGGAGAGAGAGAGGTGGCAGGCCCCTCTGTAGTGTGCGCTGAGGGTGTGGCCCGTAGGAGAGAGAGAGGCGGCCGTCCCCTCTGTAGTGTGCGCTGAGGGTGTGGGCAAGTAGGAGAGAGAGAGGCGGCCGGCCCCTCTGTAGTGTGCGCTGAGGGTGTGGTCACGTAGGAGAGAGAGTGGCGGCCGGCCCCTCTGTAGTGTGCGCTGAGGGTGTGGGCACGTAGGAGAGAGAGAGGCGGCCGGCCCCTCTGTAGTGTGCGCTGAGGGTGTGGCACGTAGGAGAGAGAGAGGAGGCCGCCCCTCTGTAGTGTGCGCTGAGGGTGTGTGCACGTAGGAGAGAGAGAGGAGGCCGGCCCCTCTGTAGTGTGCGCTGAGGGTGTGGGCACGTAGGAGAGAGGCGGCCGGCTCCTCTGTAGTGTGCGCTGAGGGTGTGGGCACGTAGTAGAGAGAGAGGAGGCCGGCCCCTCTGTAGTGTGCGCTGAGGGTGTGGGCACGTAGGAGAGAGAGAGGAGGCCGGCCCCTCTGTAGTGTGCGCTGAGGGTGTGGGCACGTAGGAGAGAGGCGGCCGGCTCCTCTGTAGTGTGCGCTGAGGGTGTGGGCACGTAGTAGAGAGAGAGGAGGCCGGCCCCTCTGTAGTGTGCGCTGAGGGTGTGGGCACGTAGTAGAGAGAGAGGAGGCCGGCCCCTCTGTAGTGTGCGCTGAGGGTGTGGGCACGTGGGAGAGAGAGAGGCGGCCGGCCCCTCTGTAGTGTGCGCTGAGGGTGGGGGCACGTAGGAGAGAGAGAGGAGGCCGGCCCCTCTGTAGTGTGCGCTGAGGGTGTGGGCACGTAGGAGAGAGAGAGGAGGCCGGCTCCTCTGTAGTGTGCGCTGAGGGTGTGGGCACGTAGGAGAGAGAGAGGTGGCAGGCCCCTCTGTAGTGTGCGCTGAGGGTGTGGGTACGTAGGAGAGAGAGAGGCGGCCGGCCCCTCTGTAGTGTGCGCTGGGGGTGTGGGCACGTAGGAGAGAGAGAGGAGGCCGGCCCCTCTGTAATGTGCGCTGAGGGTGTGGTCATGTAGGAGAGAGAGAGGCGGCCGGCCCCTCTGTAGTGTGCGCAGGGGGTGTGGGCACGTAGGAGATAGAGAGGCGGCTGGCCCCTCTGTAGTGTGCGCTGAGGGTGTGGTCACGTAGGAAAGAGAGTGGCGGCCGGCCCCTCTGTAGTGTGCGCTGAGGGTGTGGGCACGTAGGAGAGAGAGAGGTGGCAGGCCCCTCTGTAGTGTGCGCTGAGGGTGTGGGCACGTAGGAGAGAGAGAGGCGGCCGGCCCCTCTGTAGTGTGCGCTGGGGGTGTGGGCACGTAGGAGAGAGAGAGGAGGCCGGCCCCTCTGTAGTGTGCGCTGAGGGTGTGGTCATGTAGGAGAGAGAGAGGCGGCCGGCCCCTCTGTAGTGTGCGCTGGGGGTGTGGGCACGTAGGAGAGAGAGAGGAGGCCGGCCCCTCTGTAGTGTGCGCTGAGGGTGTGGTCACGTAGGAGAGAGAGAGGCGGCCGGCCCCTCTGTAGTGTGCGCTGAGGGTGCTGTCATGTAGGAGAGAGAGAGGCGGCCGGCCCCTCTGTAGTGTGCGCTGAGGGTGCGGTCATGTAGGAGAGAGAGAGGCGGCCGGCCCCTCTGTAGTGTGCGCTGAGGGTGTGGGCACGTAGGAGAGAGAGTGGCGGCCGGCCCCTCTGTAGTGTGCGCTGAGGGTGCGGTCATGTAGGAGAGAGAGAGGCGGCCGGCCCCTCTGTAGTGCGCGCTGAGGGTGTGGGCACGTAGGAGAGAGAGAGACGGCCGGCCCCTCTGTAGTGTGCGCTGAGGGTGTGGGCACGTAGGAGAGAGAGTGGCGGCCGGCCCCTCTGTAGTGTGCGCTGAGGGTGTGGGCACGTAGGAGAGAGAGTGGCGGCCGGCCCCTCTGTAGTGTGTGCTGAGGGTGTGGGCACGTAGGAGAGAGAGAGACGGCCGGCCCCTCTGTAGTGTGCGCTGAGGGTGTGGGCACGTAGGAGAGACAGAGGCGGCCGGCTCCTCTGTAGTGTGCGCTGAGGGTGGGGATACGTAGGAGAGAGAGAGGCGGCCGGCCCCTCTGTAGTGTGCGCTGGGGGTTTGGGCACGTTGGAGAGAGAGAGGAGGCCGGCCCCTCTGTAGTTTGCGCTGAGGGTGTGGCCACGTAGGAGAGAGAGAGGAGGCCGGCCCCTCTGTAGTGTGCGCTGAGGGTGTGGGCACGTAGAAGAGAGAGAGGCGGCCGGCCCCTCTGTAGTGTGCACTGAGGGTTTGGGCACGTAGGAGAGAGAGAGGCGGCCGGCCCCTCTGTAGTGTGCGCTGGGGGTGTGGGCATGTAGGAGAGAGAGAGGAGGCCGGCCCCTCTGTAGTGTGCGCTGAGGGTGTGGGCACGTAGGAGAGAGAGAGGCGGCCGGCCCCTCTGTAGTGTGCGCTGAGGGTGTGGGCACGTAGGAGAGAGAGAGGCGGCTGGCCCCTCTGTAGTGTGCACTGAGGGTTTGGGCACGTAGGAGAGAGAGAGGCGGCCGGACCCTCTGTAGTGTGCGCTGAGGGTGTGGTCACGTAGTAGAGAGAGAGGCGGCCGGCCCCTCTGTAGTGTGCGCTGAGGGTGTGGGCACGTAGGAGAGAGAGAGGCGGCCGGCCCCTCTGTAGTGTGCGCTGAGGGTGCGGTCATGTAGGAGACAGAGAGGCGGCCGGCCCCTCTGTAGTGTGCGCTGGGGGTTTGGGCACGTTGGAGAGAGAGAGGAGGCCGGCCCCTCTGTAGTTTGCGCTGAGGGTGTGGGCACGTATGAGAGAGAGAGGCGGCTGGCCCCTCTGTAGTGTGCGCTGAGGGTGTGGGCATGTTGGAGAGAGAGAGGAGGCCGGCCCCTCTGTAGTGTGCGCTGAGGGTGTGGTCACGTAGGAGAGAGAGAGGCGGCCGGCCCCTCTGTAGTGTGCGCTGGTGGTGTGGGCACGTTGGAGAGAGAGAGGAGGCCGGCCCCTCTGTAGTGTGCGCTGAGGGTGTGGTCACGTAGGAGTGAGAGAGGCGGCCGGCCCCTCTGTAGTGTGCGCTGAGGGTGTGGGCACGTAGGAGAGAGAGAGGCGGCCGGCCCCTCTGTAGTGTGCGCTGGGGGTGTGGGCACGTAGGAGAGAGAGAGGAGGCCGGCCCCTCTGTAGTGTGCGCTGAGGGTGTGGTCATGTAGGAGAGAGAGAGGCGGCCGGCCCCTCTGTAGTGTGCGCTGGGGGTGTGGGCACGTAGGAGAGAGAGAGGAGGCCGGCCCCTCTGTAGTGTGCGCTGAGGGTGTGGTCACGTAGGAGAGAGAGAGGCGGCCGGCCCCTCTGTAGTGTGCGCTGAGGGTGCTGTCATGTAGGAGAGAGAGAGGCGGCCGGCCCCTCTGTAGTGTGCGCTGAGGGTGCGGTCATGTAGGAGAGAGAGAGGCGGCCGGCCCCTCTGTAGTGTGCGCTGAGGGTGTGGGCACGTAGGAGAGAGAGTGGCGGCCGGCCCCTCTGTAGTGTGCGCTGAGGGTGCGGTCATGTAGGAGAGAGAGAGGCGGCCGGCCCCTCTGTAGTGCGCGCTGAGGGTGTGGGCACGTAGGAGAGAGAGAGACGGCCGGCCCCTCTGTAGTGTGCGCTGAGGGTGTGGGCACGTAGGAGAGAGAGTGGCGGCCGGCCCCTCTGTAGTGTGCGCTGAGGGTGTGGGCACGTAGGAGAGAGAGTGGCGGCCGGCCCCTCTGTAGTGTGTGCTGAGGGTGTGGGCACGTAGGAGAGAGAGAGACGGCCGGCCCCTCTGTAGTGTGCGCTGAGGGTGTGGGCACGTAGGAGAGACAGAGGCGGCCGGCTCCTCTGTAGTGTGCGCTGAGGGTGGGGATACGTAGGAGAGAGAGAGGCGGCCGGCCCCTCTGTAGTGTGCGCTGGGGGTTTGGGCACGTTGGAGAGAGAGAGGAGGCCGGCCCCTCTGTAGTTTGCGCTGAGGGTGTGGCCACGTAGGAGAGAGAGAGGAGGCCGGCCCCTCTGTAGTGTGCGCTGAGGGTGTGGGCACGTAGAAGAGAGAGAGGCGGCCGGCCCCTCTGTAGTGTGCACTGAGGGTTTGGGCACGTAGGAGAGAGAGAGGCGGCCGGCCCCTCTGTAGTGTGCGCTGGGGGTGTGGGCATGTAGGAGAGAGAGAGGAGGCCGGCCCCTCTGTAGTGTGCGCTTAGGGTGTGGGCACGTAGGAGAGAGAGAGGCGGCCGGCCCCTCTGTAGTGTGCGCTGAGGGTGTGGGCACGTAGGAGAGAGAGAGGCGGCTGGCCCCTCTGTAGTGTGCACTGAGGGTTTGGGCACGTAGGAGAGAGAGAGGCGGCCGGACCCTCTGTAGTGTGCGCTGAGGGTGTGGTCACGTAGTAGAGAGAGAGGCGGCCGGCCCCTCTGTAGTGTGCGCTGAGGGTGTGGGCACGTAGGAGAGAGAGAGGCGGCCGGCCCCTCTGTAGTGTGCGCTGAGGGTGCGGTCATGTAGGAGACAGAGAGGCGGCCGGCCCCTTTGTAGTGTGCGCTGGGGGTTTGGGCACGTTGGAGAGAGAGAGGAGGCCGGCCCCTCTGTAGTTTGCGCTGAGGGTGTGGGCACGTATGTAGGGATGTTTCAAATTTTGTGTACTGTTAGTTATAATAAAAACATATATATGTATATATATAGGAGTAGTAGTGTCTGTAAATATATTTAATCAGTTGTGAGGTAAATATAAGGGAGATTGGCGATTCATTGTGATTTGTTTAATTGTATCACACAAAGATAAACCTGTTATATGTATAACAATGATAAGAAGTGAGAACACTGAGTTAATACCACTAATAGAATGGTATTATTAGAAATATGAGGGACTAAAATGGTGACTACAGTGTTCTGTCAGAAATCAGTGAGGCACGAGGACTGGAGCAAGATAGCTCGCGCTGTCGGCGGGAGATTTCTACCCCCTGGAGACTGAGCCTGCTCTCGTGGCCCCTGGGGCTCCCGTATAAAAGGGGGAGCTGAAGCGCTATTCAGGACTAGTGTGTGCGCCTCTGAGGGAGATGCTTATGCCTCTCTCTGCCCGCCGCGACGAGCTGTGATGTGAACATTGGCGGCGCAGAAGAGCTGGTGTAGCCTCCCTAACGAGAGATAGCCCACTGAAGACTGATCGCCAGGAAGAAGGTACCCGGCATCTTCATCAGCGGCCGGCGGAGTCGTGAAGACGGAGCGCCGGAGAAGTGGCCAGCGGTGCTGTGAAGACGAAGCGCCGAAGAAGTGATCAGCTGTGCTGACAGACGGAGCGCGGGTGAAGCGGTGGTTGGCGGTGAACTGATGTGCTGAGCGGACCGACAGTCGGGGGAGCAGTTACCGGCATATCCTGAGGTAATCTACTCATGGCAGGGAGCATCAGTGTAGACGCTGCCGTCCCCACATACAGCGCCAGAGAGACCTCTATCTTAACGAGCCTGGGAAGCAGTTACCTGTGAGGAAGGAGACACAGCACGGATCACGAGCAGCGACATCCAGCTGTTCTATCCGGAGGGCTGAACGCGATCCCCACCAACCATTACCGCTCAACTAATGAACTGACCTGCTGCCCACCAATGAAAATACTGAGTGGGTGGAGCTATCCGTAAACCAGAGGGTGAGTGACAGGAGTCACTCACTGAAGACATCTGAGGTCTGTAAAACGTTTATATACACACCTTCTCACCAGGAACACTTAGCCAGGGTTTCAGCACTATAAGCATTGACTATAAGCTTTACTAACCACCCTAGTGACTATCCATTTCTTGCCACCATTAGCAGTCTGCAGGAGTAGTATATAAAGGTGACAAGTGGCTGGAACAATTTATCTACGGAAGTCATATAGAACTCTGAATTTATAAGTAGGATATATATATATATATATATACCATAGCATCTTTTATCCACTATTTATATTACAAACTACTACAGATCTTACCACAGGACTATGCAGAAGGAATATCTATGAGGACAAGGCTAAGTTTTACTGACTGTATACGAGATTTAGCCCTGAAAAGGTAGTACCAGCACAGCTCAGGACCTTTACAGTACCCAGATAAAATCTGTCGGTCTAGACAGCAAAGATACAATTTATCTAATTGGTAAACTCACTCAATCCTGGCAAAGGGTTGATGTTACAAGGTAGCAGTGCAGAGATCCTGATATAAAGTGTAGCCAATATTTCACAGCTTCCAATTTAAATACTGTTACCATCTGCTAGAAATATCTATTATAGCTAGAATAAACAGTTCTAGTGAAGAACCAACAGCAATAACAAGATTTCAAAGATATAGCTATAAACAGCCAGTTCTACAGGAAACAATCTGCTTATATATGCATATATAAAACCAAACAATACAAATATTTTGCTTAGATTTCTGTAGTCTGGATACCTACATGTAAGAAGAGACAATATAACTACTTTATATATATATATATGGACACTATTCAGGTGTTGAACTATGTGTATTTTGAGTATCATTATCCTAATGTAGTGGTTATTATAAATGTATAGTAGTGCATATGAGTTGATATCATCCATTGGGTGTATTTTTATCTATAAAAGCATTTTGAGTGTTATGGATTAAATGTACTGAGAATTTATAAATATCTGTCAGTAAAGTATATGCGTAACTGTTGGAATAGTGATTACTTACCTGTGTCTGTTCCTCGGTGAAGAATTGAAGAGCCATGATTCTTTAAGGTAAACCTGTAAGGAAGGAAAATATATTGTTTAAGAGTGTATATTACCGCTAGATACACATATGTGAGTAACAGGGTGTTCCCGAGTATACCCTAAACTTATTTCATTTCACAAATAGGAAAAAAATTACTTGGGTGGAGGCACAGTTTTATTTAACACCGATATTCTTGATAAAATAAAGGGTTACACGTATGAGAGAGAGAGGCGGCTGGCCCCTCTGTAGTGTGCGCTGAGGGTGTGGGCATGTTGGAGAGAGAGAGGAGGCCGGCCCCTCTGTAGTGTGCGCTGAGGGTGTGGTCACGTAGGAGAGAGAGAGGCGGCCGGCCCCTCTGTAGTGTGCGCTGGTGGTGTGGGCACGTTGGAGAGAGAGAGGAGGCCGGCCCCTCTGTAGTGTGCGCTGAGGGTGTGGTCACGTAGGAGTGAGAGAGGCGGCCGGCCCCTCTGTAGTGTGCGCTGAGGGTGTGGGTACGTAGGAGGGAGAGAGGCGGCCGGCCCCTCTGTAGTGTGCGCTGAGGGTGTGGGCACGTAGTAGAGAGAGAGGCGGCCGGCCCCTCTGTAGTGTGCACTGAGGGTGGGGACACGTAGGAGAGAGAGAGGCGGCCGGCCTCTCTGTAGTGTGCGCTGAGGGTGTGGGCACGTAGTAGAGAGAGAGGCGGCCGGCCCCTCTGTAGTGTGCGCTGAGGGTGTGGGCACGTAGGAGAGAGAGAGGAGGCCGGCCCCTCTGTAGTGTGCGCTGAGGGTTTGGGCACGTAGGAGAGAGAGAGGCGGCCGGCCCCTCTGTAGTGTGCGCTGAGGGTTTGGGCACGTAGGAGAGAGAGAGGCGGCCGGCCCCTCTGTAGTGTGCGCTGAGGGTGTGGGCACGTAGTAGAGAGAGAGGCGGCCGGCCCCTCTGTAGTGTGCGCTGAGAGGGTGTGGGCAAGTAGGAGAGAGAAAGGCGGCCGGCCCCTCTGTAGTGTGCGCTGAGGGTGCGGTCATGTAGGAGACAGAGAGAGGCGGCCGGCCCCTCTGTAGTGTGCGCTGGGGGTTTGGGCACGTTGGAGAGAGAGAGGAGGCCGGCCCCTCTGTAGTGTGCGCTGAGGGTTTGGGCACGTAGAAGAGAGAGAGGCGGCCGCCCCCTCTGTAGTGTGCGCTTAGGGTGTGGCACGTAGGAGAGAGAGAGGAGGCCGGCCCCTCTGTAGTGTGCGCTGAGGGTGTGGGCACGTAGGAGAGAGAGAGGCGGCCGGCCCCTCTGTAGTGTGCGCTGAGGGTGCGGTAATGTAGGAGAGAGAGAGGCGGCTGGCCCCTCTGTAGTGTGCGCTGGGGGTTTGGGCACGTTGGAGAGAGAGAGGAGGCCGGCCCCTCTGTAGTGTGCGCTCAGGGTGTGGTCACGTAGGAGAGAGAGAGGCGGCCGGCCCCTCTGTAGTGTGCGCTGAGGGTGTGGGCACGTAGGAGAGAGAGAGTCGGCCGGCCCCTCAGTAGTGTGCGCTGAGGGTGTGGGCACGTAGGAGAGAGAGAGGCGGCCGGCCCCTCTGTAGTGTGCGCTGAGGGTGCGATCATGTAGGAAAGAGAGAGGCGGCCGGCCCCTCTGTAGTGTGCGCTGGGGGTTTGGGCACGTTGGAGAGAGAGAGGAGGCCGGCCCCTCTGTAGTGTGCGCTGAGGGTGTGGTCACGTAGTAGAGAGAGAGGCGGCAGGCCCCTCTGTATTGTGCGCTGAGGGTGTGGGCACGTAGGAGAGAGAGAGGCGGCCGGCCCCTCTGTAGTGTGCGCTGAGGGTGTGGGCACGTAGGAGAGAGAGAGGTGGCCGGCCCCTCTGTAGTGTGCGCTCAGGGTGTGGTCACTTAGGAGAGAGAGAGGAGGCCGGCCCCTCTGTAGTGTGCGCTGGGGGTGTGGTCATGTAGGAGAGAGAGAGGAGGCCGGCCCCTCTGTAGTGTGCGCTGAGGGTGTGGCCACGTAGGAGAGAGAGAGGCAGCCGGCCCCTCTGTAGTGTGCGCTGAGGGTGTGGTCATGTAGGAGAGACAGGCGGCCGGCCCCTCTGTAGTGTGGGCTGAGGGTGCAGTCATGTAGGAGAGAGAGAGGCGGCCGACCCCTCTGTAGTGTGCGCTGGGGGTTTGGGCACGTTGGAGAGAGAGAGGAGGCCGGCCCCTCTGTAGTGTGCGCTGAGGGTGTGGTCACGTAGGAGAGAGAGAGGCGGCCGGCCCCTCTGTAGTGTGCGCTGAGGGTGTGGGCACGTAGGAGAGAGAGAGGAGGCCGGCCCCTCTGTAGTGTGCGCTGAGGGTGTGGGCACGTAGGAGAGAGAGAGGAGGCCGGCCCCTCTGTAGTGTGCGCTGAGGGTGTGGTTACGTAGGAGAGAGAGAGGAGGCTGGCCCCTCTGTAGTGTGCGCTGAGGGTGTGGGCACGTAGGAGAGAGAGAGGCGGCCGGCCCCTCTGTAGTGTGCGCTGAGGGTGTAGGCACGTAGGAGAGAGTGAGGCGGCCGGCCCCTCTGTAGTGTGCGCTGAGGGTTTGGGCATGTAGTAGAGAGAGAGGCGGCCGGCCCCTCTGTAGTGTGCGCTGAGGGTGTGGTCACGTAGGAGAGAGAGAGGAGGCCGGCCCCTCTGTAGTGTGCGCTGAGGGTGTGGGCACGTAGGAGAGAGAGAGGCGGCTGGCCCCTCTGTAGTGTGCGCTGAGGGTGTGGTCACGTAGGAGAGAGAGAGGAGGCCGGCCCCTCTGTAGTGTGCGCTGAGGGTGTGGCACGTAGGAGAGAGAGAGGCGGCCGGCCCCTCTGTAGTGTGCGCTGAGGGTGTGGCACGTAGCAGAGAGAGAGGAGGCCGGCCCCTCTGTAGTGTGCGCTGAGGGTGTCGCCACGTAGGAGAGAGAGAGAGAGGAGGCCGGCCCCTCTGTAGTGTGCGCTGAGGGTGTGGCCACGTAGGAGAGAGAGAGGAGGCCGGCCCCTCTGTAGTGTGCGCTGAGGGTGTGGGCACGTAGGAGAGAGAGAGGCGGCCGGCCCCTCTGTAGTGTGCGCTGAGGGTGTGGGCACGTAGGAGAGAGAGAGGCGGCCGGCCCCTCTGTAATGTGCGCTGAGGGTGTGGGCACGTAGGAGAGAGAGAGGCGGCCGGCCCCTCTGTAATGTGCGCTGAGGGTGTGGCCCGTAGGAGAGAGAGAGGCGGCCGTCCCCTCTGTAGTGTGCGCTGAGGGTGTGGGCACGTAGGAGAGAGAGAGGCGGCCGGCCCCTCTGTAGTGTGCGCTGAGGGTGTGGTCACGTAGGAGAGAGAGTGGCGGCCGGCCCCTCTGTAGTGTGCGCTGAGGGTGTGGGCACGTAGGAGAGAGAGAGGCGGCCGGCCCCTCTGTAGTGTGCGCTGAGGGTGTGGCACGTAGGAGAGAGAGAGGAGGCCGGCCCCTCTGTAGTGTGCGCTGAGGGTGTGGTCACGTAGGAGAGAGAGAGGCGGTCGGCTCCTCTGTAGTGTGCGCTGAGGGTGTGGGCACGTAGGAGAGAGAGAGGAGGCCGGCCCCTCTGTAGTGTGCGCTGAGGGTGTGGGCACGTAGGAGAGAGAGAGGCGGCTGGCCCCTCTGTAGTGTGCGCTGAGGGTGTGGGCACGTAGGAGAGAGAGAGGCGGCCGGCCCCTCTGTAGTGTGCGCTGAGGGTGTGGGCACGTAGGAGAGAGAGAGGAGGCCGGCCCCTCTGTAGTGTGCGCTGAGGGTGTGGGCACGTAGGAGAGAGAGAGGCGGCTGGCCCCTCTGTAGTGTGCGCTGAGGGTGTGGGCACGTAGGAGAGAGAGAGGCGGCCGGCTCCTCTGTAGTGTGCGCTGAGGGTGTTGGCACGTAGTAGAGAGAGAGGAGGCCGGCCCCTCTGTAGTGTGCGCTGAGGGTGTGGGCACGTAGTAGAGAGAGAGGAGGCCGGCCCCTCTGTAGTGTGCGCTGAGGGTGTGGGCACGTGGGAGAGAGAGAGGCGGCCGGCCCCTCTGTAGTGTTCGCTGAGGGTGGGGGCACGTAGGAGAGAGAGAGGAGGCTGGCCCCTCTGTAGTGTGCGCTGAGGGTGTGGGCACGTAGGAGAGAGAGAGGAGGCCGGCTCCTCTGTAGTGTGCGCTGAGGGTGTGGGCACGTAGGAGAGAGAGAGGTGGCAGGCCCCTCTGTAGTGTGCGCTGAGGGTGTGGCCCGTAGGAGAGAGAGAGGCGGCCGTCCCCTCTGTAGTGTGCGCTGAGGGTGTGGGCAAGTAGGAGAGAGAGAGGCGGCCGGCCCCTCTGTAGTGTGCGCTGAGGGTGTGGTCACGTAGGAGAGAGAGTGGCGGCCGGCCCCTCTGTAGTGTGCGCTGAGGGTGTGGGCACGTAGGAGAGAGAGAGGCGGCCGGCCCCTCTGTAGTGTGCGCTGAGGGTGTGGCACGTAGGAGAGAGAGAGGAGGCCGCCCCTCTGTAGTGTGCGCTGAGGGTGTGTGCACGTAGGAGAGAGAGAGGAGGCCGGCCCCTCTGTAGTGTGCGCTGAGGGTGTGGGCACGTAGGAGAGAGGCGGCCGGCTCCTCTGTAGTGTGCGCTGAGGGTGTGGGCACGTAGTAGAGAGAGAGGAGGCCGGCCCCTCTGTAGTGTGCGCTGAGGGTGTGGGCACGTAGGAGAGAGAGAGGAGGCCGGCCCCTCTGTAGTGTGCGCTGAGGGTGTGGGCACGTGGGAGAGAGAGAGGCGGCCGGCCCCTCTGTAGTGTGCGCTGAGGGTGGGGGCACGTAGGAGAGAGAGAGGAGGCCGGCCCCTCTGTAGTGTGCGCTGAGGATGTGGGCACGTAGGAGAGAGAGAGGAGGACGGCTCCTCTGTAGTGTGCGCTGAGGGTGTGGGCACGTAGGAGAGAGAGAGGTGGCAGGCCCCTCTGTAGTGTGCGCTGAGGGTGTGGCCCGTAGGAGAGAGAGAGGCGGCCGTCCCCTCTGTAGTGTGCGCTGAGGGTGTGGGCACGTAGGAGAGAGAGTGGCGGCCGGCCCCTCTGTAGTGTGCGCTGAGGGTGTGGGTACGTAGGAGAGAGAGAGGTGGCCGGCCCCTCTGTAGTGTGCGCTGAGGGTGTGGCACGTAGGAGAGAGAGAGGCGGCCGGCCCCTCTGTAGTGTGCGCTGAGGGTGTGGTCACGTAGGAGAGAGAGAGGAGGCCGGCCCCTCTGTAGTGTGTGCTGAGGGTGTGGCACGTAGGAGAGAGAGAGGAGGCCGGCCCCTCTGTAGTGTGTGCTGAGGGTGTGGCACGTAGGAGAGAGAGAGGAGGCCGGCCCCTCTGCAGTGTGCGCTGAGGGTTTGGGTACGTAGGAGAGAGAGAGGCGGCCGGCCCCTCTGTAGTGTGCGCTGAGGGTGTGGTCACGTAGGAGAGAGAGAGGAGGCCGGCCCCTCTGCAGTGTGCGCTGAGGGTTTGGGTACATAGGAGAGAGAGAGGCGGCCGGCCCCTCTGTAGTGTGCGCTGAGGGTGTGGGCACGTAGGAGAGAGAGAGGAGGCTGGCCCCTCTGTAGTGTGCGCTGGGGGTGTAGTCATGTAGGAGAGAGAGAGGCGGCCGGCCCCTCTGTAGTGTGCGCTGAGGGTGTGGGCACGTAGGAGAGAGAGAGGCGGCCGGCCCCTCTGTAGTGTGCGCTGAGGGTGTGGTTACGTAGGAGAGAGAGAGGAGGCCGGCCCCTCTGTAGTGTGCGCTGAGGGTGTGGGCACGTAGGAGAGAGAGAGGAGGCCGGCCCCTCTGTAGTGTGCACTGAGGGTGTGGTCACGTAGGAGAGAGATAGGAGGCCGACCCCTCTGTAGTGTGCGCTGAGGGTTTGGGCATGTAGTAGAGAGAGAGGCGGCCGGCCCTTCTGTAGTGTGCGCTGAGGGTGTGGGCACGTAGGAGAGAGAGAGGCGGCCGGCCCCTCTGTAGTGTGCGCTGAGGGTGTGGTCACGTAGGAGAGAGATAGGAGGCCGGCCCCTCTGTAGTGTGCGCTGAGGGTGCGGTCATGTAGGAGAGAGAGAGGCTGCCGGCCCCTCTGTAGTGTGCGCTGAGGGTGTGGGCACGTAGGAGAGAGAGAGGAGGCCGGCCCCTCTGTAGTGTGCGCTGAGGGTGTGGGCACGTAGGAGAGAGAGAGGAGGCCGGCCCCTCTGTAGTGTGCGCTGAGGGTGTGGTTACGTAGGAGAGAGAGAGGAGGCTGGCCCCTCTGTAGTGTGCGCTGAGGGTGTGGGCACGTAGGAGAGAGAGAGGCGGCCGGCCCCTCTGTAGTGTGCGCTGAGGGTGTAGGCACGTAGGAGAGAGTGAGGCGGCCGGCCCCTCTGTAGTGTGCGCTGAGGGTTTGGGCATGTAGTAGAGAGAGAGGCGGCCGGCCCCTCTGTAGTGTGCGCTGAGGGTGTGGTCACGTAGGAGAGAGAGAGGAGGCCGGCCCCTCTGTAGTGTGCGCTGAGGGTGTGGGCACGTAGGAGAGAGAGAGGCGGCTGGCCCCTCTGTAGTGTGCGCTGAGGGTGTGGTCACGTAGGAGAGAGAGAGGAGGCCGGCCCCTCTGTAGTGTGCGCTGAGGGTGTGGCACGTAGGAGAGAGAGAGGCGGCCGGCCCCTCTGTAGTGTGCGCTGAGGGTGTGGCACGTAGCAGAGAGAGAAGAGGCCGGCCCCTCTGTAGTGTGCGCTGAGGGTGTCGCCACGTAGGAGAGAGAGAGAGAGGAGGCCGGCCCCTCTGTAGTGTGCGCTGAGGGTGTGGCCACGTAGGAGAGAGAGAGGAGGCCGGCCCCTCTGTAGTGTGCGCTGAGGGTGTGGGCACGTAGGAGAGAGAGAGGCGGCCGGCCCCTCTGTAGTGTGCGCTGAGGGTGTGGGCACGTAGGAGAGAGAGAGGCGGCCGGCCCCTCTGTAATGTGCGCTGAGGGTGTGGCCCGTAGGAGAGAGAGAGGCGGCCGTCCCCTCTGTAGTGTGCGCTGAGGGTGTGGGCACGTAGGAGAGAGAGAGGCGGCCGGCCCCTCTGTAGTGTGCGCTGAGGGTGTGGTCACGTAGGAGAGAGAGTGGCGGCCGGCCCCTCTGTAGTGTGCGCTGAGGGTGTGGGCACGTAGGAGAGAGAGAGGCGGCCGGCCCCTCTGTAGTGTGCGCTGAGGGTGTGGCACGTAGGAGAGAGAGAGGAGGCCGGCCCCTCTGTAGTGTGCGCTGAGGGTGTGGTCACGTAGGAGAGAGAGAGGCGGTCGGCTCCTCTGTAGTGTGCGCTGAGGGTGTGGGCACGTAGGAGAGAGAGAGGAGGCCGGCCCCTCTGTAGTGTGCGCTGAGGGTGTGGGCACGTAGGAGAGAGAGAGGCGGCTGGCCCCTCTGTAGTGTGCGCTGAGGGTGTGGGCACGTAGGAGAGAGAGAGGCGGCCGGCCCCTCTGTAGTGTGCGCTGAGGGTGTGGGCACGTAGGAGAGAGAGAGGAGGCCGGCCCCTCTGTAGTGTGCGCTGAGGGTGTGGGCACGTAGGAGAGAGAGAGGCGGCAGGCCCCTCTGTAGTGTGCGCTGAGGGTGTGGGCACGTAGGAGAGAGAGAGGCGGCCGGCTCCTCTGTAGTGTGCGCTGAGGGTGTTGGCACGTAGTAGAGAGAGAGGAGGCCGGCCCCTCTGTAGTGTGCGCTGAGGGTGTGGGCACGTAGTAGAGAGAGAGGAGGCCGGCCCCTCTGTAGTGTGCGCTGAGGGTGTGGGCACGTGGGAGAGAGAGAGGCGGCCGGCCCCTCTGTAGTGTGCGCTGAGGGTGGGGGCACGTAGGAGAGAGAGAGGAGGCCGGCCCCTCTGTAGTGTGCGCTGAGGGTGTGGGCACGTAGGAGAGAGAGAGGAGGCCGGCTCCTCTGTAGTGTGCGCTGAGGGTGTGGGCACGTAGGAGAGAGAGAGGTGGCAGGCCCCTCTGTAGTGTGCGCTGAGGGTGTGGCCCGTAGGAGAGAGAGAGGCGGCCGTCCCCTCTGTAGTGTGCGCTGAGGGTGTGGGCAAGTAGGAGAGATAGAGGCGGCCGGCCCCTCTGTAGTGTGCGCTGAGGGTGTGGTCACGTAGGAGAGAGAGTGGCGGCCGGCCCCTCTGTAGTGTGCGCTGAGGGTGTGGGCACGTAGGAGAGAGAGAGGCGGCCGGCCCCTCTGTAGTGTGCGCTGAGGGTGTGGCACGTAGGAGAGAGAGAGGAGGCCGCCCCTCTGTAGTGTGCGCTGAGGGTGTGTGCACGTAGGAGAGAGAGAGGAGGCCGGCCCCTCTGTAGTGTGCGCTGAGGGTGTGGGCACGTAGGAGAGAGGCGGCCGGCTCCTCTGTAGTGTGCGCTGAGGGTGTGGGCACGTAGTAGAGAGAGAGGAGGCCGGCCCCTCTGTAGTGTGCGCTGAGGGTGTGGGCACGTAGGAGAGAGAGAGGAGGCCGGCCCCTCTGTAGTGTGCGCTGAGGGTGTGGGCACGTAGGAGAGAGGCGGCCGGCTCCTCTGTAGTGTGCGCTGAGGGTGTGGGCACGTAGTAGAGAGAGAGGAGGCCGGCCCCTCTGTAGTGTGCGCTGAGGGTGTGGGCACGTAGTAGAGAGAGAGGAGGCCGGCCCCTCTGTAGTGTGCGCTGAGGGTGTGGGCACGTGGGAGAGAGAGAGGCGGCCGGCCCCTCTGTAGTGTGCGCTGAGGGTGGGGGCACGTAGGAGAGAGAGAGGAGGCCGGCCCCTCTGTAGTGTGCGCTGAGGGTGTGGGCACGTAGGAGAGAGAGAGGAGGCCGGCTCCTCTGTAGTGTGCGCTGAGGGTGTGGGCACGTAGGAGAGAGAGAGGTGGCAGGCCCCTCTGTAGTGTGCGCTGAGGGTGTGGGTACGTAGGAGAGAGAGAGGCGGCCGGCCCCTCTGTAGTGTGCGCTGGGGGTGTGGGCACGTAGGAGAGAGAGAGGAGGCCGGCCCCTCTGTAATGTGCGCTGAGGGTGTGGTCATGTAGGAGAGAGAGAGGCGGCCGGCCCCTCTGTAGTGTGCGCAGGGGGTGTGGGCACGTAGGAGATAGAGAGGCGGCTGGCCCCTCTGTAGTGTGCGCTGAGGGTGTGGTCACGTAGGAAAGAGAGTGGCGGCCGGCCCCTCTGTAGTGTGCGCTGAGGGTGTGGGCACGTAGGAGAGAGAGAGGTGGCAGGCCCCTCTGTAGTGTGCGCTGAGGGTGTGGGCACGTAGGAGAGAGAGAGGCGGCCGGCCCCTCTGTAGTGTGCGCTGGGGGTGTGGGCACGTAGGAGAGAGAGAGGAGGCCGGCCCCTCTGTAGTGTGCGCTGAGGGTGTGGTCATGTAGGAGAGAGAGAGGCGGCCGGCCCCTCTGTAGTGTGCGCTGGGGGTGTGGGCACGTAGGAGAGAGAGAGGAGGCCGGCCCCTCTGTAGTGTGCGCTGAGGGTGTGGTCACGTAGGAGAGAGAGAGGCGGCCGGCCCCTCTGTAGTGTGCGCTGAGGGTGCTGTCATGTAGGAGAGAGAGAGGCGGCCGGCCCCTCTGTAGTGTGCGCTGAGGGTGCGGTCATGTAGGAGAGAGAGAGGCGGCCGGCCCCTCTGTAGTGTGCGCTGAGGGTGTGGGCACGTAGGAGAGAGAGTGGCGGCCGGCCCCTCTGTAGTGTGCGCTGAGGGTGCGGTCATGTAGGAGAGAGAGAGGCGGCCGGCCCCTCTGTAGTGCGCGCTGAGGGTGTGGGCACGTAGGAGAGAGAGAGACGGCCGGCCCCTCTGTAGTGTGCGCTGAGGGTGTGGGCACGTAGGAGAGAGAGTGGCGGCCGGCCCCTCTGTAGTGTGCGCTGAGGGTGTGGGCACGTAGGAGAGAGAGTGGCGGCCGGCCCCTCTGTAGTGTGTGCTGAGGGTGTGGGCACGTAGGAGAGAGAGAGACGGCCGGCCCCTCTGTAGTGTGCGCTGAGGGTGTGGGCACGTAGGAGAGACAGAGGCGGCCGGCTCCTCTGTAGTGTGCGCTGAGGGTGGGGATACGTAGGAGAGAGAGAGGCGGCCGGCCCCTCTGTAGTGTGCGCTGGGGGTTTGGGCACGTTGGAGAGAGAGAGGAGGCCGGCCCCTCTGTAGTTTGCGCTGAGGGTGTGGCCACGTAGGAGAGAGAGAGGAGGCCGGCCCCTCTGTAGTGTGCGCTGAGGGTGTGGGCACGTAGAAGAGAGAGAGGCGGCCGGCCCCTCTGTAGTGTGCACTGAGGGTTTGGGCACGTAGGAGAGAGAGAGGCGGCCGGCCCCTCTGTAGTGTGCGCTGGGGGTGTGGGCATGTAGGAGAGAGAGAGGAGGCCGGCCCCTCTGTAGTGTGCGCTGAGGGTGTGGGCACGTAGGAGAGAGAGAGGCGGCCGGCCCCTCTGTAGTGTGCGCTGAGGGTGTGGGCACGTAGGAGAGAGAGAGGCGGCTGGCCCCTCTGTAGTGTGCACTGAGGGTTTGGGCACGTAGGAGAGAGAGAGGCGGCCGGACCCTCTGTAGTGTGCGCTGAGGGTGTGGTCACGTAGTAGAGAGAGAGGCGGCCGGCCCCTCTGTAGTGTGCGCTGAGGGTGTGGGCACGTAGGAGAGAGAGAGGCGGCCGGCCCCTCTGTAGTGTGCGCTGAGGGTGCGGTCATGTAGGAGACAGAGAGGCGGCCGGCCCCTCTGTAGTGTGCGCTGGGGGTTTGGGCACGTTGGAGAGAGAGAGGAGGCCGGCCCCTCTGTAGTTTGCGCTGAGGGTGTGGGCACGTATGAGAGAGAGAGGCGGCTGGCCCCTCTGTAGTGTGCGCTGAGGGTGTGGGCATGTTGGAGAGAGAGAGGAGGCCGGCCCCTCTGTAGTGTGCGCTGAGGGTGTGGTCACGTAGGAGAGAGAGAGGCGGCCGGCCCCTCTGTAGTGTGCGCTGGTGGTGTGGGCACGTTGGAGATAGAGAGGAGGCCGGCCCCTCTGTAGTGTGCGCTGAGGGTGTGGTCACGTAGGAGTGAGAGAGGCGGCCGGCCCCTCTGTAGTGTGCGCTGAGGGTGTGGGCACGTAGGAGAGAGAGAGGCGGCCGGCCCCTCTGTAGTGTGCGCTGGGGGTGTGGGCACGTAGGAGAGAGAGAGGAGGCCGGCCCCTCTGTAGTGTGCGCTGAGGGTGTGGTCATGTAGGAGAGAGAGAGGCGGCCGGCCCCTCTGTAGTGTGCGCTGGGGGTGTGGGCACGTAGGAGAGAGAGAGGAGGCCGGCCCCTCTGTAGTGTGCGCTGAGGGTGTGGTCACGTAGGAGAGAGAGAGGCGGCCGGCCCCTCTGTAGTGTGCGCTGAGGGTGCTGTCATGTAGGAGAGAGAGAGGCGGCCGGCCCCTCTGTAGTGTGCGCTGAGGGTGCGGTCATGTAGGAGAGAGAGAGGCGGCCGGCCCCTCTGTAGTGTGCGCTGAGGGTGTGGGCACGTAGGAGAGAGAGTGGCGGCCGGCCCCTCTGTAGTGTGCGCTGAGGGTGCGGTCATGTAGGAGAGAGAGAGGCGGCCGGCCCCTCTGTAGTGCGCGCTGAGGGTGTGGGCACGTAGGAGAGAGAGAGACGGCCGGCCCCTCTGTAGTGTGCGCTGAGGGTGTGGGCACGTAGGAGAGAGAGTGGCGGCCGGCCCCTCTGTAGTGTGCGCTGAGGGTGTGGGCACGTAGGAGAGAGAGTGGCGGCCGGCCCCTCTGTAGTGTGTGCTGAGGGTGTGGGCACGTAGGAGAGAGAGAGACGGCCGGCCCCTCTGTAGTGTGCGCTGAGGGTGTGGGCACGTAGGAGAGACAGAGGCGGCCGGCTCCTCTGTAGTGTGCGCTGAGGGTGGGGATACGTAGGAGAGAGAGAGGCGGCCGGCCCCTCTGTAGTGTGCGCTGGGGGTTTGGGCACGTTGGAGAGAGAGAGGAGGCCGGCCCCTCTGTAGTTTGCGCTGAGGGTGTGGCCACGTAGGAGAGAGAGAGGAGGCCGGCCCCTCTGTAGTGTGCGCTGAGGGTGTGGGCACGTAGAAGAGAGAGAGGCGGCCGGCCCCTCTGTAGTGTGCACTGAGGGTTTGGGCACGTAGGAGAGAGAGAGGCGGCCGGCCCCTCTGTAGTGTGCGCTGGGGGTGTGGGCATGTAGGAGAGAGAGAGGAGGCCGGCCCCTCTGTAGTGTGCGCTTAGGGTGTGGGCACGTAGGAGAGAGAGAGGCGGCCGGCCCCTCTGTAGTGTGCGCTGAGGGTGTGGGCACGTAGGAGAGAGAGAGGCGGCTGGCCCCTCTGTAGTGTGCACTGAGGGTTTGGGCACGTAGGAGAGAGAGAGGCGGCCGGACCCTCTGTAGTGTGCGCTGAGGGTGTGGTCACGTAGTAGAGAGAGAGGCGGCCGGCCCCTCTGTAGTGTGCGCTGAGGGTGTGGGCACGTAGGAGAGAGAGAGGCGGCCGGCCCCTCTGTAGTGTGCGCTGAGGGTGCGGTCATGTAGGAGACAGAGAGGCGGCCGGCCCCTTTGTAGTGTGCGCTGGGGGTTTGGGCACGTTGGAGAGAGAGAGGAGGCCGGCCCCTCTGTAGTTTGCGCTGAGGGTGTGGGCACGTATGTAGGGATGTTTCAAATTTTGTGTACTGTTAGTTATAATAAAAACATATATATGTATATATATAGGAGTAGTAGTGTCTGTAAATATATTTAATCAGTTGTGAGGTAAATATAAGGGAGATTGGCGATTCATTGTGATTTGTTTAATTGTATCACACAAAGATAAACCTGTTATATGTATAACAATGATAAGAAGTGAGAACACTGAGTTAATACCACTAATAGAATGGTATTATTAGAAATATGAGGGACTAAAATGGTGACTACAGTGTTCTGTCAGAAATCAGTGAGGCACGAGGACTGGAGCAAGATAGCTCGCGCTGTCGGCGGGAGATTTCTACCCCCTGGAGACTGAGCCTGCTCTCGTGGCCCCTGGGGCTCCCGTATAAAAGGGGGAGCTGAAGCGCTATTCAGGACTAGTGTGTGCGCCTCTGAGGGAGATGCTTATGCCTCTCTCTGCCCGCCGCGACGAGCTGTGATGTGAACATTGGCGGCGCAGAAGAGCTGGTGTAGCCTCCCTAACGAGAGATAGCCCACTGAAGACTGATCGCCAGGAAGAAGGTACCCGGCATCTTCATCAGCGGCCGGCGGAGTCGTGAAGACGGAGCGCCGGAGAAGTGGCCAGCGGTGCTGTGAAGACGAAGCGCCGAAGAAGTGATCAGCTGTGCTGACAGACGGAGCGCGGGTGAAGCGGTGGTTGGCGGTGAACTGATGTGCTGAGCGGACCGACAGTCGGGGGAGCAGTTACCGGCATATCCTGAGGTAATCTACTCATGGCAGGGAGCATCAGTGTAGACGCTGCCGTCCCCACATACAGCGCCAGAGAGACCTCTATCTTAACGAGCCTGGGAAGCAGTTACCTGTGAGGAAGGAGACACAGCACGGATCACGAGCAGCGACATCCAGCTGTTCTATCCGGAGGGCTGAACGCGATCCCCACCAACCATTACCGCTCAACTAATGAACTGACCTGCTGCCCACCAATGAAAATACTGAGTGGGTGGAGCTATCCGTAAACCAGAGGGTGAGTGACAGGAGTCACTCACTGAAGACATCTGAGGTCTGTAAAACGTTTATATACACACCTTCTCACCAGGAACACTTAGCCAGGGTTTCAGCACTATAAGCATTGACTATAAGCTTTACTAACCACCCTAGTGACTATCCATTTCTTGCCACCATTAGCAGTCTGCAGGAGTAGTATATAAAGGTGACAAGTGGCTGGAACAATTTATCTACGGAAGTCATATAGAACTCTGAATTTATAAGTAGGATATATATATATATATATACCATAGCATCTTTTATCCACTATTTATATTACAAACTACTACAGATCTTACCACAGGACTATGCAGAAGGAATATCTATGAGGACAAGGCTAAGTTTTACTGACTGTATACGAGATTTAGCCCTGAAAAGGTAGTACCAGCACAGCTCAGGACCTTTACAGTACCCAGATAAAATCTGTCGGTCTAGACAGCAAAGATACAATTTATCTAATTGGTAAACTCACTCAATCCTGGCAAAGGGTTGATGTTACAAGGTAGCAGTGCAGAGATCCTGATATAAAGTGTAGCCAATATTTCACAGCTTCCAATTTAAATACTGTTACCATCTGCTAGAAATATCTATTATAGCTAGAATAAACAGTTCTAGTGAAGAACCAACAGCAATAACAAGATTTCAAAGATATAGCTATAAACAGCCAGTTCTACAGGAAACAATCTGCTTATATATGCATATATAAAACCAAACAATACAAATATTTTTCTTAGATTTCTGTAGTCTGGATACCTACATGTAAGAAGAGACAATATAACTACTTTATATATATATATATATATGGACACTATTCAGGTGTTGAACTATGTGTATTTTGAGTATCATTATCCTAATGTAGTGGTTATTATAAATGTATAGTAGTGCATATGAGTTGATATCATCCATTGGGTGTATTTTTATCTATAAAAGCATTTTGAGTGTTATGGATTAAATGTACTGAGAATTTATAAATATCTGTCAGTAAAGTATATGCGTAACTGTTGGAATAGTGATTACTTACCTGTGTCTGTTCCTCGGTGAAGAATTGAAGAGCCATGATTCTTTAAGGTAAACCTGTAAGGAAGGAAAATATATTGTTTAAGAGTGTATATTACCGCTAGATACACATATGTGAGTAACAGGGTGTTCCCGAGTATACCCTAAACTTATTTCATTTCACAAATAGGAAAAAAATTACTTGGGTGGAGGCACAGTTTTATTTAACACCGATATTCTTGATAAAATAAAGGGTTACATTTGGAGGCACTAAAGCTGAGATCTGAACAGATAGATAGAAATGGAGGTTATAAAGGGAGAAGATATATATAGTTGGTGTAGAAGCAAAGGTGTAGATGCACAGAAAAGTGTAAGCATTTTGGGAAATTTTATGGAGATAATAGATGAAGATATTGTAAGTGAAGTAAAGAAAATGTATGGAATAAAACAACCATATATTGTAGATAAATGGAAAGGAGTTAATGATGAAATCTGTGCCATTCTAATTAGTAATGACAATCAATTAGATGCTTCTGTAATACCCGCTAATATTTTAATTGAAAAGGCCCCTGGTAAGAAATGGAAAGTAATGTGGCCAGTAGATAAGTATGTAGATGAGGGGCAGAAGACCATAAAACAAGATGATAGTAAAATTGAGAGTACAAGTGCAGGATGTTATCAACATAAAAGTAGTACCTCCGAAGAAGAATCATTAGATAAGAATACAATAGATCCCCAAGTTGAAAATGTAATGGATAAAGTGGTTAGTCATTTTGAACGATGGCATTATGAAGGGGGGTATCGGAGACTGAGAATCTTTTCGGGAGTAACTCCAGTTCCCACAGGAGAAGAGAACTATGATGTATGGCGGGAGGCGGCAGTACAACATTCGGAGGAGTGGAGATGCCCAGAACATATAAAAAAACAACGGATTGTGGAAAGTTTGAGGGGACCCGCTATGGGAATAATTCATGCTACAAGGAGAAGTAATTCACAAGCTACTTTGAGAGATTATTTCGAGGCCTTAGACTATTCCTTTGGAACACTAGAGGATGTAGGGGACATCTTATCGAGACTGAATCAGACTTATCAAGAGCCTAACGAAACTCTTACCAATTATATTTATCGGTTAGACAAAATTCTTTACAAGCTGCTGGATAAAGGAGGGATTGGTCCTCAAGAAATTGATGGAAGGCGGTTGAAACACATATTGAGAGGGGCTTTGACTACCAACCCCGTGGCTCAACGTCTGAGATGTATATTACCCAGGGATCCTGCTCCTACTTTAGGTGAATTGATAAAGGAAGTAAAACTAGAAGAGGTGCAGATTGAAAACAGAGAGAAGACTTTAAAGCGAGTTAAAGTAATTGTTCCTACACCTGAAGTTTCTTCAGTTAATGAGCAGTTGTTAAAGCTAATAGAGGAACAAAATAAGAAATTAGATCAGTTGATTTCTTTACAGAATGTACCATCTGTTACTTCAAGAGTGTCATCATCTGGACGGGGTAGAGGGTTCAGTAGGAGATCTGGAGATAATTCCAATATCACTTGCTACAAATGTGGACAATTGGGACATAGATCTTTTGAATGTAGTCAAGGAAGAAGTTTCCCTTCCCTAGTATCTACCATTGATAGAAGTCAGTGTGAACAGCCGGGAAACGTAGAGGGGATGTCGATGAACCCCGCACCGGCTCCCAACCAATAATTGTCTGCAAAATGGGGAGTACCCAGTGGCCCTCTGTTATACCTGAAGGAATGATGGGACAGGCCCCTCTGTTGCCTGTTTTATTAAATGGTCACTTCTGTACCGCTTTACTTGATAGTGGATCTCAAGTATCTATAATTTTTGAAAGTTGGTACCATCAATATATGTCTGATGTCCCCTTAATGCCCTTTGATGGATTAACTATTTGGGGTTTAAGTGAACAGAAGTATCCCTACCTGGGATATGTAGTTACTCAGATAGAATTTCCTCAACAACCATCTGGATATCAAGACCCATTACCCTTTCTGGCCTTGGTTTGCCCTGACTCTCCTGGAGATAAGGGAGTAGTGTCAGTAATTGTAGGCACTAATTCAAATTTATTTAAGATGTTATCTGAGTGGTGTTTGGAACAACAAAAGATATCCAACCCTACATCCATAGGTATCCCTGGATTGGATACAGTTAGGGTAAACAGAGTGGGTGTAAGTTCCCCAACTACCTTACTTCCTGTTATTCATAGTGACCCTGAGAATGAATTTATTACTAAAATTTCAGAGTGCTTTCAAAACAGTGACATAACTGGGGATGAGAAGAACCAGCTAATTTCTCAATTAATAAAAAAAGGGCCAGTTTTTTCCTTGAGGGAATGGGATTTGGGCACGGCCATTGGGATAGAACATCGTATTCATCTGACCAATGAGACTCCTTTTAGAGAAAGATCTAGGCGATTGGCACCAGCCGATTTTGACGATGTCAGACAGCATTTAAAGGGTTTATTAGAGAATCAAGTTATTGCTGACTCCGATAGTCCCTATGCATCTCCCATTGTAGTGGCCAGAAAGAAGAATGGGGATATCAGACTATGTGTGGATTATCGTACATTAAACAATAGGACAATTCCCGACCAGTACACTGTCCCCAAAGTGGAGGAAGCATTGGATTGTTTGCAGGGTAGCAGGTGGTTTTCTGTACTTGATATGAGGAGTGGCTACTATCAGATACCAATGCATCCTGATGACCGGCCTAAGACGGCTTTTATTTGTCCCATTGGGTTTTTTGAATTTTTAAAGATGCCCCAAGGGATTAAAGGAGCCCCAGCCACTTTTCAGCGAACAATGGAACAAACAGTAGGGGATATGTGTTATCGAGAAGTTTTAGTCTATTTAGATGACCTTATTGTGTTTGGAAGAACTTTGGACGAACATAACCACCGACTGTTAAAAGTATTAGACCGGCTACAGAAAAGAGGGTTAAAATTGTCAATTGACAAATGTAAATTGTGTCAAACCACAGTGAAATACCTGGGCCATGTGGTTAGCCGGGAGGGGGTCTCTACTGATCCGGATAAGGTGGTTGCGGTACAAAATTGGCCACGCCCAAATACTTTAAAGGATCTTCGATCATTCCTGGGATTCTGTGGGTACTATAGGAGATTTGTTCCTCAGTACTCCAGAATTGCCCGTCCTTTAACCGATTTAACTAAAGGATATCCTTCATACAAACATGATCGAACCAAGCTAAAGGATAAAAATCTGAAAGGCTATCACAAACCCCATGAAGCATTTGGTGACCGCTGGACAACATCATGTGAAGAGGCTTTTGAAAAATTAAAATTCCATCTAACTCATTCTCCTGTTCTGTCATATGCTAATCCGGAGCTCCCTTACGAATTGCATATTGATGCCTCATTTGAGGGGTTGGGGGGAGTATTATACCAACAACACTCTACTGGTTTAAAGCCCATTGCATATGTTAGCCGAGGTCTATCGGCCAGTGAAAAGAACTATGCTGTTCATAAGTTGGAATTTTTATCTTTAAAATGGGCTGTCGTGGATAAGTTTCACGATTATTTGTATGGCGTTCAATTCATGGTAATTACGGACAATAATCCTTTGACCTACATTAATACTACCGCCAAATTAGATGCCACGGGACATAGGTGGTTAGCAGCCCTGTCAAATTATCATTTTACTTTAAAATATAAGCCAGGAGTACAAAATGTAGATGCTGATGCTCTTTCCCGACTACCCCATCCCCTGTTTGTTAGTCCTAATGACGATTGGGTGGAAATACCTGCTCCTGCGCTCCGAGGGTTATGTCATCAAATACATCTGTTAACTAGTAATTCAGAAGGAGCTGTACACTCGCTGGGAGCCACTGAAGCCTCTATTCCTTCTATGTATTGTTGGATTAACCCATCTAATTTAGGAGAATTACCCATCATTTCCAAAGATCAACTACGAAAGGATCAAGACCAAGACCCTGATATTGCCATTGTTATCAAACATATGAAAGATTCTAGAGGAGTCCTGAAGTGTAATCTCTCCCTCAAAAGCCAAGCTTTACTGCGACAGAGAAAGAGATTGGTGTTCAGACAAGGCATCCTCTTTAGAAAAACCACGAACAGCGAGGGACAATCTAAACATCAATTGGTTCTTCCCACCATCCATATTCCTATGGTTCTCAAGTCACTGCATAATAACCATGGACATTTGGGGGTGGATAAAACTCTACATCTAATCCAAGAGAGAGTATACTGGCCTTACATGAGCAAAGAGATTGAATCTTATTGTAAACACTGTAAAAACTGTATTCTGAGAAAGAAGTTACCCACTCCTTCCGCCAAAATGGTCAATTTGAGTAGCTCTGGGCCCATGGAATTAGTTTGTATGGACTTTCTGTCTTTAGAAGGGCCAAATGGGAGGGAAAGTAATATTCTCGTAATCACTGATCATTTTACCCGCTACGCTCAGGCCTATGTTACACGAGACCAAAAAGCTTTAACCGTAGCTAAGACCCTTTGGGATCATTTCTTTGTGCATTATGGGCTACCAGCTCGCATCCATACAGATCAGGGACGAGACTTCGAAAGCAAGTTAATTAAAGAACTGTGTATTTGTTGTGGGATACGAAAATCTAGAACATCGCCATATCATCCTCAAGGGGATCCACAGCCGGAGCGATTCAACCGAACTCTGCTTGATATGTTAGGAACTCTGGATCCCAAACATAAGCTACAATGGAAACGTTTTATTAATAAATTGGTTCATGCTTACAACTGCACCAGAAATGAATCCACCGGGTACAGTCCCTATTCACTTATGTTTGGAAGAAAAGCTCGATTGCCTATTGATGTTTCTTTGGGTTTATCTGTTTCCTCCAATCATCCATCCACCTATAATACTTATGTAAATAACCTGAGGAAAGAACTGAAGACCGCTCATGACATTGCTAAGAGAGTATCTGAACGACAAGGTGAAAAGAATAAGCAGATACATGATGCTAAGGTAAAAGAGCAAGTATTACTCCCTGGTGATAGAGTTCTTTTAAGAAGACTTGGAACTCCAAAGAGACAAAAACTCTCCAATCGATGGAAAGAAATACCATACCGAATAATTAAACAATTGCCTAATATTCCTGTTTATCAACTTGTACCGGAAAATAAAGAAGGTCCTGTATTAACGTACCATCGTCAACATTTGCTGCCCATTAGTCAAGATATTTATTTTGAGATGGAACCTGCTAATATGGATGATCAAGTGGTAGAACAGTTGAGCCCTTCAACATCATCAACATCTCAACCTTCTCCCCAACTTGAATGGTCGGATCCGGGAAGCATAGACCAGGGATTCTTCTATAAAGAAGTTCCATATAGTCAAGATGAAGAATTAGGGGAACACTTATCACCACCTTCTCCGAAGTATGATTCTATAATCAACACAATGGATAATTCTCCACCTCCTTTCATTGAACATTGGAATATAAATGAACCTAATGATCCTCCCTGGGATGATACTGCCCTGACTCCAAGTACTGAATATGACCTTATGAATGATCCAAGTAATAGGGGAAATGAAGACCACACCAGACCACACCGGGAACGTAAGCCACCTATGATTCTCACGTATGATCAGTTGGGACATTCCTGCTATGAGCCCAGAGTAGTGCATCCTAGTCTCATATATACTTGGCCATACTTTGGGTATATGGAGAATCAAACCTTAACTGGGTGGTAACACTGTATAGTTAACAGGTTTATTAAATGGTGCTCCGAAGAGAAAAGAAACATTTTTTCTTTCTGCTAAGTGATTCGGATCACCAGGGGGAGAAATGTAGGGATGTTTCAAATTTTGTGTACTGTTAGTTATAATAAAAACATATATATGTATATATATAGGAGTAGTAGTGTCTGTAAATATATTTAATCAGTTGTGAGGTAAATATAAGGGAGATTGGCGATTCATTGTGATTTGTTTAATTGTATCACACAAAGATAAACCTGTTATATGTATAACAATGATAAGAAGTGAGAACACTGAGTTAATACCACTAATAGAATGGTATTATTAGAAATATGAGGGACTAAAATGGTGACTACAGTGTTCTGTCAGAAATCAGTGAGGCACGAGGACTGGAGCAAGATAGCTCGCGCTGTCGGCGGGAGATTTCTACCCCCTGGAGACTGAGCCTGCTCTCGTGGCCCCTGGGGCTCCCGTATAAAAGGGGGAGCTGAAGCGCTATTCAGGACTAGTGTGTGCGCCTCTGAGGGAGATGCTTATGCCTCTCTCTGCCCGCCGCGACGAGCTGTGATGTGAACATTGGCGGCGCAGAAGAGCTGGTGTAGCCTCCCTAACGAGAGATAGCCCACTGAAGACTGATCGCCAGGAAGAAGGTACCCGGCATCTTCATCAGCGGCCGGCGGAGTCGTGAAGACGGAGCGCCGGAGAAGTGGCCAGCGGTGCTGTGAAGACGAAGCGCCGAAGAAGTGATCAGCTGTGCTGACAGACGGAGCGCGGGTGAAGCGGTGGTTGGCGGTGAACTGATGTGCTGAGCGGACCGACAGTCGGGGGAGCAGTTACCGGCATATCCTGAGGTAATCTACTCATGGCAGGGAGCATCAGTGTAGACGCTGCCGTCCCCACATACAGCGCCAGAGAGACCTCTATCTTAACGAGCCTGGGAAGCAGTTACCTGTGAGGAAGGAGACACAGCACGGATCACGAGCAGCGACATCCAGCTGTTCTATCCGGAGGGCTGAACGCGATCCCCACCAACCATTACCGCTCAACTAATGAACTGACCTGCTGCCCACCAATGAAAATACTGAGTGGGTGGAGCTATCCGTAAACCAGAGGGTGAGTGACAGGAGTCACTCACTGAAGACATCTGAGGTCTGTAAAACGTTTATATACACACCTTCTCACCAGGAACACTTAGCCAGGGTTTCAGCACTATAAGCATTGACTATAAGCTTTACTAACCACCCTAGTGACTATCCATTTCTTGCCACCATTAGCAGTCTGCAGGAGTAGTATATAAAGGTGACAAGTGGCTGGAACAATTTATCTACGGAAGTCATATAGAACTCTGAATTTATAAGTAGGATATATATATATATATATATACCATAGCATCTTTTATCCACTATTTATATTACAAACTACTACAGATCTTACCACAGGACTATGCAGAAGGAATATCTATGAGGACAAGGCTAAGTTTTACTGACTGTATACGAGATTTAGCCCTGAAAAGGTAGTACCAGCACAGCTCAGGACCTTTACAGTACCCAGATAAAATCTGTCGGTCTAGACAGCAAAGATACAATTTATCTAATTGGTAAACTCACTCAATCCTGGCAAAGGGTTGATGTTACAAGGTAGCAGTGCAGAGATCCTGATATAAAGTGTAGCCAATATTTCACAGCTTCCAATTTAAATACTGTTACCATCTGCTAGAAATATCTATTATAGCTAGAATAAACAGTTCTAGTGAAGAACCAACAGCAATAACAAGATTTCAAAGATATAGCTATAAACAGCCAGTTCTACAGGAAACAATCTGCTTATATATGCATATATAAAACCAAACAATACAAATATTTTGCTTAGATTTCTGTAGTCTGGATACCTACATGTAAGAAGAGACAATATAACTACTTTATATATATATATATGGACACTATTCAGGTGTTGAACTATGTGTATTTTGAGTATCATTATCCTAATGTAGTGGTTATTATAAATGTATAGTAGTGCATATGAGTTGATATCATCCATTGGGTGTATTTTTATCTATAAAAGCATTTTGAGTGTTATGGATTAAATGTACTGAGAATTTATAAATATCTGTCAGTAAAGTATATGCGTAACTGTTGGAATAGTGATTACTTACCTGTGTCTGTTCCTCGGTGAAGAATTGAAGAGCCATGATTCTTTAAGGTAAACCTGTAAGGAAGGAAAATATATTGTTTAAGAGTGTATATTACCGCTAGATACACATATGTGAGTAACAGGGTGTTCCCGAGTATACCCTAAACTTATTTCATTTCACAAATAGGAAAAAAATTACTTGGGTGGAGGCACAGTTTTATTTAACACCGATATTCTTGATAAAATAAAGGGTTACACGTATGAGAGAGAGAGGCGGCTGGCCCCTCTGTAGTGTGCGCTGAGGGTGTGGGCATGTTGGAGAGAGAGAGGAGGCCGGCCCCTCTGTAGTGTGCGCTGAGGGTGTGGTCACGTAGGAGAGAGAGAGGCGGCCGGCCCCTCTGTAGTGTGCGCTGGTGGTGTGGGCACGTTGGAGAGAGAGAGGAGGCCGGCCCCTCTGTAGTGTGCGCTGAGGGTGTGGTCACGTAGGAGTGAGAGAGGCGGCCGGCCCCTCTGTAGTGTGCGCTGAGGGTGTGGGTACGTAGGAGGGAGAGAGGCGGCCGGCCCCTCTGTAGTGTGCGCTGAGGGTGTGGGCACGTAGTAGAGAGAGAGGCGACCGGCCCCTCTGTAGTGTGCACTGAGGGTGGGGACACGTAGGAGAGAGAGAGGCGGCCGGCCTCTCTGTAGTGTGCGCTGAGGGTGTGGGCACGTAGTAGAGAGAGAGGCGGCCGGCCCCTCTGTAGTGTGCGCTGAGGGTGTGGGCACGTAGGAGAGAGAGAGGAGGCCGGCCCCTCTGTAGTGTGCGCTGAGGGTTTGGGCACGTAGGAGAGAGAGAGGCGGCCGGCCCCTCTGTAGTGTGCGCTGAGGGTTTGGGCACGTAGGAGAGAGAGAGGCGGCCGGCCCCTCTGTAGTGTGCGCTGAGGGTGTGGGCACGTAGTAGAGAGAGAGGCGGCCGGCCCCTCTGTAGTGTGCGCTGAGAGGGTGTGGGCAAGTAGGAGAGAGAAAGGCGGCCGGCCCCTCTGTAGTGTGCGCTGAGGGTGCGGTCATGTAGGAGACAGAGAGAGGCGGCCGGCCCCTCTGTAGTGTGCGCTGGGGGTTTGGGCACGTTGGAGAGAGAGAGGAGGCCGGCCCCTCTGTAGTGTGCGCTGAGGGTTTGGGCACGTAGAAGAGAGAGAGGCGGCCGCCCCCTCTGTAGTGTGCGCTTAGGGTGTGGCACGTAGGAGAGAGAGAGGAGGCCGGCCCCTCTGTAGTGTGCGCTGAGGGTGTGGGCACGTAGGAGAGAGAGAGGCGGCCGGCCCCTCTGTAGTGTGCGCTGAGGGTGCGGTAATGTAGGAGAGAGAGAGGCGGCTGGCCCCTCTGTAGTGTGCGCTGGGGGTTTGGGCACGTTGGAGAGAGAGAGGAGGCCGGCCCCTCTGTAGTGTGCGCTCAGGGTGTGGTCACGTAGGAGAGAGAGAGGCGGCCGGCCCCTCTGTAGTGTGCGCTGAGGGTGTGGGCACGTAGGAGAGAGAGAGTCGGCCGGCCCCTCAGTAGTGTGCGCTGAGGGTGTGGGCACGTAGGAGAGAGAGAGGCGGCCGGCCCCTCTGTAGTGTGCGCTGAGGGTGCGATCATGTAGGAAAGAGAGAGGCGGCCGGCCCCTCTGTAGTGTGCGCTGGGGGTTTGGGCACGTTGGAGAGAGAGAGGAGGCCGGCCCCTCTGTAGTGTGCGCTGAGGGTGTGGTCACGTAGTAGAGAGAGAGGCGGCCGGCCCCTCTGTATTGTGCGCTGAGGGTGTGGGCACGTAGGAGAGAGAGAGGCGGCCGGCCCCTCTGTAGTGTGCGCTGAGGGTGTGGGCACGTAGGAGAGAGAGAGGTGGCCGGCCCCTCTGTAGTGTGCGCTCAGGGTGTGGTCACTTAGGAGAGAGAGAGGAGGCCGGCCCCTCTGTAGTGTGCGCTGGGGGTGTGGTCATGTAGGAGAGAGAGAGGAGGCCGGCCCCTCTGTAGTGTGCGCTGAGGGTGTGGCCACGTAGGAGAGAGAGAGGCAGCCGGCCCCTCTGTAGTGTGCGCTGAGGGTGTGGTCATGTAGGAGAGACAGGCGGCCGGCCCCTCTGTAGTGTGGGCTGAGGGTGCAGTCATGTAGGAGAGAGAGAGGCGGCCGACCCCTCTGTAGTGTGCGCTGGGGGTTTGGGCACGTTGGAGAGAGAGAGGAGGCCGGCCCCTCTGTAGTGTGCGCTGAGGGTGTGGTCACGTAGGAGAGAGAGAGGCGGCCGGCCCCTCTGTAGTGTGCGCTGAGGGTGTGGGCACGTAGGAGAGAGAGAGGCGGCCGGCCCCTCTGTAGTGTGCGCTGAGGGTGTGGGCACGTAGGAGAGAGAGAGGCGGTTGGCCCCTCTGTAGTGTGCGCTGAGGGTGTGGTTACGTAGGAGAGAGAGAGGAGGCCGGCCCCTCTGTAGTGTGCGCTGGGGTTGTGGTCATGTAGGAGAGAGAGAGGAGGACGGCCCCTCTGTAGTGTGCGCTGAGGGTGTGGGCACGTAGGAGTGAGAGGCGGCCGGCCCCTCTGTAGTGTGCGCTGAGGGTGTGGTCACGTAGGAGAGAGAGAGGAGGCCGGCCCCTCTGTAGTGTGCGCTGAGGGTGTGGCCACGTAGGAGAGAGAGAGGCAGCCGGCCCCTCTGTAGTGTGCGCTGAGGGTGTGGTCATGTAGGAGAGACAGGCGTCCGGCCCCTCTGTAGTGTGCGCTGAGGGTGTGGTCACGTAGGAGAGAGAGAGGAGGCCGGCCCCTCTGTAGTGTGCGCTGGGGGTGTGGTCATGTAGGAGAGAGAGAGGAGGCCGGCACCTCTGTAGTGTGCGCTGAGGGTGTGGGCACGTAGGAGTTGTCAAAGTCAGAAAAATATCCCTATACACGTTGCCATATTTGCACCGCACACTGGTCCGTGCTGCGCATGCGTACGCTCTCCCGTGAAGGCGCATACCCGCAATAGCGTGCACCCGCGGGCGCACGGTATGCGTATTTACGGTAGAGTTTATGTAGTCGTAGCGTGCGACTCATTCGTTACATATTTTCATAATTAATGTAGTTTGTAGATCATGGTCCCTTTGATAGATTCTGAAAGTTTGGTTAATATAGAATGTCCCTGAGCTGAGGAATCCCTCTTTGTATTGTAGGAAGGGTCTAACAGGAGTCATGCAGTAGTGTTTGGTACCCATCGGAAGAGTATTTAAATAGCAATATTCCGGTGTTGGTTTGGAGCGTATTAATCGCTCGTGCGAATAGTTATGGACATAAGAAGTTTATGTCCATTTCTATTATTTACTCATACTCAGGTATGCGGCGGGAAACCTAGTTCCCCACCCACCTGAGCTGTTTGAAATCGTCACAGCCCACCTGTATGAATCAACCTATGACCTTTTGTAATGATGCAGGGCCGAATTCCGACGTCCAATGGACAATGGGATTGTAGGGACTGTAGGATTGCATTGTGTGTGGGGCATAAATAGGCAGGCCGACCACATCCAGCTCTCACTCTTCAACGGTTCTCATTGCTGAAAATCGGGTGCTGGATGTCCAGGCGCATGCGATCGTTTACCCTTGTGCGTAAGTTTCTCTCCGTAATCATTGTCTTTCTGTGAGCCAATTTCTCTCATCTCTCTCCGTCTCTCTCTCTCTCTTTCCCTTCTCTCTCTCTCTCGTATCTCCCCTAGACTAGTATTGTATTGTATTAGATAGAATTGTATTTTGGTTAGGAAGTCTCTGTTATATTGTAGTGTATCATTTGTACTGTTATCCCCTTTTACAAATATATTAGATATAATACAGTTAATAGGCTTTGGACCCTAAACCAGTATCTGTGTATTTCCTATAGTGTTAAGTGTTCACTTGAGCGTCGGTGACGCTCAAGCAGCTTTGTAGTTAGTCAGGTTACACAAGGTTGCACTTACACCCTGTACTCACATTAAGGTATTCTGTGAATTTCATTGGTATAAGGTTTAGACATAAAGGTATAGCGTTGTGAGCGTCTGCGCCGCTGGTGATCTCCTCGTGGTCTCGAGCGTCCGCTATGCCATAGCGAATCATTACTCTAGTCATAGCCAATAACGTGTCTTGTGATCACTGGGCCATGAGCGAACGTGACGCTTGAGCGTCTCGCCTACGGCTGAGCGATCGTTACGCAACTAGCGTACCATTACGGTACTTCTTAAGTAACCAGCGTACAGTGTTCTTAGACTTCATAAAGGGTTGTTTATACGACAAGGGAATTTAGCATTGTCAGAGTGAGAGGCGGCCGGCCCCTCTGTAGTGTGCGCTGAGGGTGTGGTCATGTAGGAGAGAGAGAGGAGGCCGGCCCCTCTGTAGTGTGCGCTGAGGGTGTGGCCACGTAGAAGAGAGAGAGGCAGCCGGCCCCTCTGTAGTGTGCGCTGAGGGTGTGGTCATGTAGGAGAGACAGGCGGCCGGCCCCTCTGTAGTGTGGGCTGAGGGTGCGGTCATGTAGGAGAGAGAGAGGCGGCCGGCCCCTCTGTAGTGTTCGCTGGGGGTTTGGGCACGTTGGCGAGAGAGAGGAGGCTGGCCCCTCTGTAGTGTGCGCTGAGGGTGTGGTCACGTAGGAGAGAGCGAGGCGGCCGGCCCCTCTGTAGTGTGCGCTGAGGATGTGGCCACGTAGGAGAGAGAGAGGCGGCCGGCCCCTCTGTAGTGTGCGCTGAGGGTGTGGGCACGTAGGAGAGAGAGAGGCGGTTGGCCCCTCTGTAGTGTGCGCTGAGGGTGTGGTCACGTAGGAGAGAGAGAGGAGGCCGGCCCCTCTGTAGTGTGCGCTGGGGGTGAGGTCATGTAGGAGAGAGAGAGGACGGCCCCTCTGTAGTGTGCGCTGAGGGTGTGGGCACGTAGGAGTGAGAGGCGGCCGGCCCCTCTGTAGTGTGCGCTGAGGGTGTGGCCACGTAGGAGAGAAAAAGGCAGCTGGCCCCTCTGTAGTGTGTGCTGAGGGTGTGGTCATGTAGGAGAGACAGGCGGCCGGCCCCTCTGTAGTGTGCGCTGAGGGTGTGGGCACGTAGGAGAGAGAGAGGCGGCCGGCCCCTCTGTAGTGTGTGCTGAGGTTGTGGGCATGTAGGAGAGAGAGAGGCGGCCGGCCCCTCTGTAGTGTGCACTGGGGGTGTGGGCACGTAGGAGAGAGAGAGGAGGCCGGCCCCTCTGTAGTGTGCGCTGAGGGTGTGGCCACGTAGGAGAAAGAGAGGCGGCCGACCCCTCTGTAGTGTGCGCTGAGGGTGTGGCCACGTAGGAGAGAGAGAGGCGGCCGGCCCCTCTGTAGTGTGCGCTGAGGGTGTGGCCACGTAGGAGAGAGAGAGGCGGCCGGCCCCTCTGTAGTGTGCGCTGAGGGTGTGGTCACGTAGGAGAGAGAGAGGCGGCCGGCCCCGCTGTAGTGTGCGCTGAGGGTGTGGGCACGTTGGAGAGAGAGAGGAGGCCGGCCCCTCTGTAGTGTGCGCTGAGGGTGTGGGCACGTAGGATAGAGAGAGGAGGCAGGCCCCCCTGTAGTGTGCGCTGAGGGTGTGGGCACGTAGGAGAGAAAGAGGAGGCCGGCCCCTCTGTAGTGTGCGCTGAGGGTGTGGGCACGTAGGAGAGAAAGAGGAGGCCGGCCCCTCTGTAGTGTGCGCTGAGGGTGTGGGCACGTAGGAGAGAAAGAGGAGGCCGGCCCCTCTGTAGTGTGCGCTGAGGGTGTGGGCACGTTGGAGAGAAAGAGGAGGCCGGCCCCTCTGTAGTGTGCGCTGAGGGTGTGGTCATGTAGGAGAGACAGGCGTCAGGCCCCTCTGTAGTGTGCGCTGAGGGTGTGGTCACGTAGGAGAGAGAGAGGAGGCCGGCCCCTCTGTAGTGTGCGCTGGGGGTGTGGTCATGTAGGAGAGAGAGAGGAGGCCGGCACCTCTGTAGTGTGCGCTGAGGGTGTGGGCACGTAGGAGTGAGAGGCGGCCGGCCCCTCTGTAGTGTGCGCTGAGGGTGTGGTCATGTAGGAGAGAGAGAGGAGGCAGGCCCCCCTGTAGTGTGCGCTGAGGGTGTGGGCACGTAGGAGAGAAAGAGGAGGCCGGCCCCTCTGTAGTGTGCGCTGAGGGTGTGGGCACGTAGGAGAGAAAGAGGAGGCCGGCCCCTCTGTAGTGTGCGCTGAGGGTGTGGGCACGTAGGAGAGAAAGAGGAGGCCGGCCCCTCTGTAGTGTGCGCTGAGGGTGTGGGCACGTTGGAGAGAAAGAGGAGGCCGGCCCCTCTGTAGTGTGCGCTGAGGGTGTGGTCATGTAGGAGAGACAGGCGTCAGGCCCCTCTGTAGTGTGCGCTGAGGGTGTGGTCACGTAGGAGAGAGAGAGGAGGCCGGCCCCTCTGTAGTGTGCGCTGGGGGTGTGGTCATGTAGGAGAGAGAGAGGAGGCCGGCACCTCTGTAGTGTGCGCTGAGGGTGTGGGCACGTAGGAGTGAGAGGCGGCCGGCCCCTCTGTAGTGTGCGCTGAGGGTGTGGTCATGTAGGAGAGAGAGAGGAGGCCGGCCCCTCTGTAGTGTGCGCTGAGGGTGTGGCCACGTAGGAGAGAGAGAGGCAGCCGGCCCCTCTGTAGTGTGCGCTGAGGGTGTGGTCATGTAGGAGAGACAGGCGGCCGGCCCCTCTGTAGTGTGGGCTGAGGGTGCGGTCATGTAGGAGAGAGAGAGGCGGCCGGCCCCTCTGTAGTGTGCGCTGGGGGTTTGGGCACGTTGGAGAGAGAGAGGAGGCTGGCCCCTCTGTAGTGTGCGCTGAGGGTGTGGTCACGTAGGAGAGAGAGAGGCGGCCGGCCCCTCTGTAGTGTGCGCTGAGGATGTGGCCACGTAGGAGAGAGAGAGGCGGCCGGCCCCTCTGTAGTGTGCGCTGAGGGTGTGGGCACGTAGGAGAGAGAGAGGCGGTTGGCCCCTCTGTAGTGTGCGCTGAGGGTGTGGTCACGTAGGAGAGAGAGAGGAGGCCGGCCCCTCTGTAGTGTGCGCTGGGGGTGAGGTCATGTAGGAGAGAGAGAGGACGGCCCCTCTGTAGTGTGCGCTGAGGGTGTGGGCACGTAGGAGTGAGAGGCGGCCGGCCCCTCTGTAGTGTGCGCTGAGGGTGTGGCCACGTAGGAGAGAGAAAGGCAGCTGGCCCCTCTGTAGTGTGTGCTGAGGGTGTGGTCATGTAGGAGAGACAGGCGGCCGGCCCCTCTGTAGTGTGCGCTGAGGGTGTGGGCACGTAGGAGAGAGAGAGGCGGCCGGCCCCTCTGTAGTGTGTGCTGAGGTTGGGGGCATGTAGGAGAGAGAGAGGCGGCCGGCCCCTCTGTAGTGTGCACTGGGGGTGTGGGCACGTAGGAGAGAGAGAGGAGGCCGGCCCCTCTGTAGTGTGCGCTGAGGGTGTGGCCACGTAGGAGAAAGAGAGGCGGCCGACCCCTCTGTAGTGTGCGCTGAGGGTGTGGCCACGTAGGAGAGAGAGAGGCGGCCGGCCCCTCTGTAGTGTGCGCTGAGGGTGTGGCCACGTAGGAGAGAGAGAGGCGGCCGACCCCTCTGTAGTGTGCACTGAGGGTGTGGCCACGTAGGAGAGAGAGAGGCGGCCGGCCCCTCTGTAGTGTGCGCTGAGGGTGTGGCCACGTAGGAGAGAGAGAGGCGGCCGGCCCCTCTGTAGTGTGCGCTGAGGGTGTGGTCACGTAGGAGAGAGAGAGGCGGCCGGCCCCTCTGTAGTGTGCGCTGAGGGTGTGGGCACGTTGGAGAGAGAGAGGAGGCCGGCCCCTCTGTAGTGTGCGCTGAGGGTGTGGGCACGTAGGATAGAGAGAGGAGGCCGGCCCCCCTGTAGTGTGCGCTGAGGGTGTGGGCACGTAGGAGAGAAAGAGGAGGCCGGCCCCTCTGTAGTGTGCGCTGAGGGTGTGGGCACGTAGGAGAGAAAGAGGAGGCCGGCCCCTCTGTAGTGTGCGCTGAGGGTGTGGGCACGTAGGAGAGAAAGAGGAGGCCGGCCCCTCTGTAGTGTGCGCTGAGGGTGTGGGCACGTTGGAGAGAAAGAGGAGGCCGGCCCCTCTGTAGTGTGCGCTGAGGGTGTGGTCACGTAGGAGAGAGAGTGGCCGCCGGCCCCTCTGTAGTGTGTGCTGAGGGTTTGGTCACGTAGGAGAGAGAGAGGCGGCCGGCCCCTCTGTAGTGTGCGCTGAGGGTGTGGTCACGTAGGAGAGAGAGTGGCGGCCGGCCCCTCTGTAGTGTGCGCTGAGGGTGTGGGCACGTAGGAGAGAGAGAGGCGGCCGGCCCCTCTGTAGTGTGCGCTGAGGGTGTGGGCACGTTGGAGAGAGAGAGGAGGCCGGCCCCTCTGTAGTGTGCGCTGAGGGTGTGGTCACGTAGGAGAGAGAGTGGCGGCCGGCCCCTCTGTAGTGTGCGCTGAGGGTTTGGTCACGTAGGAGAGAGAGAGGCGGCCGGCCCCTCTGTAGTGTGCGCTGGGGGTGTGGGCACGTTGGAGAGCGAGAGGAGACCGGCCCCTCTGTAGTGTGCGCTGAGGGTGTGGGTACGTAGGAGGGAGAGGGGCGGCCGGCCCCTCTATAGTGTGCGCTGAGGGTGGGGACACGTAGGAGAGAGAGAGGCGGCCGGCCCCTCTGTAGTGTGCGCTGAGGGTGTGGGCACGTAGGAGAGAGAGAGGCGGCCGGCCCCTCTGTAGTGTGCGCTGAGGGTGGAGACACGTAGGAGAGAGAGAGGCGGCCGGCCCCTCTGTAGTGTGCGCTGAGGGTGTGGGCACGTAGTTGAGAGAGAGGCGGCCGGCCCCTGTGTAGTGTGCGCTGAGGGTGTGGTCACGTAGGAGAGAGAGAGGCGGCCGGCCCCTCTGTAGTGTGCGCTGAGGGTTTGGGCACGTAGGAGAGAGAGAGGCGGCCGGCCCCTCTGTAGTGTGCGCTGAGGGTTTGGGCACGTAGGAGAGAGAGAGGCGGCCGGCCCCTCTGTAGTGTGCGCTGAGGGTGTAGGCACGTAGGAGAGAGAGAGGCGGCCGGCCCCTCTGTAGTGTGCGCTGAGGGTGTGGGCATGTAGGAGAGAGAGGAGGCCGGCCCCTCTGTAGTGTGCGCTGAGGGTGTAGGCACGTAGGAGAGAGAGAGGCGGCCGGCCCCTCTGTAGTGTGCGCTGAGGGTGTGGGCATGTAGGAGAGAGAGGAGGCCGGCCCCTCTGTAGTGTGCGCTGAGGGTGTGGTCATGTAGGAGAGAGAGAGGAGGCCGGCCCCTCTGTAGTGTGCGCTGAGGGTGTGGCCACGTAGGAGAGAGAGAGGCAGACGGCCCCTCTGTAGTGTGCGCTGAGGGTGTGGTCATGTAGGAGAGACAGGCGGCCGGCCCCTCTGTAGTGTGGGCTGAGGGTGCGGTCATGTAGGAGAGAGAGAGGCGGCCGGCCCCTCTGTAGTGTGCGCTGGGGGTTTGGGCACGTTGGAGAGAGAGAGGAGGCTGGCCCCTCTGTAGTGTGCGCTGAGGGTGTGGTCACGTAGGAGAGAGAGAGGCGGCCGGCCCCTCTGTAGTAGAGATGAGCGCCTGAAATTTTTCGGGTTTTGTGTTTTGGTTTTGGGTTCGGTTCCGCGGCCGTGTTTTGGGTTCGAACGCGTTTTGGCAAAACCTCACCGAATTATTTTTGTCGGATTCGGGTGTGTTTTGGATTCGGGTGTTTTTTTCCAAAAACACTAAAAAACAGCTTAAATCATAGAATTTGGGGGTCATTTTGATCCCAAAGTATTATTAACCTCAAAAACCATAATTTACACTCATTTTCAGTCTATTCTGAATACCTCACACCTCACAATATTATTTTTAGTCCTAAAATTTGCACCGAGGTCGCTGTGTGAGTAAGATAAGCGACCCTAGTGGCCGACACAAACACCGGGCCCATCTAGGAGTGGCACTGCAGTGTCACGCAGGATGTCCCTTCCAAAAAACCCTCCCCAAACAGCACATGACGCAAAGAAAAAAAGAGGCGCAATGAGGTAGCTGTGTGAGTAAGATTAGCGACCCTAGTGGCCGACACAAACACCGGGCCCATCTAGGAGTGGCACTGCAGTGTCACGCAGGATGGCCCTTCCAAAAAACCCTCCCCAAACAGCACATGACGCAAAGAAAAAAAGAGGCGCAATGAGGTAGCTGACTGTGTGAGTAAGATTAGCGACCCTAGTGGCCGACACAAACACCGGGCCCATCTAGGAGTGGCACTGCAGTGTCACGCAGGATGGCCCTTCCAAAAAACCCTCCCCAAACAGCACATGACGCAAAGAAAAAAAGAGGCGCAATGAGGTAGCTGACTGTGTGAGTAAGATTAGCGACCCTAGTGGCCGACACAAACACCGGGCCCATCTAGGAGTGGCACTGCAGTGTCACGCAGGATGTCCCTTCCAAAAAACCCTCCCCAAACAGCACATGACGCAAAGAAAAAAAGAGGCGCAATGAGGTAGCTGTGTGAGTAAGATTAGCGACCCTAGTGGCCGACACAAACACCGGGCCCATCTAGGAGTGGCACTGCAGTGTCACGCAGGATGTCCCTTCCAAAAAACCCTCCCCAAACAGCACATGACGCAAAGAAAAAAAGAGGCGCAATGAGGTAGCTGACTGTGTGAGTAAGATTAGCGACCCTAGTGGCCGACACAAACACCGGGCCCATTTAGGAGTGGCACTGCAGTGTCACGCAGGATGTCCCTTCCAAAAAACCCTCCCCAATCAGCACATGATGCAAAGAAAAAGAAAAGAAAAAAGAGGTGCAAGATGGAATTATCCTTGGGCCCTCCCACCCACCCTTATGTTGTATAAACAAAACAGGACATGCACACTTTAACCAACCCATCATTTCAGTGACAGGGTCTGCCACACGACTGTGACTGATATGACGGGTTGGTTTGGACCCCCCCCAAAAAAGAAGCAATTAATCTCTCCTTGCACAAACTGGCTCTACAGAGGCAAGATGTCCACCTCATCTTCACCCTCCGATATATCACCGTGTACATCCCCCTCCTCACAGATTATCAATTCGTCCCCACTGGAATCCACCATCTCAGCTCCCTGTGTACTTTGTGGAGGCAATTGCTGCTGGTCAATGTCTCCGCGGAGGAATTGATTATAATTCATTTTAATGAACATCATCTTCTCCACATTTTCTGGATGTAACCTCGTACGCCGATTGCTGACAAGGTGAGCGGCGGCACTAAACACTCTTTCGGAGTACACACTTGTGGGAGGGCAACTTAGGTAGAATAAAGCCAGTTTGTGCAAGGGCCTCCAAATTGCCTCTTTTTCCTGCCAGTATAAGTACGGACTGTGTGACGTGCCTACTTGGATGCGGTCACTCATATAATCCTCCACCATTCTATCAATGTTGAGAGAATCATATGCAGTGACAGTAGACGACATGTCCGTAATCGTTGTCAGGTCCTTCAGTCCGGACCAGATGTCAGCATCAGCAGTCGCTCCAGACTGCCCTGCATCACCGCCAGCGGGTGGGCTCGGAATTCTGAGCCTTTTCCTCGCACCCCCAGTTGCGGGAGAATGTGAAGGAGGAGATGTTGACAGGTCGCGTTCCGCTTGACTTGACAATTTTGTCACCAGCAGGTCTTTCAACCCCAGCAGACCTGTGTCTGCCGGAAAGAGAGATCCAAGGTAGGCTTTAAATCTAGGATCGAGCACGGTGGCCAAAATGTAGTGCTCTGATTTCAACAGATTGACCACCCGTGAATCCTTGTTAAGCGAATTAAGGGCTGCATCCACAAGTCCCACATGCCTAGCGGAATCGCTCCCTTTTAGCTCCTTCTTCAATGCCTCCAGCTTCTTCTGCAAAAGCCTGATGAGGGGAATGACCTGACTCAGGCTGGCAGTGTCTGAACTGACTTCACGTGTGGCAAGTTCAAAGGGCATCAGAACCTTGCACAACGTTGAAATCATTCTCCACTGCACTTGAGACAGGTGCATTCCATCTCCTATATCGTGCTCAATTGTATAGGCTTGAATGGCCTTTTGCTGCTCCTCCAACCTCTGAAGCATATAGAGGGTTGAATTCCACCTCGTTACCACTTCTTGCTTCAGATGATGGCAGGGCAGGTTCAGTAGTTTTTGGTGGTGCTCCAGTCTTCTGTACGTGGTGCCTGTACGCCGAAAGTGTCCCGCAATTTTTCTGGCCACCGACAGCATCTCTTGCACGCCCCTGTCGTTTTTTAAAAAATTCTGCACCACCAAATTCAAGGTATGTGCAAAACATGGGACGTGCTGGAATTTGCCCATATTTAATGCACACACAATATTGCTGGCGTTGTCCGATGCCACAAATCCACAGGAGAGTCCAATTGGGGTAAGCCATTCCGCGATGATCTTCCTCAGTTGCCGTAAGAGGTTTTCAGCTGTGTGCGTATTCTGGAAAGCGGTGATACAAAGCGTAGCCTGCCTAGGAAAGAGTTGGCGTTTGCGAGATGCTGCTACTGGTGCCGCCGCTGCTGTTCTTGCGGCGGGAGTCCATACATCTACCCAGTGGGCTGTCACAGTCATATAGTCCTGACCCTGCCCTGCTCCACTTGTCCACATGTCCGTGGTTAAGTGGACATTGGGTACAACTGCATTTTTTAGGAGACTGGTGAGTCTTTTTCTGACGTCCGTGTACATTCTCGGTATCGCCTGCCTAGAGAAGTGGAACCTAGATGGTATTTGGTAACGGGGGCACACTGCCTCAATAAATTGTCTAGTTCCCTGTGAACTAACGGCGGATACCGGACGCACGTCTAACACCAACATAGTTGTCAAGGACTCAGTTATCCGCTTTGCAGTAGGATGACTGCTGTGATATTTCATCTTCCTCGCAAAGGACTGTTGAACAGTCAATTGCTTACTGGAAGTAGTACAAGTGGGCTTACGACTTCCCCTCTGGGATGACCATCGACTCCCAGCGGCAACAACAGCAGCGCCAGCAGCAGTAGGCGTTACACACAAGGATGCATCGGAGGAATCCCAGGCAGGAGAGGACTCGTCAGACTTGCCAGTGACATGGCCTGCAGGACTATTGGCATTCCTGGGGAAGGAGGAAATTGACACTGAGGGAGTTGGTGGGGTGGTTTGCGTGAGCTTGGTTACAAGAGGAAGGGATTTACTGGTCAGTGGACTGCTTCCGCTGTCACCCAAAGTTTTTGAACTTGTCACTGACTTATTATGAATGCGCTGCAGGTGACGTATAAGGGAGGATGTTCCGAGGTGGTTAACGTCCTTACCCCTACTTATTACAGCTTGACAAAGGGAACACACGGCTTGACACCTGTTGTCCGCATTTCTGGTGAAATACCTCCACACCGAAGAGCTGATTTTTTTGGTATTTTCACCTGGCATGTCAACGGCCATATTCCTCCCACGGACAACAGGTGTCTCCCCGGGTGCCTGACTTAAACAAACCACCTCACCATCAGAATCCTCCTGGTCAATTTCCTCCCCAGCGCCAGCAACACCCATATTATCCTCCTCATCCTGGTGTACTTCAACACTGACATCTTCAATCTGACTATCAGGAACTGGACTGCGGGTGCTCCTTCCAGCACTTGCAGGGGGCGTGCAAATGGTGGAAGGCGCATGCTCTTCACGTCCAGTGTTGGGAAGGTCAGGCATCGCAACCGACACAATTGGACTCTCCTTGTGGATTTGGGATTTCAAAGAACGCACAGTTCTTTGCGGTGCTTTTGCCAGCTTGAGTCTTTTCAGTTTTCTAGCGAGAGGCTGAGTGCTTCCATCCTCATGTGAAGCTGAACCACTAGCCATGAACATAGGCCAGGGCCTCAGCCGTTCCTTGCCACTCCGTGTGGTAAATGGCATATTGGCAAGTTTACGCTTCTCCGACGACAATTTTATTTTAGGTTTTGGAGTCCTTTTTTTACTGATATTTGGTGTTTTGGTTTTGACATGCTCTGTACTATGCCATTGGGCATCGGCCTTGGCAGACGACGTTGCTGGCATTTCATCGTCTCGGCCATGACTAGTGGCAGCAGCTTCAGCACGAGGTGGAAGTGGATCTTGATCTTTCCCTAATTTTGGAACCTCAACATTTTTGTTCTCCATATTTTAATAGGCACAACTAAAAGGCACCTCAGGTAAACAATGCAGATGGATGGATTGGATACTAGTATACAATTATGGACGGGCTGCCGAGTGCCGACACAGAGGTAGCCACAGCCGTGAACTACCGCACTGTACTGTGTCTGCTGCTAATATATAGACTGGTTGATAAAGAGATAGTATACTCGTAACTAGTATGTATGTATAAAGAAAGAAAAAAAAACCACGGTTAGGTCACTGGTATATACAATTATGGACGGGCTGCCGAGTGCCGACACAGAGGTAGCCACAGCCGTGAACTACCGCACTGTACTGTGTCTGCTGCTAATATATAGACTGGTTGATAAAGAGATAGTATACTCGTAACTAGTATGTATGTATAAAGAAAGAAAAAAAAACCACGGTTAGGTCACTGGTATATACAATTATGGACGGGCTGCCGAGTGCCGACACAGAGGTAGCCACAGCCGTGAACTACCGCACTGTACTGTGTCTGCTGCTAATATATAGACTGGTTGATAAAGAGATAGTATACTCGTAACTAGTATGTATGTATAAAGAAAGAAAAAAAAACCACGGTTAGGTCACTGGTATATACAATTATGGACGGGCTGCGGAGTGCCGACACAGAGGTAGCCACAGCCGTGAACTACCGCACTGTACTGTGTCTGCTGCTAATATATAGACTGGTTGATAAAGAGATAGTATACTCGTAACTAGTATGTATGTATAAAGAAAGAAAAAAAAACCACGGTTAGGTGGTATATACAATTATGGACGGGCTGCCGAGTGCCGACACAGAGGTAGCCACAGCCGTGAACTACCGCACTGTACTGTGTCTGCTGCTAATATATAGACTGGTTGATAAAGAGATAGTATACTCGTAACTAGTATGTATGTATAAAGAAAGAAAAAAAAACCACGGTTAGGTCACTGGTATATACAATTATGGACGGGCTGCCGAGTGCCGACACAGAGGTAGCCACAGCCGTGAACTACCGCACTGTACACTGGTTGATAAAGAGATAGTAGTATACTCGTAACAACTAGTATGACGACGGTATAAAGAATGAAAAAAAAACCACGGTTAGGTGGTATATAATACAATTATGGTTGGACGGACTGCCTGCCGAGTGCCGACACAGAGGTAGCCACAGCCGTGAACTACCGCACTGTACACTGGTTGATAAAGAGATAGTAGTATACTCGTAACAACTAGTATGACGACGGTATAAAGAATGAAAAAAAAACCACGGTTAGGTGGTATATAATACAATTATGGTTGGACGGACTGCCTGCCGAGTGCCGACACAGAGGTAGCCACAGCCGTGAACTACCACACTGTACACTGGTTGATAAAGAGATAGTAGTATACTCGTAACAACTAGTATGACGACGGTATAAAGAACGAAAAAAAAACCACGGTTAGGTGGTATATATTATAATACAATTATGGTTGGACGGACTGCCTGCCGAGTGCCGACACAGAGGTAGCCACAGCCGTGAACTACCGCACTGTACTGTGTCTGCTGCTAATATAGACTGGTTGATAAAGAGATAGTATACAATACTACTAATATACTGGTGGTCAGGCACTGGTCACCACTAGTCACACTGGCAGTGGCACTCCTGCAGCAAAAGTGTGCACTGTTTAATTTTAATATAATATTATTTATCATGTACTCCTGGCTCCTGCTATAACAACCTGCAGTGCTCCCCAGTCTCCCCCACAATTATAAGCTTTATATACAATACATTGATGTGCAGCACACTGGGCTGAGCAGTGCACACAGACTGAGTCACTGTGTGACTGTGTATCGTTTTTTTCAGGCAGAGAACGGATATATTAAATAAAACAAACAACTGCACTGTCTCTGGTGGTCACTGGTCACTGTGGTCGTCAGTCACTAAACTCTGTCTGCACTCTGCACTCTCTTCTAATCTACAGTATCACAGCAATCTCTCTCTCTCTCTCTCTTCTAAATCTAATCTAAATGGAGAGGACGCCAGCCACGTCCTCTCCCTATCAATCTCAATGCACGTGTGAAAATGGCGGCGACGCGCGGCTCCTTATATAGAATCCGAGTCTCGCGATAGAATCCGAGCCTCGCGAGAATCCGACAGCGTCATGATGACGTTCGGGCGCGCTCGGGTTAACCGAGCAAGGCGGGAAGATCCGAGTCGCTCGGACCCGTGAAAAAAAAAGTGAAGTTCGTGCGGGTTCGGATTCAAAGAAACCGAACCCGCTCATCTCTACTCTGTAGTGTGCGCTGAGGATGTGGCCACGTAGGAGAGAGAGAGGCGGCCGGCCCCTCTGTAGTGTGCGCTGAGGGTGTGGGCACGTAGGAGAGAGAGAGGCGGTTGGCCCCTCTGTAGTGTGCGCTGAGGGTGTGGTCACGTAGGAGAGAGAGAGGAGGCCGGCCCCTCTGTAGTGTGCGCTGGGGGTGAGGTCATGTAGGAGAGAGAGAGGACGGCCCCTCTGTAGTGTGCGCTGAGGGTGTGGGCACGTAGGAGTGAGAGGCGGCCGGCCCCTCTGTAGTGTGCGCTGAGGGTGTGGGCACGTAGGAGAGAGAGAGGCGGCCGGCCCCTCTGTAGTGTGCGCTGAGGGTGTGGTCACGTAGGAGAGAGAGAGAGGAGGCCGGCCCCTCTGTAGTGTGTGCTGGGGGTGTAGTCACGTAGGAGAGAGAGAGGCGGCCGGCCCCTCTGTAGTGTGCGCTGAGGGTGTGGGCACGTAGGAGAGAGAGAGGCGGCCGGCCCCTCTGTAGTGTGCGCTGAGGGTGCGGTAATGTAGGAGAGAGAGAGGCGGCCGGCCCCTCTGTAGTGTGCGCTGGGGGTTTGGGCACGTTGGAGAGAGAGAGGCGGCCGGCCCCTCTGTAGTGTGCGCTGAGGGTGTGGCCACGTAGGAGAGAGAGAGGCGGCCGGCCCCTCTGTAGTGTGCGCTGAGGGTGTGGTCACGTAGGAGAGAGAGAGGCGGCCGGCCCCTCTGTAGTGTGCGCTGAGGGTGTGGGCACGTTGGAGAGAGAGAGGAGGCCGGCCCCTCTGTAGTGTGCGCTGAGGGTGTGGGCACGTAGGATAGAGAGAGGAGGCCGGCCCCCCTGTAGTGTGCGCTGAGGGTGTGGGCACGTAGGAGAGAAAGAGGAGGCCGGCCCCTCTGTAGTGTGCGCTGAGGGTGTGGGCACGTAGGAGAGAAAGAGGAGGCCGGCCCCTCTGTAGTGTGCGCTGAGGGTGTGGGCACGTTGGAGAGAAAGAGGAGGCCGGCCCCTCTGTAGTGTGCGCTGAGGGTGTGGTCACGTAGGAGAGAGAGTGGCCGCCGGCCCCTCTGTAGTGTGTGCTGAGGGTTTGGTCACGTAGGAGAGAGAGAGGCGGCCGGCCCCTCTGTAGTATGCGCTGAGGGTGTGGTCACGTAGGAGAGAGAGTGGCGGCCGGCCCCTCTGTAGTGTGCGCTGAGGGTGTGGGCACGTAGGAGAGAGAGAGGCGGCCGGCCCCTCTGTAGTGTGCGCTGAGGGTGTGGGCACGTTGGAGAGAGAGAGGAGGCCGGCCCCTCTGTAGTGTGCGCTGAGGGTGTGGTCACGTAGGAGAGAGAGTGGCGGCCGGCCCCTCTGTAGTGTGCGCTGAGGGTTTGGTCACGTAGGAGAGAGAGAGGCGGCCGGCCCCTCTGTAGTGTGCGCTGGGGGTGTGGGCACGTTGGAGAGCGAGAGGAGGCCGGCCCCTCTGTAGTGTGCGCTGAGGGTGTGGGTACGTAGGAGGGAGAGAGGCGGCCGGCCCCTCTGTAGTGTGCGCTGAGGGTGGGGACACGTAGGAGAGAGAGAGGCGGCCGGCCCCTCTGTAGTGTGCGCTAAGGGTGTGGGCACGTAGGAGAGAGAGAGGCGGCCGGCCCCTCTGTAGTGTGCGCTGAGGGTGGAGACACGTAGGAGAGAGAGAGGCGGCCGGCCCCTCTGTAGTGTGCGCTGAGGGTGTGGGCACGTAGTTGAGAGAGAGGCGGCCGGCCCCTGTGTAGTGTGCGCTGAGGGTGTGGTCACGTAGGAGAGAGAGAGGCGGCCGGCCCCTCTGTAGTGTGCGCTGAGGGTTTGGGCACGTAGGAGAGAGAGAGGCGGCCGGCCCCTCTGTAGTGTGCGCTGAGGGTTTGGGCACGTAGGAGAGAGAGAGGCGGCCGGCCCCTCTGTAGTGTGCGCTGAGGGTGTAGGCACGTAGGAGAGAGAGTGGCGGCCGGCCCCTCTGTAGTGTGCGCTGAGGGTGTGGGCACGTAGGAGAGAGAGAGGCGGCCGGCCCCTCTGTAGTGTGCGCTGAGGGTGTGGGCACGTTGGAGAGAGAGAGGAGGCCGGCCCCTCTGTAGTGTGCGCTGAGGGTGTGGTCACGTAGGAGAGAGAGTGGCGGCCGGCCCCTCTGTAGTGTGCGCTGAGGGTTTGGTCACGTAGGAGAGAGAGAGGCGGCCGGCCCCTCTGTAGTGTGCGCTGGGGGTGTGGGCACGTTGGAGAGCGAGAGGAGGCCGGCCCCTCTGTAGTGTGCGCTGAGGGTGTGGGTACGTAGGAGGGAGAGAGGCGGCCGGCCCCTCTGTAGTGTGCGCTGAGGGTGGGGACACGTAGGAGAGAGAGAGGCGGCCGGCCCCTCTGTAGTGTGCGCTAAGGGTGTGGGCACGTAGGAGAGAGAGAGGCGGCCGGCCCCTCTGTAGTGTGCGCTGAGGGTGGAGACACGTAGGAGAGAGAGAGGCGGCCGGCCCCTCTGTAGTGTGCGCTGAGGGTGTGGGCACGTAGTTGAGAGAGAGGCGGCCGGCCCCTGTGTAGTGTGCGCTGAGGGTGTGGTCACGTAGGAGAGAGAGAGGCGGCCGGCCCCTCTGTAGTGTGCGCTGAGGGTTTGGGCACGTAGGAGAGAGAGAGGCGGCCGGCCCCTCTGTAGTGTGCGCTGAGGGTTTGGGCACGTAGGAGAGAGAGAGGCGGCCGGCCCCTCTGTAGTGTGCGCTGAGGGTGTAGGCACGTAGGAGAGAGAGAGGCGGCCGGCCCCTCTGTAGTGTGCGCTGAGGGTGTGGGCATGTAGGAGAGAGAGGAGGCCGGCCCCTCTGTAGTGTGCGCTGAGGGTGTAGGCACGTAGGAGAGAGAGAGGCGGCCGGCCCCTCTGTAGTGTGCGCTGAGGGTGTGGGCATGTAGGAGAGAGAGGAGGCCGGCCCCTCTGTAGTGTGCGCTGAGGGTGTGGTCATGTAGGAGAGAGAGAGGAGGCCGGCCCCTCTGTAGTGTGCGCTGAGGGTGTGGCCACGTAGGAGAGAGAGAGGCAGACGGCCCCTCTGTAGTGTGCGCTAAGGGTGTGGGCACGTAGGAGAGAGAGAGGCGGCCGGCCCCTCTGTAGTGTGCGCTGAGGGTGGAGACACGTAGGAGAGAGAGAGGCGGCCGGCCCCTCTGTAGTGTGCGCTGAGGGTGTGGGCACGTAGTTGAGAGAGAGGCGGCCGGCCCCTGTGTAGTGTGCGCTGAGGGTGTGGTCACGTAGGAGAGAGAGAGGCGGCCGGCCCCTCTGTAGTGTGCGCTGAGGGTTTGGGCACGTAGGAGAGAGAGAGGCGGCCGGCCCCTCTGTAGTGTGCGCTGAGGGTTTGGGCACGTAGGAGAGAGAGAGGCGGCCGGCCCCTCTGTAGTGTGCGCTGAGGGTGTAGGCACGTAGGAGAGAGAGAGGCGGCCGGCCCCTCTGTAGTGTGCGCTGAGGGTGTGGGCATGTAGGAGAGAGAGGAGGCCGGCCCCTCTGTAGTGTGCGCTGAGGGTGTAGGCACGTAGGAGAGAGAGAGGCGGCCGGCCCCTCTGTAGTGTGCGCTGAGGGTGTGGGCATGTAGGAGAGAGAGGAGGCCGGCCCCTCTGTAGTGTGCGCTGAGGGTGTGGTCATGTAGGAGAGAGAGAGGAGGCCGGCCCCTCTGTAGTGTGCGCTGAGGGTGTGGCCACGTAGGAGAGAGAGAGGCAGACGGCCCCTCTGTAGTGTGCGCTGAGGGTGTGGTCATGTAGGAGAGACAGGCGGCCGGCCCCTCTGTAGTGTGGGCTGAGGGTGCGGTCATGTAGGAGAGAGAGAGGCGGCCGGCCCCTCTGTAGTGTGCGCTGGGGGTTTGGGCACGTTGAAGAGAGAGAGGAGGCTGGCCCCTCTGTAGTGTGCGCTGAGGGTGTGGTCACGTAGGAGAGAGAGAGGCGGACGGCCCCTCTGTAGTGTGCGCTGAGGATGTGGCCACGTAGGAGAGAGAGAGGCGGCCGGCCCCTCTGTAGTGTGCGCTGAGGGTGTGGGCACGTAGGAGAGAGAGAGGCGGTTGGCCCCTCTGTAGTGTGCGCTGAGGGTGTGGTCACGTAGGAGAGAGAGAGGAGGCCGGCCCCTCTGTAGTGTGCGCTGGGGGTGAGGTCATGTAGGAGAGAGAGAGGACGGCCCCTCTGTAGTGTGCGCTGAGGGTGTGGGCACGTAGGAGTGAGAGGCGGCCGGCCCCTCTGTAGTGTGCGCTGAGGGGGTGGGCACGTAGGAGAGAGAGAGGCGGCCGGCCCCTCTGTAGTGTGCGCTGAGGGTGTGGTCACGTAGGAGAGAGAGAGAGGAGGCCGGCCCCTCTGTAGTGTGTGCTGGGGGTGTAGTCACGTAGGAGAGAGAGAGGCGGCCGGCCCCTCTGTAGTGTGCGCTGAGGGTGTGGGCACGTAGGAGAGAGAGAGGCGGCCGGCCCCTCTGTAGTGTGCGCTGAGGGTGTGGCCACGTAGGAGAGAGAGAGGCGGCCGGCCCCTCTGTAGTGTGCGCTGAGGGTGTGGTCACGTAGGAGAGAGAGAGGCGGCCGGCCCCTCTGTAGTGTGCGCTGAGGGTGTGGGCCCTCTGTAGTGTGTGCTGAGGGTGTGGTCATGTAGGAGAGACAGGCGGCCGGCCCCTCTGTAGTGTGCGCTGAGGGTGTGGTCACGTAGGAGAGAGAGTGGCGGCCGGCCCCTCTCTAGTGTGCGCTGAGGGTTTGGTCACGTAGGAGAGAGAGAGGCGGCCGGCCCCTCTGTAGTGTGCGCTGGGGGTGTGGGCACGTTGGAGAGAGAGAGGAGGCCGGCCCCTCTGTAGTGTGCGCTGAGGGTGTGGGTACGTAGGAGGGAGAGAGGCGGCCGGCCCCTCTGTAGTGTGCGCTGAGGGTGGGGACACGTAGGAGAGAGAGAGGCGGCCGGCCCCTCTGTAGTGTGCGCTGAGGGTGTGGGCACGTAGGAGAGAGAGAGGCGGCCGGCCCCTCTGTAGTGTGCGCTGAGGGTGTGGTCACGTAGGAGAGAGAGAGGCGGCCGGCCCCTCTGTAGTGTGCGCTGAGGATGTGGCCACGTAGGAGAGAGAGAGGCGGCAGGCCCCTCTGTAGTGTGCGCTGAGGGTGTGGGCACGTAGGAGAGAGAGAGGCGGCCGGCCCCTCTGTAGTGTGCGCTGAGGGTGTGGTCACGTAGGAGAGAGAGAGGCGGCCGGCCCCTCTGTAGTGTGCGCTGAGGGTTTGGGCACGTAGGAGAGAGAGAGGCGGCCGGCCCCTCTGTAGTGTGCGCTGAGGGTGTAGGCACGTAGGAGAGAGAGAGGCGGCCGGCCCCTCTGTAGTGTGCGCTGAGGGTGTGGGCATGTAGGAGAGAGAGGAGGCCGGCCCCTCTGTAGTGTGCGCTGAGGGTGTAGGCACGTAGGAGAGAGAGAGGCGGCCGGCCCCTCTGTAGTGTGCGCTGAGGGTGTGGGCATGTAGGAGAGAGAGGAGGCCGGCCCCTCTGTAGTGTGCGGAGGGTGTGGTCATGTAGGAGACAGAGAGAGGCGGCCGGCCCCTCTGTAGTGTGCGCTGGGGGTGTAGGCACGTAGGAGAGAGAGAGGAGGCCGGCCCCTCTGTAGTGTGCGCTGAGAGGGTGTGGGCACGTAGGAGAGAGAGAGACGGCCGGCCCCTCTGTAGTGTGCACTGAGGGTTTGGGCACGTAGGAGAGAGAGAGGAGGCCAGCCCCTCTGTAGTGTGCGCTGAGGGTGTAGGCACGTAGGAGAGAGAGAGAGGCGGCCGGCCCCTCTGTAGTGTGCGCTGAGGGTGTGGCACGTAGGAGAGTGAGAGGAGGCCGGCCCCTCTGTAGTGTGCGCTGAGGGTGTGGGCACGTAGGAGAGAGAGAGGCGGCCGGCCCCTCTGTAGTGTGCGCTGAGGGTGCGGTAATGTAGGAGAGAGAGAGGTGGCCGGCCCCTCTGTAGTGTGCGCTGGGGGTTTGGGCACGTTGGAGAGTGAGAGGAGGCCGGCCCCTCTGTAGTGTGCGCTGAGGGTGTGGGCACGTAGGAGAGAGAGAGGCGGCCGGCCCCTCTGTAGTGTGCGCTGAGGGTGCGGTAATGTAGGAGAGAGAGAGGCGGCCGGCCCCTCTGTAGTGTACGCTGAGGGTGTGGTCACGTAGGAGAGAGAGAGGCGGCCGGCCCCTCTGTAGTGTGCGCTGAGGGTGTGGGCACGTAGGAGAGAGAGAGAGAGGCGGCCGGCCCCTCTGTAGTGTGCGCTGAGGGTGTGGGCACGTAGGAGAGAGAGAGGCGGCCGGCCCCTCTGTAGTGTGCGCTGAGGGTGTGGTCACGTAGGAGAGAGAAAGGAGGCCGGCCCCTCTGTAGTGTGCGCTGAGGGTGTGGCCACGTAGGAGAGAGAGAGGCAGCCGGCCCCTCTGTCGTGTGCGCTGAGGGTGTGGTCATGTTGGAGAGAGACAGGCGGCCGGCCCCTCTGTAGTGTGCGCTGAGGGTGTGGGCACGTAGGAGAGAGAGAGGCAGCCGGCCCCTCTGTAGTGTGCGCTGAGGGTGTGGTCATGTAGGAGAGAGAGAGGCGGCCGGCCCCTCTGTAGTGTGCGCTGAGGGTGTGGCACGTAGGAGAGAGAGAGGCGGCCGGCCCCTCTGTAGTGTGCGCTGGGGGTTTGGGCACGTTGGAGAGAGAGAGGAGGCCGGCCCCTCTGTAGTGTGCGCTGAGGGTGTGGTCACGTAGGAGAGAGAGAGGCGGCCGTCCCCTCTGTAGTGTGCGCTGAGGGTGTGGTCACGTAGGAGAGAAAGAGGAGGCCGGCCCCTCTGTAGTGTGCGCTGGGGGTGTGGTCATGTAGGAGAGAGAGAGGACGGCCCCTCTGTAGTGTGCGCTGAGGGTTTGGGCACGTAGGAGTGAGAGGCGGCCGGCCCCTCTGTAGTGTGCGCTGAGGGTGTGGTCACGTAGGAGAGAGAGAGTAGGCCGGTCCCTCTGTAGTGTGCGCTGAGGGTGTGGTCACGTAGGAGAGAGAGAGGAGGCCGGCCCCTCTGTAGTGTGTGCTGAGGGTGTGGTCATGTAGGAGAGACAGGCGGCCGGCCCCTCTGTAGTGTGCGCTGAGGGTGTGGTCACGTAGGAGAGAGAGTGGCGGCCGGCCCCTCTGTAGTGTGCGCTGAGGGTTTGGTCACGTAGGAGAAAGAGAGGCGGCCGGCCCCTCTGTAGTGTGCGCTGGGGGTGTGGGCACGTTGGAGAGAGAGAGGAGGCCGGCCCCTCTGTAGTGTGCGCTGAGGGTGTGGGCACGTAGGAGAGAGAGAGGCGGCCGACCCCTCTGTAGTGTGCGCTTAGGGTGGGGACACGTAGGAGAGAGAGAGGCGGCCGGCCCCTCTGTAGTGTGCGCTGAGGGTGTGGGCACGTAGTTGAGAGAGAGGCGGCCGGCCCCTCTGTAGTGTGCGCTGAGGGTGTGGGCACATAGGAGAGAGAGAGGCGGCCGGCCCCTCTGTAGTGTGCGCTGAGGGTTTGGGCACGTAGGAGAGAGAGAGGCGGCCGGCCCCTCTGTAGTGTGCGCTGAGGGTGTAGGCACGTAGGAGAGAGAGAGGCGGCCGGCCCCTCTGTAGTGTGCGCTGAGGGTGTGGGCATGTAGGAGAGAGAGGAGGCCGGCCCCTCTGTAGTGTGCGCTGAGGGTGTAGGCACGTAGGAGAGAGAGAGGCGGCCGGCCCCTCTGTAGTGTGCGCTGAGGGTGTGGGCATGTAGGAGAGAGAGGAGGCCGACCCTCTGTAGTGTGCGCTGAGGGTGTGGTCATGTAGGAGACAGAGAGAGGCGGCCGGCCCCTCTGTAGTGTGCACTGGGGGTGTAGGCACGTAGGAGAGAGAGAGGAGGCCGGCCCCTCTGTAGTGTGCGCTGAGAGGGTGTGGGCACGTAGGAGAGAGAGAGGCGGCCGGCCCCTCTGTGGTGTGCGCTGACGGTGTGGGCACGTAGTTGAGAGAGAGGCGGCCGGCCCCTCTGTAGTGTGCGCTGAGGGTGTGGGCACGTAGGAGAGAGAGAGGCGGCCGGCCCCTCTGTAGTGTGCGCTGAGGGTTTGGGCACGTAGGAGAGAGAGAGGCGGCCGGCCCCTCTGTAGTGTGCGCTGAGGGTTTGGGCACGTAGGAGAGAGAGAGGCGGCCGGCCCCTCTGTAGTGTGCGCTGAGGGTGTAGGCACGTAGGAGAGAGAGAGGCGGCCGGCCCCTCTGTAGTGTGTGCTGAGGGTGTGGGCATGTAGGAGAGAGAGGAGGCCGGCCCCTCTGTAGTGTGCGCTGAGGGTGTAGGCACGTAGGAGAGAGAGAGGCGGCCGGCCCCTCTGTAGTGTGCGCTGAGGGTGTGGGCATGTAGGAGAGAGAGGAGGCCGGCCCCTCTGTAGTGTGCGCTGAGGGTGTGGTCATGTAGGAGACAGAGAGAGGCGGCCGGCCCCTCTGCAGTGTGCGCTGGGGGTGTAGGCACGTAGGAGAGAGAGAGGAGGCCGGCCCCTCTGTAGTGTGCGCTGAGGGTGTGGGCACGTAGGAGAGAGAGAGGCGGCCGGCCCCTCTGTAGTGTGCGCTGAGGGTGTGGTCACGTAGGAGAGAGAAAGGAGGCCGGCCCCTCTGTAGTGTGCGCTGAGGGTGTGGCCACGTAGGAGAGAGAGAGGCAGCCGGCCCCTCTGTCGTGTGCGCTGAGGGTGTGGTCATGTTGGAGAGAGACAGGCGGCCGGCCCCTCTGTAGTGTGCGCTGAGGGTGTGGGCACGTAGGAGAGAGAGAGGCAGCCGGCCCCTCTGTAGTGTGCGCTGAGGGTGTGGGCACGTAGGAGAGAGAGAGACGGCCGGCCCCTCTGTAGTGTGCACTGAGGGTTTGGGCACGTAGGAGAGAGAGAGGAGGCCAGCCCCTCTGTAGTGTGCGCTGAGGGTGTAGGCACGTAGGAGAGAGAGAGAGGCGGCCGGCCCCTCTGTAGTGTGCGCTGAGGGTGTGGCACGTAGGAGAGTGAGAGGAGGCCGGCCCCTCTGTAGTGTGCGCTGAGGGTGTGGGCACGTAGGAGAGAGAGAGGCGGCCGGCCCCTCTGTAGTGTGCGCTGAGGGTGCGGTAATGTAGGAGAGAGAGAGGTGGCCGGCCCCTCTGTAGTGTGCGCTGGGGGTTTGGGCACGTTGGAGAGAGAGAGGAGGCCGGCCCCTCTGTAGTGTACGCTGAGGGTGTGGTCACGTAGGAGAGAGAGAGGCGGCCGGCCCCTCTGTAGTGTGCGCTGAGGGTGTGGGCACGTAGGAGAGAGAGAGGCGGCCGGCCCCTCTGTAGTGTGCGCTGAGGGTGTGGTCACGTAGGAGAGAGAGAGGAGGCCGGCCCCTCTGTAGTGTGCGCTGAGGGTGTGGCCACGTAGGAGAGAGAAAGGCAGCCGGCCCCTCTGTCGTGTGCGCTGAGGGTGTGGTCATGTTGGAGAGAGACAGGCGGCCGGCCCCTCTGTAGTGTGCGCTGAGGGTGTGGCCACGAAGGAGAGAGAGAGGCAGCCGGCCCCTCTGTAGTGTGCGCTGAGGGTGTGGTCATGTAGGAGAGAGAGAGGCGGCCGGCCCCTCTGTAGTGTGCGCTGAGGGTGTGGCACGTAGGAGAGAGAGAGGCGGCCGGCCCCTCTGTAGTGTGCGCTGGGGGTTTGGGCACGTTGGAGAGAGAGAGGAGGCCGGCCCCTCTGTAGTGTGCGCTGAGGGTGTGGTCACGTAGGAGAGAGAGAGGCGGCCGGCCCCTCTGTAGTGTGCGCTGGGGGTTTGGGCACGTTGGAGAGAGAGAGGAGGCCGGCCCCTCTGTAGTGTACGCTGAGGGTGTGGTCACGTAGGAGAGAGAGAGGCGGCCGGCCCCTCTGTAGTGTGCGCTGAGGGTGTGGGCACGTAGGAGAGAGAGAGGCGGCCGGCCCCTCTGTAGTGTGCGCTGAGGGTGTGGTCACGTAGGAGAGAGAGAGGAGGCCGGCCCCTCTGTAGTGTGCGCTGAGGGTGTGGCCACGTAGGAGAGAGAAAGGCAGCCGGCCCCTCTGTCGTGTGCGCTGAGGGTGTGGTCATGTTGGAGAGAGACAGGCGGCCGGCCCCTCTGTAGTGTGCGCTGAGGGTGTGGCCACGAAGGAGAGAGAGAGGCAGCCGGCCCCTCTGTAGTGTGCGCTGAGGGTGTGGTCATGTAGGAGAGAGAGAGGCGGCCGGCCCCTCTGTAGTGTGCGCTGAGGGTGTGGCACGTAGGAGAGAGAGAGGCGGCCGGCCCCTCTGTAGTGTGCGCTGGGGGTTTGGGCACGTTGGAGAGAGAGAGGAGGCCGGCCCCTCTGTAGTGTGCGCTGAGGGTGTGGTCACGTAGGAGAGAGAGAGGCGGCCGGCCCCTCTGTAGTGTGCGCTGAGGGTGTGGTCACGTAGGAGAGAAAGAGGAGGCCGGCCCCTCTGTAGTGTGCGCTGGGGGTGTGGTCATGTAGGAGAGAGAGAGGACGGCCCCTCTGTAGTGTGCGCTGAGGGTTTGGGCACGTAGGAGTGAGAGGCGGCCGGCCCCTCTGTAGTGTGCGCTGAGGGTGTGGTCACGTAGGAGAGAGAGAGTAGGCCGGTCCCTCTGTAGTGTGCGCTGAGGGTGTGGTCACGTAGGAGAGAGAGAGGAGGCCGGCCCCTCTGTAGTGTGTGCTGAGGGTGTGGTCATGTAGGAGAGACAGGCGGCCGGACCCTCTGTAGTGTGCGCTGAGGGTGTGGTCACGTAGGAGAGAGAGTGGCGGCCGGCCCCTCTGTAGTGTGCGCTGAGGGTTTGGTCACGTAGGAGAGAGAGAGGCGGCCGGCCCCTCTGTAGTGTGCGCTGGGGGTGTGGGCACGTTGGAGAGAGAGAGGAGGCCGGCCCCTCTGTAGTGTGCGCTGAGGGTGTGGGCACGTAGGAGAGAGAGAGGCGGCCGACCCCTCTGTAGTGTGCGCTGAGGGTGGGGACACGTAGGAGAGAGAGAGGCGGCCGGCCCCTCTGTAGTGTGCGCTGAGGGTGTGGGCACGTAGTTGAGAGAGAGGCGGCCGGCCCCTCTGTAGTGTACGCTGAGGGTGTGGGCACATAGGAGAGAGAGAGGCGGCCGGCCCCTCTGTAGTGTGCGCTGAGGGTTTGGGCACGTAGGAGAGAGAGAGGCGGCCGGCCCCTCTGTAGTGTGCGCTGAGGGTGTAGGCACGTAGGAGAGAGAGAGGCGGCCGGCCCCTCTGTAGTGTGCGCTGAGGGTGTGGGCATGTAGGAGAGAGAGGAGGCCGGCCCCTCTGTAGTGTGCGCTGAGGGTGTAGGCACGTAGGAGAGAGAGAGGCGGCCGGCCTCTCTGTAGTGTGCGCTGAAGGTGTGGGCATGTAGGAGAGAGAGGAGGCCGGCCCCTCTGTAGTGTGCGCTGAGGGTGTGGTCATGTAGGAGACAGAGAGAGGCGGCCGGCCCCTCTGTAGTGTGCGCTGGGGGTGTAGGCACGTAGGAGAGAGAAAGGAGGCCGGCCCCTCTGTAGTGTGCGCTGAGAGGGTGTTGGCACGTAGGAGAGAGAGAGGCGGCCGGCCCCTCTGTAGTGTGCACTGAGGGTTTGGGCACGTAGGAGAGAGAGAGGAGGCCGGCCCCTCTGTAGTGTGCGCTGAGGGTGTAGGCACGTAGGAGAGAGAGAGAGGCGGCCGGCCCCTCTGTAGTGTGCGCTGATGGTGTGGCACGTAGGAGAGAGAGAGGAGGCCGGCCCCTCTGTAGTGTGCGCTGAGGGTGTGGGCACGTAGGAGAGAGAGAGGCGGCCGGCCCCTCTGTAGTGTGCGCTGAGGGTGCGGTAATGTAGGAGAGAAAGAGGTGGCCGGCCCCTCTGTAGTGTGCGCTGGGGGTTTGGGCACGTTGGAGAGAGAGAGGAGGCCGGCCCCTCTGTAGTGTGCGCTGGGGGTGTAGTCACGTAGGAGAGAGAGAGGCGGCCGGCCCTTCTGTAGTGTGCGCTGAGGGTTTGGGCACGTAGGAGAGAGAGAGGCGGCCGGCCCCTCTGTAGTGTGCGCTGAGGGTGTGGGCACATAGGAGAGAGAGAGGCGGCCGGCCCCTCTGTAGTGTGCGCTGAGGGTGTGGTCACGTAGGAGAGAGAGAGGAGGCCGGCCCCTCTGTAGTGTGCGCTGGGGGTGTAGTCACGTAGGAGAGAGAGAGGCGGCCGGCCCCTCTGTAGTGTGCGCTGAGGGTGTGGGCACGTAGGAGAGAGAGAGGCGGCCGGCCCCTCTGTAGTGTGCGCTGAGGGTGCGGTAATGTAGGAGAGAGAGAGGCGGCCGGCCCCTCTGTAGTGTGCGCTGGGGGTTTGGGCACGTTGGAGAGAGAGAGGAGGCCGGCCCCTCTGTAGTGTGCGCTGAGGGTGTGGGCACGTAGGAGAGAGAGAGGTGGTTGGCCCCTCTGTAGTGTGCGCTGAGGGTGTGGTCACGTAGGAGAGAAAGAGGAGGCCGGCCCCTCTGTAGTGTGCGCTGGGGGTGTGGTCATGTAGGAGAGAGAGAGGACGGCCCCTCTGTAGTGTGCGCTGAGGGTTTGGGCACGTAGGAGTGAGAGGCGGCCGGCCCCTCTGTAGTGTGCGCTGAGGGTGTGGTCACGTAGGAGAGAGAGAGAGAGGAGGCCGGTCCCTCTGTAGTGTGCGCTGAGGGTGTGGTCACGTAGGAGAGAGAGAGGAGGCCGGCCCCTCTGTAGTGTGTGCTGAGGGTGTGGTCATGTAGGAGAGACAGGCGGCCGGCCCCTCTGTAGTGTGCGCTGAGGGTGTGGTCACGTAGGAGAGAGAGTGGCGGCCGGCCCCTCTGTAGTGTGCGCTGAGGGTTTGGTCACTTAGGAGAGAGAGAGGCGGCCGGCCCCTCTGTAGTGTGCGCTGGGGGTGTGGGCACGTTGGAGAGAGAGAGGAGGCCGGCCCCTCTGTAGTGTGCGCTGAGGGTGTGGGCACGTAGGAGAGAGAGAGGCGGCCGGCCCCTCTGTAGTGTGCGCTGAGGGTGGGGACACGTAGGAGAGAGAGAGGCGGCCGGCCCCTCTGTAGTGTGCGCTGAGGGTGTGGGCACGTAGTTGAGAGAGAGGCGGCCGGCCCCTCTGTAGTGTGCGCTGAGGGTGTGGGCACGTAGGAGAGAGAGAGGCGGCCGGCCCCTCTGTAGTGTGCGCTGAGGGTTTGGGCACGTAGGAGAGAGAGAGGCGGCCGGCCCCTCTGTAGTGTGCGCTGAGGGTGTAGGCACGTTGGAGAGAGAGAGGCGGCCGGCCCCTCTGTAGTGTGCACTGAGGGTGTGGGCATGTAGGAGAGAGAGGAGGCCGGCCCCTCTGTAGTGTGCGCTGAGGGTGTGGTCATGTAGGAGACAGAGAGAGGCGGCCGGCCCCTCTGTAGTGTGCGCTGGGGGTGTAGGCACGTAGGAGAGAGAGGAGGAGGCCGGCCCCTCTGTAGTGTGCGCTGAGAGGGTGTTGGCACGTAGGAGAGAGAGAGGCGGCCGGCCCCTCTGTAGTGTGCACTGAGGGTTTGGGCACGTAGGAGAGAGAGAGGTGGCCGGCCCCTCTGTAGTGTGCGCTGGGGGTGTAGGCACGTAGGAGAGAGAGGAGGCCGGCCCCTCTGTAGTGTGCGCTGAGAGGGTGTTGGCACGTAGGAGAGAGAGAGGCGGCCGGCCCCTCTGTAGTGTGCACTGAGGGTGTGGCCACGTAGGAGAGAGAGAGGAGGCCGGCTCCTCTGTAGTGTGCGCTGAGGGTGTGGGCATGTAGGAGAGAGAGAGGAGGCCGGCCCCTCTGTAGTGTGCGCTGAGGGTGTAGGCACGTAGGAGAGAGAGAGAGGCGGCAGGCCCCTCTGTAGTGTGCGCTGAGGGTGTGGCACGTAGGAGAGAGAGAGGAGGCCGGCCCCTCTGTAGTGTGTGCTGAGGGTGTGGGCACGTAGGAGAGAGAGAGGCGGCCGGCCCCTCTGTAGTGTGCGCTGAGGGTGCGGTAATGTAGGAGAGAGAGAGGTGGCCGGCCCCTCTGTAGTGTGCGCTGGGGGTTTGGGCACGTTGGAGAGAGAGAGGAGGCCGGCCGCTCTGTAGTGTGCGCTGGGGGTGTGGTCACGTAGGAGAGAGAGAGGCGGCCGGCCCCTCTGTAGTGTGCGCTGAGGGTGTGGGCACGTAGGAGAGAGAGAGGCGGCCGGCCCCTCTGTAGTGTGCGCTGAGGTTGTGGGCACATAGGAGAGAGAGAGGCGGCCGGCCCCTCTGTAGTGTGCGCTGAGGGTGTGGTCACGTAGGAGAGAGAGAGGAGGCCGGCCCCTCTGTAGTGTGCGCTGGGGGTGTAGTCACGTAGGAGAGAGAGAGGCGGCCGGCCCCTCTGTAGTGTGCGCTGAGGGTGTGGGCACGTAGGAGAGAGAGAGGCGGCCGGCCCCTCTGTAGTGTGCGCTGAGGGTGCGGTAATGTAGGAGAGAGAGAGGCGGCCGGCCCCTCTGTAGTGTGCGCTGGGGGTTTGGGCACGTTGGAGAGAGAGAGGAGGCCGGCCCCTCTGTAGTGTGCGCTGAGGGTGTGGTCACGTAGGAGAGAGAGAGGCGGCCGGCCCCTCTGTAGTGTGCGCTGAGGGTGTGGGCACGTAGGAGAGAGAGAGGCGGCCGGCCCCTCTGTAGTGTGCGCTGAGGGTGTGGGCACGTAGGAGAGAGAGAGGCGGCTGGCCCCTCTGTAGTGTGCGCTGAGGGTGCGGTAATGTAGGAGAGAGAGAGGTGGCCGGCCACTCTGTAGTGTGCGCTGGGGGTTTGGGCACGTTGGAGAGAGAGAGGAGGCCGGCCCCTCTGTAGTGTGCGCTGAGGCTGTGGTCACGTAGGAGAGAGAGAGGCGGCCGGCCCCTCTGTAGTGTGCGCTGAGGGTGTGGGCACGTAGGAGAGAGAGAGGCGGCCGGCCCCTCTGTAGTGTGCGCTGAGGGTGTGGTCACGTAGGAGAGAGAGAGGAGGCCGGCCCCTCTGTAGTGTGCGCTGGGGGTGTAGTCACGTAGGAGAGAGAGAGGCGGCCGGCCCCTCTGTAGTGTGCGCTGAGGGTGTGGTCACGTAGGAGAGAGAGAGGCGGGCGGCCGGCCCCTCTGTAGTGTGCGCTGAGGGTGTGGGCACGTAGGAGAGAGAGAGGCGGCCGGCCCCTCTGTAGTGTGCGCTGAGGGTGTGGGCACGTAGGAGAGAGAGAGGCGGCCGGCCCCTCTGTAGTGTGCGCTGAGGGTGTGGTAACGTAGGAGAGAGAGAGGAGGCCGGCCCCTCTGTAGTGTGCGCTGGGGGTGTAGTCATGTAGGAGAGAGAGAGGAGGCCGGCCCCTCTGTAGTGTGCGCTGAGGGTGTGGCCACGTAGGAGAGAGAGAGGCAGCCGGCCCCTCTGTAGTGTACGCTGAGGGTGTGGTCATGTAGGAGAGACAGGCGGCCGGCCCCTCTGTAGTGTGGGCTGAGGGTGCGGTCATGTAGGAGAGAGAGAGGCGGCCGGCCCCTCTGTAGTGTGCGCTGGGGGTTTGGGCACGTTGGAGAGAGAGAGGAGGCCGGCCCCTCTGTAGTGTGCGCTGAGGCTGTGGTCACGTAGGAGAGAGAGAGGCGGCCGGCCCCTCTGTAGTGTGCGCTGAGGGTGTGGGCACGTAGGAGAGAGAGAGGCGGCCGGCCCCTCTGTAGTGTGCGCTGAGGGTGTGGTCACGTAGGAGAGAGAGAGGAGGCCGGCCCCTCTGTAGTGTGCGCTGGGGGTGTAGTCACGTAGGAGAGAGAGAGGCGGCCGGCCCCTCTGTAGTGTGCGCTGAGGGTGTGGTCACGTAGGAGAGAGAGAGGCGGGCGGCCGGCCCCTCTGTAGTGTGCGCTGAGGGTGTGGGCACGTAGGAGAGAGAGAGGCGGCCGGCCCCTCTGTAGTGTGCGCTGAGGGTGTGGGCACGTAGGAGAGAGAGAGGCGGCCGGCCCCTCTGTAGTGTGCGCTGAGGGTGTGGTAACGTAGGAGAGAGAGAGGAGGCCGGCCCCTCTGTAGTGTGCGCTGGGGGTGTAGTCATGTAGGAGAGAGAGAGGAGGCCGGCCCCTCTGTAGTGTGCGCTGAGGGTGTGGCCACGTAGGAGAGAGAGAGGCAGCCGGCCCCTCTGTAGTGTACGCTGAGGGTGTGGTCATGTAGGAGAGACAGGCGGCCGGCCCCTCTGTAGTGTGGGCTGAGGGTGCGGTCATGTAGGAGAGAGAGAGGCGGCCGGCCCCTCTGTAGTGTGCGCTGGGGGTTTGGGCACGTTGGAGAGAGAGAGGAGGCCGGCCCCTCTGTAGTGTGCGCTGAGGGTGTGGTCACGTAGGAGAGAGAGAGGCGGCCGGCCCCTCTGTAGTGTGCGCTGAGGGTGTGGGCACGTAGGAGAGAGAGAGGCGGCCGGCCCCTCTGTAGTGTGCGCTGAGGGTGTGGTCACGTAGGAGAGAGAGAGGAGGCCGGCCCCTCTGTAGTGTGCGCTGGGGGTGTAGTCACGTAGGAGAGAGAGAGGCGGCCGGCCCCTCTGTAGTGTGCGCTGAGGGTGTGGTCACGTAGGAGAGAGAGAGGCGGGCGGCCGGCCCCTCTGTAGTGTGCGCTGAGGGTGTGGGCACGTAGGAGAGAGAGAGGCGGCCGGCCCCTCTGTAGTGTGCGCTGAGGGTGTGGGCACGTAGGAGAGAGAGAGGCGGCCGGCCCCTCTGTAGTGTGCGCTGAGGGTGTGGTAACGTAGGAGAGAGAGAGGAGGCCGGCCCCTCTGTAGTGTGCGCTGGGGGTGTAGTCATGTAGGAGAGAGAGAGGAGGCCGGCCCCTCTGTAGTGTGCGCTGAGGGTGTGGCCACGTAGGAGAGAGAGAGGCAGCCGGCCCCTCTGTAGTGTACGCTGAGGGTGTGGTCATGTAGGAGAGACAGGCGGCCGGCCCCTCTGTAGTGTGGGCTGAGGGTGCGGTCATGTAGGAGAGAGAGAGGCGGCCGGCCCCTCTGTAGTGTGCGCTGGGGGTTTGGGCACGTTGGAGAGAGAGAGGAGGCCGGCCCCTCTGTAGTGTGCGCTGAGGGTGTGGTCACGTAGGAGAGAGAGAGGCGGCCGGCCCCTCTGTAGTGTGCGCTGAGGGTGTGGGCACGTAGGAGAGAGAGAGGCGGCCGGCCCCTCTGTAGTGTGCGCTGAGGGTGTGGGCACGTAGGAGAGAGAGAGGCGGCCGGCCCCTCTGTAGTGTGCGCTGAGGGTGTGGTCACGTAGGAGAGAGAGAGGCGGCCGGCCCCTCTGTAGTGTGCGCTGGGGTTGTGGTCATGTAGGAGAGAGAGAGGAGGCCGGCCCCTCTGTAGTGTGCGCTGAGGGTGTGGCCACGCAGGAGAGAGAGAGGCAGCCGGCCCCTCTGTAGTGTGCGCTGAGGGTGTGGTCATGTAGGAGAGAGAGAGGCGGTTGGCCCCTCTGTAGTGTGCGCTGAGGGTGTGGTCACGTAGGAGAGAGAGAGGAGGCCGGCCCCTCTGTAGTGTGCGCTGAGGGTGTGGGCACGTAGGAGAGAGAGAGGCGGTTGGCCCCTCTGTAGTGTGCGCTGAGGGTGTGGTCACGTAGGAGAGAGAGAGGAGGCCGGCCCCTCTGTAGTGTGCGCTGAGGGTGTGGCCACGTAGGAGAGAGAGAGGCAGCCGGCCCCTCTGTAGTGTGCGCTGAGGGTGTGGTCATGTAGGAGAGACAGGCGGCCGGCCCCTCTGTAGTGTGCGCTGAGGGTGTGGTCACGTAGGAGAGAGAGAGGAGGCCGGCCCCTCTGTAGTGTGCGCTGGGGGTGTGGTCATGTAGGAGAGAGAGAGGAGGCCGGCCCCTCTGTAGTGTGCGCTGAGGGTGTGGGCACGTACGAGTGAGAGGCGGCCGGCCCCTCTGTAGTGTGCGCTGAGGGTGTGGTCACGTAGGAGAGAGAGAGGAGGCCGGTCCCTCTGTAGTGTGCGCTGAGGGTGTGGTCACGTAGGAGAGAGAGAGGAGGCCGGCCCCTCTGTAGTGTGTGCTGAGGGTGTGGTCATGTAGGAGAGACAGGCGGCCGGCCCCTCTGTAGTGTGCGCTGAGGGTGTGGGCACGTAGGAGAGAGAGAGGCGGCCGGCCCCTCTGTAGTGTGCGCTGAGGGTGTGGGCACGTAGGAGAGAGAGAGGAGGCCGGCCCCTCTGTAGTGTGCGCTGAGGGTGTGGGCACGTAGGAGAGAGAGAGGCGGCCGGCCCCTCTGTAGTGTGCACTGGGGGTGTGGGCACGTAGGAGAGAGAGAGGCGGCTGGCCCCTCTGTAGTGTGCGCTGAGGGTGTGGCCACGTAGGAGAGAGAGAGGCGGCCGGCCCCTCTGTAGTGTGCGCTGAGGGTGTGGGCACGTAGGAGAGAGAGGAGGCCGGCCCCTCTGTAGTGTGCTCTGAGGGTGTGGTCATGTAGGAGAGAGCTAGGCGGCCGGCCCCTCTGTAGTGTGCGCTGAGGGTGTGGGCACGTAGGAGAGAGAGGAGGCCGGCCCCTCTGTAGTGTGCTCTGAGGGTGTGGTCATGTAGGAGAGAGAGAGGCGGCCGGCCCCTCTGTAGTGTGCGCTGAGGGTGTGGCCACGCAGGAGAGAGAGAGGAGGCCGGTCCCTCTGTTGTGTGCGCTGAGGGTGTGGTCACGTAGGAGAGAGAGAGGAGGCCGGCCCCTCTGTAGTGTGTGCTGAGGGTGTGGTCATGTAGGAGAGACAGGCGGCCGGCCCCTCTGTAGTGTGCGCTGAGGGTGTGGGCACATAGGAGAGAGAGAGGCGGCCGGCCCCTTTGTAGTGTGCGCTGAGGGTGTGGGCACGTAGGAGAGAGAGAGGAGGCCGGCCCCTCTGTAGTGTGCGCTGAGGGTGTGGGCACGTAGGAGAGAGAGAGGAGGCCAGCCCCTCTGTAGTGTGCGCTGAGGGTGTGGGCACGTAGGAGAGAGAGAGGCGGCCGGCCCCTCTGTAGTGTGCACTGGGGGTGTGGGCACGTAGGAGAGAGAGAAGAGGCCGGCCCCTCTGTAGTGTGCGCTGAGGGTGTGGCCATGTAGGAGAGAGAGAGGCGGCCGACCCCTCTGTAGTGTGCGCTGAGGGTGTGGCCACGTAGGAGAGAGAGAGGCGGCCGGCCCCTCTGTAGTGTGCGCTGAGGGTGTGGCCACGTAGGAGAGAGAGAGGCGGCCGGCCCCTCTGTAGTGTGCATTGGGGGTGTGGGCACGTAGGAGAGAGAGAGGCGGCCGGCCCCTCTGTAGTGTACGCTGAGGGTGTGGCCACGTAGGAGAGAGAGAGCAGGCCGGCCCCTCTGTAGTGTGCGCTGAGGGTGTGGCCACGTAGGAGAGAGAGAGGCAGCCGGCCCCTCTGTAGTGTGCGCTGAGGGTGTGGTCATGTAGGAGAGAGAGAGGCGGCCGGCCCCTCTGTAGTGTGCGCTGAGGGTGTGGGCACGTAGGAGAGAGAGAGGCGGTTGGCCCCTCTGTAGTGTGCGCTGAGGATGTGGTCACGTAGGAGAGAGAGAGGAGGCCGGCCCCTCTGTAGTGTGCGCTGGGGGTGTGGTCATGTAGGAGAGAGAGAGGACGGCCCCTCTGTAGTGTGCGCTGAGGGTGTGGGCACGTAGGAGTGAGAGGCGGCCGGCCCCTCTGTAGTGTGCGCTGAGGGTGTGGTCACGTAGGAGAGAGAGAGGAGGCCGGTCCCTCTGTAGTGTGCGCTGAGGGTGTGGTCACGTAGGAGAGAGAGAGGAGGCCGGCCCCTCTGTAGTGTGCGCTGGGGGTGTGGTCATGTAGGAGAGAGAGAGGACGGCCCCTCTGTAGTGTGCGCTGAGGGTGTGGGCACGTAGGAGTGAGAGGTGGCCGGCCCCTCTGTAGTGTGCGCTGAGGGTGTGGTCACGTAGGAGAGAGAGAGGAGGCCGGTCCCTTTGTAGTGTGCGCTGAGGGTGTGGTCACGTAGGAGAGAGAAAGGAGGCCGGCCCCTCTGTAGTGTGTGCTGAGGATGTTGTCATGTAGGAGAGACAGGCGGCCGGCCCCTCTGTAGTGTGCGCTGAGGGTGTGGCCACGTAGGAGAGAGAGAGGCGGCCGGCCCCTCTGTAGTGTGCACTGGGGGTGTGGGCACGTAGGAGAGAGAGAGGCGGCCGGCCCCTCTGTAGTGTGCGCTGAGGGTGTGGCCACGTAGGAGAGAGAGAGCAGGCCGGCCCCTCTGTAGTGTGCGCTGAGGGTGTGGGCACGTAGGAGAGAGAGGAGGCCGGCCCCTCTGTAGTGTGCTCTGAGGGTGTGGTCATGTAGGAGAGAGAGAGGCGGCCGGCCCCTCTGTAGTGTGCGCTGAGGGTGTGGCCACGCAGGAGAGAGAGAGGAGGCCGGTCCCTCTGTAGTGTGCGCTGAGGGTGTGGTCACGTAGGAGAGAGAGAGGAGGCCGGCCCCTCTGTAGTGTGTGCTGAGGGTGTGGTCATGTAGGAGAGACAGGCGGCCGGCCCCTCTGTAGTGTGCGCTGAGGGTGTGGGCACGTAGGAGAGAGAGAGGCGGCCGGCCCCTCTGTAGTGTGCGCTGAGGGTGTGGGCACGTAGGAGAGAGAGAGGAGGCCGGCCCCTCTGTAGTGTGCGCTGAGGGTGTGGGCACGTAGGAGAGAGAGAGGAGGCCGGCCCCTCTGTAGTGTGCGCTGAGGGTGTGGGCACGTAGGAGAGAGAGAGGCGGCCGGCCCCTCTGTAGTGTGCACTGGGGGTGTGGGCACGTAGGAGAGAGGGAGGAGGCCGGCCCCTCTGTAGTGTGCGCTGAGGGTGTGGCCATGTAGGAGAGAGAGAGGCGGCCGACCCCTCTGTAGTGTGCGCTGAGGGTGTGGCCACGTAGGAGAGAGAGAGGCGGCCGGCCCCTCTGTAGTGTGCGCTGAGGGTGTGGCCACGTAGGAGAGAGAGAGGCGGCCGGCCCCTCTGTAGTGTGCACTGGGGGTGTGGGCACGTAGGAGAGAGAGAGGCGGCCGGCCCCTCTGTAGTGTGCGCTGAGGGTGTGGCCACGTAGGAGAGAGAGAGCAGGCCGGCCCCTCTGTAGTGTGCGCTGAGGGTGTGGGCACGTAGGAGAGAGAGGAGGCCGGCCCCTCTGTAGTGTGCTCTGAGGGTGTGGTCATGTAGGAGAGAGAGAGGCGGCCGGCCCCTCTGTAGTGTGCGCTGAGGGTGTGGCCACGCAGGAGAGAGAGAGGCCTCTGCTCGGACTTTGGTTGCAGCGGAGATGTTTCTATAGCGCACGGTTGTAGTTGCTGTTTGTGTTGTTTCTATGCCGTTGGATTAAACTGTATACAGGAGCAGATGCTGCTCAGAATTGTGTACACCGACTGTTTGTGTTGCCATGGAAGCGGATGTGCTCTGATTTGGGGGAAATGTGGGGATTAGTCCCATGGAGAGAGGTGGAAGAGTAGTGACGATGCCGCGGATGCAGCGGAGGTCCCCTGTTACTGACGTGATCATATCACACAGCGAGGGGTGCGCTCACTGGAAACAAGTTTTGACATAAAAACAAAAACAAAGAATAGAAAATGTTTTTCAGATGTTTTAGGAACTTAGGGGGAGATGTACTAAGCAGTGATAAGAGTGGAGAAGTGAGCCAGTGGAGAAGTTGCCCATGGCAACCAATCAGCTGCTGTGTATACTTTTATAGTATGCAAATTATAAATGTTGCGTCAATGCTGATTGGTTGCCATGGGCAACTTCCCCACTGGCTCACTTCTCCACTTTTATCACTGATTAGTACATGTCCCCCTTAGACCCAGTTCTGCTTGTCTGTAATTAGATACGTCAGCGGCCGTTCTCCTCTTCCCTCCGGGGCGATTGTCAGGAGCTGAGTAACCCTGAACCTTTATCTCCCAGGCCTGACCGTCCCGGTACCCCGGCCTCACGCTGTATGAGTCCCTATCAGAGCATCCGGCCCAGTGCGACACTGCGAGCGCCGCTGTTCTGCGCGTCTCCCCCGCGCACACACCTTCTGTTACTCCTAATGCACACGCTACATATACCCCAGCCAAGGGCACATCTAGGGGTAATTCACACCTGATCGCTGGGCTGTGCTATTTGCTGCCCTGCGATCAGATAGTCGCCGCCTACAGGGGGAGGGGAAAGCGCTGTGCGTGCACAGTCGTTCGATAATCGCCCAGATTGCGAATCGTAGATTTGGCGATCCAACCTGAATCGGGCTCTAAGTTTGCGTACCGCTGCCAGTGTATTTGATGTGCGGAGCCTGGCCTTCAGGTAACTCCCTTTGTCCTTATCTCCCAGCGTCCGATGTGCAGAGTCCGCCTGATGAGAAAAGATCTGACGCTCAGACTGAAATGCTTTTACATGGAAATTACAGTCAGAAGAAATTCATTTTCCTCCCCGAAGCTTGAGGTACAGATATAGGGTGAGATTCAAATGACATATCACGCCCAATTTCCTTCTAAAATGATCTCCGTTATTGCGCATATTGCACCCATAGTGATCAGGTTTAGCTGTGTAAAGGGTTGTGTGACTCCCTACCAGAGGCAGAACTCTGGGAGGCAACGGATTCATCTGCCGCCGGGCTCCTGCTCTGAAGGGGGGCACCTCTCCTCCCATTCTGTGACACCATTGACAGGGCCGGTTCTTGCCCTTGTGGCGCCCCGGGCAAAAGTTAGGGGTGTGGCTTAATATGGGGGCATGGTCAGTTACGCCCCCATTTGTAGCGCAGCTGAAAGGGAAGGAAAAAAAAAAGTATACTTACTATACCCCGCTCCTGATTCCAGACCCTGCAGACCGGCGCCGCTCTTCTCCTCGGATCTATGGGAGAGACGTCAGTCATGACGTCTCTCCCGTAGCACAGCATAGGCACTAGATGTCAATTATGACCCCTAGCGTCTGTGCCACAATGCTGTGCGGTGCGCGATGATGTCATCGCGCACCGCACACCATAGGTCCTCTCCATGAAGGGAAACTAGACGCTTAGCGTCTGATTCCCTTCATAGCGGGGGAGGACCAGCGCCACGAAGGGAAACCAGACGCGTAGCGTCTGGTTCCCTTCTCACAGCGGGAGGGGGGGCACAGCGGGGGGACACTGCTGGGGCGCACACTGCACAGTGGCGGATCTTGCCATGGTGCGGCGCCCTCCGGAAGGCGGCGCCCCGGGCAAAAGTCCTGATTGCCTGTGGCAAGATCCGCCACTGACCATTGAATTAAGTTAATTGATAGCTGTCGCTGTCTCTTCACTTCCTCACTGGTCCCTGCACCTTACAAATCACACCTTCTTTATTATACTGAATATACACATTTTACAGGTATCACACCCAGGATTGGAAACCACAACCTATTACACTGGAAGCAGACACCTTACTGATGAAGCTGTTTTCTCCTGTATAGGAAATATGAGAATTTTAACTATATGAAGTTACTTCTCTGACAATTACACGTAACTTCATATAGTTAGAATTCTCATGCGTCCTCTACAGGAGCAAATAACTCCATCAGTAAGGTGTCTGCTGTTAGTGTAACAGGTCATGGGTTCTAATCCTGGGTATGACCACACACACACACACACACACACACACACACACCTACCGGCCCTCCTCTGTCCAGGGGACCAAGCATGTAATGAGTCAAACTGACTCATTACATGCCGCTGTGCGCTGCGGGCAACAGCAGCGCACAGCCGCCCGGAGAGGAGAGGAGCAGCGGCACGGACGGGGGAAGGAGGAGGAGGGAGGTGAAGGAGGGAGCCGCAGCAGCGCTTTGTTACTGGTGGAGGCGCTGCTGCTGCTGCTTCACTATAGGCTGTCTTCCGAGAACAGCCTATAGGGAAGCAGAGGGGCAGCAGCAGCAGCGCCTCCACCAATAACACAGCGCTGCTGCGGCTCCCTCCTCCACCCCCCCTCCTCCTCATTCTCTACTGCCCGGGAATCGTCTGACGCTGCACGAGGAGCCTGAGCCAGCGGAGAGGGTAAGTATAATTCTTCTTTCTTTCTTTCTTTCTTTCTTTCTTTCTTTCTTTCTTTCTTTCTTTCTTTCTTTCTTGGGACTGCCTGCCGCTATGTGTAAAAATGGGGGACTGCCTGCCGCTATGTGTAAAAAGGGGGGACTGCCTGACGTAATGTGTAAAAAGGGGGGACTGCCTGCCGCTATGTGTAAAAAGGGGGAATCAGCCTGCCGCTATGTGTAAAAAGGGGGGACTGCCTGCCGCTATGTGTAAAAAGGGGGGACTGCCTGACGTAATGTGTAAAAAGGGGGAATCTGCCTGCCGCTATGTGTAAAAATGGGGAATCAGCCTGCCGCAATGTGTAAAAATGGGGGACTACCTGCCGCTATGTGTAAAAAGGGGTAATCTGCCTGCCGCAATGTGTAAAAATGGGGAATCTGCCTGCCGCTATATGTAAAAAGGGGTAATCTGCCTGCCGCAATGTGTAAAAATGGGGAATCTGCCTGCCGCTATATGTAAAAAGGGGTAATCTGCCTGCCGCAATGTGTAAAAATGGGGAATCTGCCTGCCGTAATGTGTAAAAATGGGGAATCTGCCTGCCGCTATGTGTAAAAAGGGGGAATCTGCTTGCCGTAATGTGTAAAAAGGGGGACGCTGTCTGCCGTAATGTGTAACAAGGGCACGCTGTCTGCCGTTATGTGTAAAAAGGGGACGCTGTCTGCCGTTATGTGTAAAAAGGGGACGCTGTCTGCCATTATGTGTAAAAAGTGTACGCTGTCTGCCGCTATGTGTAAAAAGTGTACGCTGTCTGCCGCTATGTGTAACAAGGGCACGCGGTCTGCCGTTATGTGTAAAAAGGGGACGCTGTCTGCTGTAATGTGTAAAAAGGGGACGCTGTCTGCTGTAATGTGTAAAAAGGGGGACGCTGTCTGCTGTAATGTGTAAAAAGGGGACGCTGTCTGCCGTTATGTGTAAAAAGAGGAATCTGTTCGCTGTAAGGTGTAAAAGGGTCTCTACCTGGTGTAGTGGTGGTACTGTGCGGCGTAATTTGAATAATGGAGACTACTGTGCACCGTTTTATGAATTGGTATTATTTTGTGGCCACACCCCTTCCCCACGAAGCCACGCCACTATGTATTTTTGCGCGCGCCTACCGCGCGCACTGCCCCTGTTTTGCATGCAGGGGTGGGGCTCTGATGACGTTTCTTGCACACAGTGCTAAAATGTCTAGTTACGGCACTGTTGCTAGGTATCCATTTCTCTGGCCCTGAGCAGGTCCCCCCTCACCAGATCCTCTCCAGGGGTGAGGGGGTGGACTTGGATGGGATGTGGGGGGGGGGGGGCAAAGCATTTTGTCGCACCTGGGCCCACCGCTCGCTAGTTCCGCCACTGCACGCACACACACACACACACACGCACGCACGCACACACACACACACACATTTATCTTAATATAGGAAATAGGGGGGCACCAATATTTATCTTTCCTCTGGGCAACTGGGACGAACTTACGCCACTGCTCCCTACTCAGGAGGTAGCAAGCTGAAATAATGATACCACGCCCCTGAGGGCAGAAACAGAATGGGTGTGAAAATGGGTGAAAAGAATTGAATCTCCCCCATAATGTATAGAGTATGATCGGGGATACCTCTGCGGAGGAAGGCAGCAGGGTGAATGGGTGGAAGCCGGCTGAGGGTACCAAGGACTGAATCAGTCCTGGAGGAGGCATCACTGGCCACCAAGCAGCCGGAGAAACACTTCTCCCTCAGAGGTCTGCTCTGCCCACATCCACCAGCTGGTATAGGGGGCATGAGGAGAGACGGGCGGAGATGGGCACAGACATCACTGTAGAAATGTGAAATCAGCCATCTCTGGCAGCCATTTATATGTACAGGACCACGTTCCTCTTCTAGGTCTGTATAATGGCCATCTGCCAGCTCGGAGCAGCTGTGTGGCATCATACTGTCTGCATGGACACTGGTTCTCACGTGGCAGCACCTATGTACATCCCAGAGCAGGGACAGCTGAGAGATGTGCCCCCTGGCTCCAGCAGCTGAGGTGATACAGTAACCCTGGTACCTCCGCGCAGCCTCTCCCTGGGTGCGCACATTCGTGTTTGTGAGCAGCGGGTTATGTAGGGGGAAGGGACGGAGATGATGTCTCCCACCTTCCAGTGTACACAATATAGACTATATGGGGGTGAGGGGACTGCACACCCTAATTAGAAATATGGTGTGTACACTGAAACCCCCCCATACATTCCAGCCACATAAAGATAAATATAATGATCAGGGGATGACACTACTCTATTATAAGAGACAGGTCGGTCTATGAGGAAGGCGGCAGGAATTAGATAATGGTGTCAGCGCTGCAGCGTCATCTATGATAAGACAGCGTAGGATATAAATGTCTTCTTAGGATCCGGCGTCTGTATAGGAAGATAACAAGAGGTCCCTTCATGTCATCTAGTGACTCACGCCTGGTAACAGATTACATGTAGGCCGAGTCACCAATAAGTGACGTGTCAGGGGCCGGCTGTGCTGCTATTTATATACTATATATGTTATAAATACACAATCATCTTCTACGGTGGTTTTACCTGCAGTCACCAAGTCCCTCAGCATGTTTTCCAGATTTCTATCTGTGGAAACAGGTGGGAGAATTACTGACCCAGCAAAACAGACTGATAAAGATATCCAAAAAACATGACCTGCCAGGGGTGCGTGAGGATAGGAGTAGAAAAGCCCTGATCGACTACATACATTTTTGCTCAATGGCTCAGAGGTATCAGAGGGAAAGAAATAAAAATACATAGTATGCCCAGTTTGTATCAGCCTCAGTCCGTATGTGTATCAGCCTCAGTCCGTATGTGTATCAGCCTCAGTCCGTATGTGTATCAGTCTCAGTCCGTAGGTGTATCAGTCTCAGTCCGTATGTGTATCAGCCTCAGTCCGTATGTGTATCAGCCTCAGTCCATATGTGTATCAGTCTCAGTCCGTATGTGTATCAGCCTCAGTCCATATGTGTATCAGCCTCAGTCCGTATGTGTATCAGCCTCAGTCCATATGTGTATCAGCCTCAGTCCGTATGTGTATCAGTCTCAGTCCGTATGTGTATCAGTCTCAGTCCGTATGTGTATCAGCCTCAGTCCGTATGTGTATCAGTCTCAGTCCGTATGTGTATCAGCCTCAGCCCGTATGTGTATCAGTCTCAGTCCGTATGTGTATCAGCCTCAGCCCGTATGTGTATCGGCCTCAGTCCGTATGTGTATCAGTCTCAGTCCGTATGTGTATCAGCCTCAGTCCGTATGTGTATCAGCCTCAGTCCATATGTCCGTATGTGTATCGGCCTCAGTCCGTATGTGTATCAGTCTCAGTCCGGAAGTGTATCAGTCTCAGTCCGGAAGTGTATCAGTCTCAGTCCGTATGTGTATCGGCCTCAGTCCGTATGTGTATCGGTCTCAGTCCGTATGTGTATCAGTCTCAGTCCGTATGTGTATCGGCCTCAGTCCGTATGTGTATCGGCCTCAGTCCGTATGTGTATCAGCCTCAGTCCGTATGTGTATCAGTCTCAGTCCGTATGTGTATCAGTCTCAGTCCGGAAGTGTATCAGCCTCAGTCCGGAAGTGTATCAGTCTCAGTCCGTATGTGTATCAGCCTCAGTCCGTATGTGTATCAGCCTCAGTCCGTATGTGTATCAGCCTCAGTCCGTATGTGTATCAGCCTCAGTCCGTATGTGTATCAGTCTCAGTCCGTATGTGTATCAGCCTCAGTCCGTATGTGTATCAGCCTCAGCCCGTATGTGTATCAGTCTCAGTCCGTATGTGTATCAGTCTCAGTCCGTATGTGTATCAGTCTCAGTCCGTATGTGTATCAGTCTCAGTCCGTATGTGTATCAGCCTCAGTCCGTATGTGTATCAGCCTCAGTCCGTATGTGTATCAGCCTCAGTCCGTATGTGTATCAGCCTCAGTCCGTATGTGTATCAGCCTCAGTCCGTATGTGTATCAGTCTCAGTCCGTATGTGTATCAGCCTCAGTCCGTATGTGTATCAGCCTCAGTCCGTATGTGTATCAGCCTCAGTCCGTATGTGTATCAGCCTCAGTCCGTATGTGTATCAGCCTCAGCCCGTATGTGTATCAGCCTCAGCCCGTATGTGTATCAGTCTCAGTCCGTATGTGTATCAGTCTCAGTCCGTATGTGTATCAGTCTCAGTCTGTATGTGTATCAGCCTCAGTCCGTATGTGTATCAGCCTCAGTCCGTATGTGTATCAGCCTCAGTCCGTATGTGTATCAGCCTCAGTCCGTATGTGTATCAGCCTCAGTCCGTATGTGTATCAGTCTCAGTCCGTATGTGTATCAGTCTCAGTCCGTATGTGTATCAGTCTCAGTCCGTATGTGTATCAGCCTCAGTCCGTATGTGTATCAGCCTCAGTCTGTATGTGTATCAGCCTCAGTCCGTATGTGTATCAGCCTCAGTCCGTATGTGTATCAGCCTCAGCCCGTATGTGCATCAGCCTCAGCCCGTATGTGTATCGTCCGTATGTGTCTGTATGTGTATCAGCCTCAGTCAGTATGTGTCTGTATGTGTATCAGTCTCAGTCCGTATGTGTATCAGTCTCAGTTCGTATGTGTCTGTATGTGTATCAGTCTCAGTCTGTATGTGTATCAGTCTCAGTTCGTATGTGTATCAGCCTCAGTCCGTATGTGTATGTATGTGTATCAGTCTCAGTCCGTATGTGTCTGTATGTGTATCAGCCTCAGTTCGTATGTGTATCAGCCTCAGTTCGTATGTGTATCAGTCTCAGTCCGTATGTGTCTGTATGTGTATCAGCCTCAGTTCGTATGTGTATCAGCCTCAGTTCGTATGTGTATCAGCCTCAGTTCGTATGTGTATCAGTCTCAGTTCGTATGTTTATCAGTCTATAGAAGGTCGTCAGGTAAGGGGGGTCGGCTTCGACCTTAAATCAATGTGTCCGCAATTAAATTGCAAACGCATCGTTGGGCGGCGCCACACACACACCTGCTGGGAGGACTTGCCTTGTGCTGGGAGGACTTGCCTTGTGCTGGGAGGACTTGCCTTGTGCTGGGCGGACTTGCCTTGTGCTGGGAGGACTTGCCTTGTGCTGGGAGGACTTGCCTTGTGCTGGGAGGACTTGCCTTGTGCTGGGAGGACTTGCCTTGTGCTGGGCGGCCTTGCCTTGTGCTGGGAGGACTTGCCTTGTGCTGGGAGGACTTGCCTTGTGCTGGGAGGACTTGCCTTGTGCTGGGCGGCCTTGCCTTGTGCTGGGAGGACTTGCCTTGTGCTGGGCGGCCTTGCCTTGTGCTGGGAGGACTTGCCTTGTGCTGGGCGGCCTTGCCTTGTGCTGGGAGGACTTGCCTTGTGCTGGGCGGCCTTGCCTTGTGCTGGGAGGACTTGCCTTGTGCTGGGAGGACTTGCCTTGTGCTGGGCGGCCTTGCCTTGTGCTGGGAGGACTTGCCTTGTGCTGGGAGGACTTGCCTTGTGCTGGGCGGCCTTGTCTTGTCATTAGGCTGACCTCTAACGTCGTCAATAGGCTGGCCTCTAACAATGTCATTAGTCTGGCCTCTAGCAATGTCATTAGGCTGGCCTCTAGCGATGTCATTAGGCTGGCCTCTAGCAATGTCATTAGGCTGGCCTCTAGCGATGTCATTAGGCTGGCCTCTAGCGATGTCATTAGGCTGGCCTCTAGCAATGTCATTAGGCTGGCCTCTAGTAACGTCATTAGACTGGCCTTTAGTGACGTCATTAGACTGGCCTCTAGCGACATCTGTAGGCTGGCCTCTAGCGACATAATAAGGCTGGCCTCTAGCGATGTCATTAGGCTGGCCTCTAGTGACGTCATTAGACTGGCCTCTAGCGACATCTGTAGGCTGGCCTCTAGCAATGTCATTAGGCTGGCCTCTAGCGACATAATAAGGCTGGCCTCTAGTGACGTCATTAGGCTGGCCTCTAGCAATATCATTAGGCTGGCCTCTAGCGACGTCATAAGACTGGCCTCTAGCTGCGTCATTAGGCTGGCCTCTAGCAATGTCATTAGGTTGACCTCTAGCAACATCATTATGTTGGCCTCTAGCAACGTCATTAGGTTGGCCTCTAGTGACATTTGTAGGCTGGCCTCTAGCGACAAAATAAGGCTGGCCTCCAGCAACGTCATTAGGCTGGCCTCTAGCAATGTCATTAGGCTGGCCTCTAGCGATGTCATTAGGCTGGCCTCTAGCGATGTCATTAGGCTGGCCTCTAGCAATGTCATTAGGCTGGCCTCTAGCGATGTCATTAGGCTGGCCTCTAGCAATGTCATTAGGCTTGCCTCTAGTGATGTCATTAGACTGGCCTCTAGCGACATCTGTAGGCTGGCCTCTAACGACATAATAAGGCTGGCCTCTAGCGATATCATTAGGCTGGCCTCTAGTGACGTCATTAGACTGGCCTTTAGTGACGTCATTAGACTGGCCTCTAGCGACATCTGTAGGCTGGCCTCTAGCGATATCATTAGGCTGGCCTCTAGCGATATCATTAGGCTGGCCTCTAGCGATATCATTAGACTGGCCTTTAGTGACGTCATTAGACTGGCCTCTAGCAACATCTGTAGGCTGGCCTCTAGCGACATAATAAGGCTGGCCTCTAGCGACATAATAAGGCTGGCCTCTAGCGACATAATAAGGCTGGCCTCTAGCGACATAATAAGGCTGGCCTCTAGCGACATAATAAGGCTGGCCTCTAGCGATATCATTAGGCTGGCCTCTAGTGATGTCATTAGACTGGCCTTTAGTGATGTCATTAGGCTGGCCTCTAGCGACATCTGTAGGCTGGCCTCTAGCGACATAATAAGGCTGGCCTCTAGCGATGTCATTAGGCTGGCCTCTAGTGACGTCATTAGACTGGCCTTTAGTGACGTCATTAGACTGGCCTCTAGCGACATCTGTAGGCTGGCCTCTAGCGACATAATAAGGCTGGCCTCTAGCGATGTCATTAGGCTGGCCTTTAGTGACGTCATTAGACTGGACTCTTTGTGGGCCTGATTGTGACTCGTATGCTGGCCTGAATGTGAATGGATTGCTAATGTGACTATAGGGACATCCTCACCCACACACAAGGCATTGCCCCACTTTCTCCATCATCAATGTACGTCCCCACGCTGGGTGTAAGAGATAGGGTGCACAGAGTATGGGGTAATGCTGCGTCAGACTCAGAATCGCTCGGAGATCCACATAGACGCGCCTGTCCGCTGAGTGCTGTATGTGGTCTCACGTGTGAGCCCCCCATTGTTATTTGGTTGTGCCCCTTCATTGTCTGTGCTGGTTTGTGCTGACACAGTATTGCCGCAGAGAATATCTCCCGTGGGGTAACTGAGTGAGCGGGTGTTGGCACTAGGCATTCGCTCATTATTAGGTAGGGTATGCGCTTGTTAGGTTGACCACTATTTGTACAAATGGTAACGGTCGACACAGAAAAGGTTGACATGAGTTTTTTACAATCTTTTTCAATTTTAACTTTTTCATACTTTACGATCCACGTGGATTATGACTGGAAACAGTAACCTGTGCCGGGGCGCAGCGTCTGTGGAGCGAGGAACCGTATCCGATGCATGGCGAGCATAGCGGTGCGTTAATTGGGGTTCCCGGTCGTTTTACAAAGTAAACAACACCAAAAAAAGTTTAATAAAACTCTCGTGTCGACCTTTTTCCTGTGTCTACCTTTCTCATGTTGACCGTTTTAGGGTCGACCCAGTGATCCACAGCTGTTAAGTACGACACATGTCATTGTGATCTGCTGGGTGGATCTCTGCTTCCATATGTGATTTGCAGACACCTAAAGATCTGGCCTGAATCTGTGATCAGTTCTGCGCTGCGGCCCCACCGCGCGGGCCGCTCTCATTTACATAACCTTCCCATGACCTTGAAATGCGAGCGGCAGAATATCTCCTCTCTCCGTATCGCGATGATTGATCGTAGTACACGGGAGCTTTATATTTAGCTCATTTAAGTGGATGTAGAACTATCGCTCTGACAAGTCCCCGTTTTGTAGAGCGAATGCCATGTGGTATTTACATTCCAAAACAGCTACATTGCCTTTGGCAAGGAACAAACCCTATTAGAAGATACTGTATAGGGGGGTTTCATTCCAGGGAGTGTCAGGGAACACTAATGAATTACACAGGGTCTGGGGTTGCTGACTTCAAGCCTACATTTCACCTAGTTTTAGTCAGCCACAGAACCTGTGTAATCCATGGGCGTGTAAAGGGATAGTATATATATATATATATATATATATATAGTTTATGTTTGTACTGTAGACATCTGTATCACACGACACAACAATAAATAATAATAAGAATTTACTTACCGATAATTCTATTTCTCATAGTCCGTAGTGGATGCTGGGACTCCGTCAGGACCATGGGGAATAGCGGGCTCCGCAGGAGACAGGGCACATCTAAATAAAGCTTTTAGGATCACATGGTGCGTACTGGCTCCTCCCCCTATGACCCTCCTCCAAGCCTCAGTTAGGTACCGTGCCCGGACGAGCGTACACAATAAGGAAGGATCTTGAATCCCGGGTAAGACTCATACCAGCCACACCAATCACACCGTACAACTTGTGATCTGAACCCAGTTAACAGTATGATAACAAAAAACGAAGTAGCCTCTGAAAAGATGGCTCACAACAATAGTAATAACCCGATCTTTGTAACAATAACTATGTACAAGTATTGCAGACAATCCGCACTTGGGATGGGCGCCCAGCATCCACTACGGACTATGAGAAATAGAATTATCGGTAAGTAAATTCTTATTTTCTCTAACGTCCTAGTGGATGCTGGGACTCCGTCAGGACCATGGGGATTATACCAAAGCTCCCAAACGGGCGGGAGAGTGCGGATGACTCTGCAGCACCGAATGAGAGAACTCCAGGTCCTCCTTAGCCAGAGTATCAAATTTGTAAAATTTTACAAACGTGTTCTCCCCTGACCACGTAGCTGCTCGGCAAAGTTGTAATGCCGAGACCCCTCGGGCAGCCGCCCAAGATGAGCCCACTTTCCTTGTGGAGTGGGCCTTTACAGATTTAGGCTGTGGCAGGCCTGCCACAGAATGTGCAAGTTGGATTGTGCTACAGATCCAACGTGCAATCGTCTGTTTAGACGCAGGAGCACCCATCTTGTTGGGTGCATACAATATAAACAACGAGTCAGATTTTCTGACTCCAGCTGTCCTTGAAATATATATTTTTAATGCTCTGACAACGTCCAGTAACTTGGAGTCCTCCAAGTCGCTAGTAGCCGCAGGCACCACAATAGGCTGGTTCAAGTGAAAAGCCGAAACCACCTTAGGGAGAAAATGAGGACGTGTCCGCAGTTCTGCCCTGTCCGAATGGAAAATCAGATATGGGCTTTTGTATGATAAAGCCGCCAACTCTGAAACTCTCCTGGCTGAAGCCAGGGCCAATAGCATGGTTACTTTCCATGTAAGGTATTTTAAATCTACCGATTTTAGAGGCTCAAACCAATGAGATTTGAGAAAATTCAAAACTACGTTCAAATCCCACGGTGCCACTGGAGGCACTATTGGGGGTTGTATATGTAGTACACCCTTGACAAAAGTTTGTACTTCAGGCACTGATGCCAATTCCTTCTGGAAGAAGATTGATAAGGCCGAAATTTGAACTTTAATGGACCCCAATTTTAGGCCCATAGACAATCCTGCTTGCAGGAAATGTAAGAATCGACCCAATTGAAATTCTTCCGTTGGAGCCTTCTTGGCCTCACACCACGCAACATATTTTCGCCAAATGCGGTGATAATGTTGTACAGTCACTTCCTTTCTAGCCTTAATCAAGGTAATTGGAAAAAGGGGGGTGGAAGCTGCGCTCACAGAGTGGGGTACCAATTGTGCTGCTATACCTGAAGGCGTCCTACCTCCTTGCGTGGAATAATGGTTGTAAAGGTCAGCGCACTAATTGGTTGGTAAGGGTATGTAATGGGTGTGTGATGGTCTGGGTGAAGTTTGTGTACCACGTGGATGTGTGTGTTAATGATGGTCACTCTAACCGTTGGATTGCCGTGTGCATCTAATTTTATTTTTATTTTTATTTTAAAAATGTTCATACAGTATCAAGGTTGTCCTTATTGGCAACAACCTATGAGGATTAGATAATGGTTCCTTTCAGTTATTTGTCCACCTCTTTCAGGTGTGTCCTGCAGACTACCCTTTATTTTGTATACCTTCCTAGTGGTATACAAGATGGACCCCAGTTCAGGTGAATGTCAGGTGTACCCTGCGGGTCACCTTTACCATAGGGGTAATGAGAGCCTATGTTCCCTCTGAGTCTGGATGCTGGATGGTGTCTATGGAGTATGATCAGTGCGGCGTCCCGCCTGTCATACACCTTCTGTGTGCAGCACTGAGGTGTGAGAGAGTGGGCTGTGTGCACTGACACTTACCGCCGTGGACAGGATTTTCTGCTGCCTGTCGCCGGTGAGCCGCGTCTCTGCTGTTCCCCCCTCAGGCTGTCAGTCCTCCGTTACCTCCGTCTTTCTTAGTGGATGTTCTCCCCAGCGGCAGCCGGTCCCCTCCGTGGCTTCTTCTGTCTCCCTTACTGTGCGCGCTGTCTGGCGGCAGCTGATCTCCTTCGTCTCCTCCTCGTCGTCCGCGTTCCGTCCTGCCGCTTCCGGGTTCGCGCGTCACGTTCAGTACCACGTGAGCGCTCTTTCAGTGCAAAGTTCAGATTGCCCTGTTCCCTTCTCCGGCCGGAGAGGGGAATCTGTAGGCTGTATTTTTGTGAATGAGTGTGATGTTAATTACGTCCCAACGCGTTTCAGCACGAATGCCTTTGTCTAGGGTTACAAGTGTATGTTCCTGTGCCCATTATATGGTGCAGTTACCATGTTGATTGGTCCATACAGATTGTCTTTGGTCACCGCCCACCACTGTGATTGGTTGCGGTGACTCTCCACCTGTCAATCAATCACGTCATGTCGTCTATGTGTTTCGGACTTGCTCTTACTCCTAAGTGCAGGTCTCATTATTAACATGGACTACAATGTCAGCGTTGAGTTCTGTAAAATATACCCAGCTGCCTGTGCCTCTAGGTTGCAGTCTGTGGGTGATTGTGTAGTTACATGAAAATGGATTGCAATATGGGGATGCCGTTATGCTGTATTGCTGTATTGGATATAGGGGTAATTAATTGATGTGGGTGGTCTGTCCTGTCAGTATGGGGTGGTGGTCGGGTGTAGGGGGAAGGATGTGGGGGATGGGGGGGGGGGAGGAATCTCTGGTTAGGACTATGCGAGCCTTTAATTGAGACGTGGTGGGGAGGGTATGAGGGGGGTGATGAAGGGGGGGGGTTGGGGTGGAACGGGGGGGGGGGAAAGAGAGAAAGGACAGGATGTGTAGGGTGGGTGTGGGGTCAGTGCTTCTGATGATGTGTTTCAACCCGTATTGTTAGAGGGCTGCGGCAATGTTGTAGTCTATGTTTAATCCTCTTGGTGTTAAGGTTTTCAGATTGTAGATCCATCTGAGTTCCTCCCTATTGATTTTTTTCAGGTAGTCTCCCCCTCGCCAGTTGTTGGTTATCTGTTTTATTGCCAAAAAGTGTAGTTTGGATGGGTCCTGCATGTGAGTCTCCTTAAAGTGCTGTGAAACACTGTGTTTCTCATATCCCTTCTTTATGTTCTGTATGTGCTCGGAGATCCTAATCTTTAGTGTTCTAATGGTGCGTCCCACATATTGTAGTCCGCATGGGCAGGTGATAAGGTATATCACCCCTTTTGTGTGGCATGTGAGTTCCTCTCTAATCTCATATTTTTGACCGGTGATATGCGAGCAAAATCCTGTGGTATTCTGTGTTGTTCTGGAGTTTGTTGTTCTGCACCCTAAACACGACCCACAGTGGTAAAATCCTCTCTTTCTCTTAGTACCCTCTAGTGTGGTCTGTATTTGTCTTGATGGTGGGATGTGATTATGTACTAATTTTTCCCTCAGGTCTGGGGCCTTCCTATACACTACTTTTGGTTGTTGGGGTAATATTTTCGCTAACGTGTCATCTTGCATTAAGATGGCCCAGTGTTTCAGTATGCTCTGTTTCATCCTACCTGCTCCGGTGTTGTACTGTGTTATGAAATAAATGTCGTTGTTGTGCTGTTTCTCTTGTCTCTCCTTGTATTTCAGTAAGTCATGTCTATCTGTGTCCTCCAATTTCTTATATGCTTTATGTACAATCCCCTTGTCGTATTTCCTATCTATGAATTTCTGTTTCAAGTCTTGTCCTTGTTTGTGATAGTCTTCTATCCGTGTGCAGTTCCTTCTCAGTCTTGTAAATTGTCCTGTCGGGATGCTCTGGAGCCAGTTTGGGTGGTGGCCACTTGTGGATAAGATGTAGCTATTCACGTCTACCTGTTTGTGGTGCGTGCGTGTGAGTATCTGGTTGTTCATAATATTGATCTCTAAATCAAGGAACACTACTTGTTCTTTGCTGTATTTTGTAGTGAAACGTAAATTCCTGTCATTCTTGCTGATGTGTAGTAGAAATGCTTGTAGTTGGTTCTCTGTCCCTTTCCATATGAATAGTACATCATCTATATACCTGTGCCAGAGGACCAGGTTCGCTCCGAAGTCATGCCCCTTCCAGATGTTATCCTCCTCCCACTTACTCATAAACAGGTTGGCATAACTCGGGGCGAACCTGGTCCCCATTGCTGTCCCTGTCCGCTGTTAGTAGTATTCATCGTCAAACCACGTGTAATTATGTTCAAGTATGAATGTGATGGCCTTTAGTATGAAATCTGTCTGCAGGGGTTGTAGTGTGTTGTCTTGTGAGAGGAAATGTCTTGCACTATCAGTCCCTTGCTTGTGATCTATGACTGTGTACAAGGATGTTACATCACTTGTCACTAAAAACATGTCTTCTGTCCAAACTGTATCCTGTAGTATTTGGAGTGTGTGAGTGGTGTCTCTTAGATAGGATTTCTGTTTAACTACATGTTGTTGTAGGAAGGAATCTATGTATCTGGAAAGGTTGGATGTAAGTGAGTTGATCCCTGAGATTATTGGTCTCCCCGGTGGGTGTTCCAAGTCTTTGTGTATCTTCGGGAGGTAGTAGAATACAGGTATTACAGGGTTTGTTGGGGTGAGAAAGTCAAATTCTTTTTTGTTGATGATCCCTAGTGATAGGCCTTCATTCAGTAGTGATTGTAACTGTCGTTTGTATTCCTGTGTTGGATCTCCTGTCAATTTGGTGTATGTTTGTGTATCCCCGAGCAATCGTTTTGATTCCTGTATGTAGTCTTTTTTATCTAGCAGTACAATGCCACCCCCCTTATCCGCCGGTTTAATGATCAGTGTTTTGGAGTTCTTAAGTTCCTCCAAGGCTTGTATCTCTCCCTTGTTCAGGTTCAGATGTTTATTACATGTGTTGTCCATTTTGTCTAAGTCATTAGTAAGTAGTTGTTCAAAGGTATTGATTATGTGTCCCTTTATGTGTTGTGGGTAAAATGTTGATTGCGGTTTGTGGTCAGTGTGTTTGAAGGTTGAGGTTTGTTCGTCTGGTTTGTGTTGTAGGTGGGTTTGTGCAAAGAATTTTTTGAGTGTGATCTTCCTAGTGAATGCCTGTATGTCCATATAGGTGTCGAATTTGTTCATCTTTCTAGTTGGGGCGAATTTGAGTCCTTTATTGAGTAGTTGCTTATGTTGTTCCTCTAGGTGGAAACTGCTTAGGTTAAATATCCCTTCAACTGACGGTTTTTTCTCTGTGTCCTTATTGGTTTTGTTTTTTTGACCTCCCCTACAGCCTCGTCTAGTTCTATGAGTTTTCTTTTGTTGGTCTGCGTGTGTTTTGACTGTGTTTGGCAGGCCGCAATGCCTGCCTCTAAATCTAAAAAATCTATGTCCCAATGTTCTCCATTTTTTGTGGTTATGTTGGTGGGTGTTTGGTCTTGTGTTTTCTCTGCTTGTGTGGTACTTTCTGTCCCTAGGCTGCCATGTTTTCCTATCTGTGTATCTGTTAGTGCCGTCAGACATCCTTTCTCCAGTGATTGTCTTATTGTGGCCTCGTACTTTGGATCCTCTATCTCGTGGATTGAGAAAGATGATTCTGCTTCTATCATACATGATATGTCCGTAATGTCCGATTCTGTTTCAGATTCCCTGTCTGTGGATCTTGCTATGTTTGAGTGGATCAGTGTCATGTATGCCTGATATGTCAGAATCTTGTTGGTGTTTGGGTGTCTGTATGTTTTCAAAATGGTCTTGTGTTTGTTTGTGCTCTGGGTCGTGTTCCTACACCTAGATTTGAAATGTGTTGGTATCCCTGATGTGGAGGGTGTGGCTTTCCTTCCTTTCTGTGTGCTCTTGATGCCCCACCTGTCCCTGAGGAATTTTTTCTTTTTCCTTTCAATAATGATATCCTCCCCCTTTCTTAATCTGTTTTGAGTCAGTGTCTCTATTTTCTGATAGTCTTGATCCTTTTGATATAATTCCAAATTGTTGTGTACTGAGATGATATCTTTATCTATTGTTGCTAGATCCTTCTCGTGTTGTTCTATAATAATGTGTATCAGTTTCAAGGAACATTCTTTAAGAGTGTTGTTCCATTTGTCCATGAACTCTTTGTTCTCTCTATTATGTGTCGGTATTTTCTTAATAGTCAGTCCCTTTGGTATGGTTTTTTGGTCTGCGTACCATTGTAATGCAAACGTGTCCCACCATAATTTTGTCTCTTGTTTGAGTAGGCGTTCCAATCGGACTATGTGTGTACATAGATCCTGTCCCTTGCTGAGGAATGATGTGGTTTGTTCAAAGTTGGTGAATGTTTCTTTTGCCCTATCTATACGGTCATTCCTGTAGTCTAATAATCCCATGTGTGACTGTTTTGATGTTGATCTCTGCGTGTCCTACTGGAAAATGAAGTTACGGGGGTGCGGTGTGTGCTGCAGCTTCTTGTGGACAATACGTTAATTGGAAAAAGGGGGGTGGAAGCTGCGCTCACAGAGTGGGGTACCAATTGTGCTGCTATACCTGAAGGCGTCCTACCTCCTTGCGTGGAATAATGGTTGTAAAGGTCAGCGCACTAATTGGTTGGTAAGGGTATGTAATGGGTGTGTGATGGTCTGGGTGAAGTTTGTGTACCACGTGGATGTGTGTGTTAATGATGGTCACTCTAACCGTTGGATTGCCGTGTGCATCTAATTTTATTTTTATTTTTATTTTAAAAATGTTCATACAGTATCAAGGTTGTCCTTATTGGCAACAACCTATGAGGATTAGATAATGGTTCCTTTCAGTTATTTGTCCACCTCTTTCAGGTGTGTCCTGCAGACTACCCTTTATTTTGTATACCTTCCTAGTGGTATACAAGATGGACCCCAGTTCAGGTGAATGTCAGGTGTACCCTGCGGGTCACCTTTACCATAGGGGTAATGAGAGCCTATGTTCCCTCTGAGTCTGGATGCTGGATGGTGTCTATGGAGTATGATCAGTGCGGCGTCCCGCCTGTCATACACCTTCTGTGTGCAGCACTGAGGTGTGAGAGAGTGGGCTGTGTGCACTGACACTTACCGCCGTGGACAGGATTTTCTGCTGCCTGTCGCCGGTGAGCCGCGTCTCTGCTGTTCCCCCCTCAGGCTGTCAGTCCTCCGTTACCTCCGTCTTTCTTAGTGGATGTTCTCCCCAGCGGCAGCCGGTCCCCTCCGTGGCTTCTTCTGTCTCCCTTACTGTGCGCGCTGTCTGGCGGCAGCTGATCTCCTTCGTCTCCTCCTCGTCGTCCGCGTTCCGTCCTGCCGCTTCCGGGTTCGCGCGTCACGTTCAGTACCACGTGAGCGCTCTTTCAGTGCAAAGTTCAGATTGCCCTGTTCCCTTCTCCGGCCGGAGAGGGGAATCTGTAGGCTGTATTTTTGTGAATGAGTGTGATGTTAATTACGTCCCAACGCGTTTCAGCACGAATGCCTTTGTCTAGGGTTACAAGTGTATGTTCCTGTGCCCATTATATGGTGCAGTTACCATGTTGATTGGTCCATACAGATTGTCTTTGGTCACCGCCCACCACTGTGATTGGTTGCGGTGACTCTCCACCTGTCAATCAATCACGTCATGTCGTCTATGTGTTTCGGACTTGCTCTTACTCCTAAGTGCAGGTCTCATTATTAACATGGACTACAATGTCAGCGTTGAGTTCTGTAAAATATACCCAGCTGCCTGTGCCTCTAGGTTGCAGTCTGTGGGTGATTGTGTAGTTACATGAAAATGGATTGCAATATGGGGATGCCGTTATGCTGTATTGCTGTATTGGATATAGGGGTAATTAATTGATGTGGGTGGTCTGTCCTGTCAGTATGGGGTGGTGGTCGGGTGTAGGGGGAAGGGTGTGGGGGATGGGGGGGGGGGAGGAATCTCTGGTTAGGACTATGCGAGCCTTTAATTGAGACGTGGTGGGGAGGGTATGAGGGGGGTGATGAAGGGGGGGGGGTTGGGGTGGAACGGGGGGGGGGGAAAGAGAGAAAGGACAGGATGTGTAGGGTGGGTGTGGGGTCAGTGCTTCTGATGATGTGTTTCAACCCGTATTGTTAGAGGGCTGCGGCAATGTTGTAGTCTATGTTCAATCCTCTTGGTGTTAAGGTTTTCAGATTGTAGATCCATCTGAGTTCCTCCCTATTGATTTTTTTCAGGTAGTCTCCCCCTCGCCAGTTGTTGGTTATCTGTTTTATTGCCAAAAAGTGTAGTTTGGATGGGTCCTGCATGTGAGTCTCCTTAAAGTGCTGTGAAACACTGTGTTTCTCATATCCCTTCTTTATGTTCTGTATGTGCTCGGAGATCCTAATCTTTAGTGTTCTAATGGTGCGTCCCACATATTGTAGTCCGCATGGGCAGGTGATAAGGTATATCACCCCTTTTGTGTGGCATGTGAGTTCCTCTCTAATCTCATATTTTTGACCGGTGATATGCGAGCAAAATCCTGTGGTATTCTGTGTTGTTCTGGAGTTTGTTGTTCTGCACCCTAAACACGACCCACAGTGGTAAAATCCTCTCTTTCTCTTAGTACCCTCTAGTGTGGTCTGTATTTGTCTTGATGGTGGGATGTGATTATGTACTAATTTTTCCCTCAGGTCTGGGGCCTTCCTATACACTACTTTTGGTTGTTGGGGTAATATTTTCGCTAACGTGTCATCTTGCATTAAGATGGCCCAGTGTTTCAGTATGCTCTGTTTCATCCTACCTGCTCCGGTGTTGTACTGTGTTATGAAATAAATGTCGTTGTTGTGCTGTTTCTCTTGTCTCTCCTTGTATTTCAGTAAGTCATGTCTATCTGTGTCCTCCAATTTCTTATATGCTTTATGTACAATCCCCTTGTCGTATTTCCTATCTATGAATTTCTGTTTCAAGTCTTGTCCTTGTTTGTGATAGTCTTCTATCCGTGTGCAGTTCCTTCTCAGTCTTGTAAATTGTCCTGTCGGGATGCTCTGGAGCCAGTTTGGGTGGTGGCCACTTGTGGATAAGATGTAGCTATTCACGTCTACCTGTTTGTGGTGCGTGCGTGTGAGTATCTGGTTGTTCATAATATTGATCTCTAAATCAAGGAACACTACTTGTTCTTTGCTGTATTTTGTAGTGAAACGTAAATTCCTGTCATTCTTGCTGATGTGTAGTAGAAATGCTTGTAGTTGGTTCTCTGTCCCTTTCCATATGAATAGTACATCATCTATATACCTGTGCCAGAGGACCAGGTTCGCTCCGAAGTCATGCCCCTTCCAGATGTTATCCTCCTCCCACTTACTCATAAACAGGTTGGCATAACTCGGGGCGAACCTGGTCCCCATTGCTGTCCCTGTCCGCTGTTTGTAGTATTCATCGTCAAACCACGTGTAATTATGTTCAAGTATGAATGTGATGGCCTTTAGTATGAAATCTGTCTGCAGGGGTTGTAGTGTGTTGTCTTGTGAGAGGAAATGTCTTGCACTATCAGTCCCTTGCTTGTGATCTATGACTGTGTACAAGGATGTTACATCACTTGTCACTAAAAACATGTCTTCTGTCCAAACTGTATCCTGTAGTATTTGGAGTGTGTGAGTGGTGTCTCTTAGATAGGATTTCTGTTTAACTACATGTTGTTGTAGGAAGGAATCTATGTATCTGGAAAGGTTGGATGTAAGTGAGTTGATCCCTGAGATTATTGGTCTCCCCGGTGGGTGTTCCAAGTCTTTGTGTATCTTCGGGAGGTAGTAGAATACAGGTATTACAGGGTTTGTTGGGGTGAGAAAGTCAAATTCTTTGTACAAGTATTGCAGACAATCCGCACTTGGGATGGGCGCCCAGCATCCACTACGGACTATGAGAAATAGAATTATCGGTAAGTAAATTCTTATTTTCTCTAACGTCCTAGTGGATGCTGGGACTCCGTCAGGACCATGGGGATTATACCAAAGCTCCCAAACGGGCGGGAGAGTGCGGATGACTCTGCAGCACCGAATGAGAGAACTCCAGGTCCTCCTTAGCCAGAGTATCAAATTTGTAAAATTTTACAAACGTGTTCTCCCCTGACCACGTAGCTGCTCGGCAAAGTTGTAATGCCGAGACCCCTCGGGCAGCCGCCCAAGATGAGCCCACTTTCCTTGTGGAGTGGGCCTTTACAGATTTAGGCTGTGGCAGGCCTGCCACAGAATGTGCAAGTTGGATTGTGCTACAGATCCAACGTGCAATCGTCTGTTTAGACGCAGGAGCACCCATCTTGTTGGGTGCATACAATATAAACAACGAGTCAGATTTTCTGACTCCAGCTGTCCTTGAAATATATATTTTTAATGCTCTGACAACGTCCAGTAACTTGGAGTCCTCCAAGTCGCTAGTAGCCGCAGGCACCACAATAGGCTGGTTCAAGTGAAAAGCCGAAACCACCTTAGGGAGAAAATGAGGACGTGTCCGCAGTTCTGCCCTGTCCGAATGGAAAATCAGATATGGGCTTTTGTATGATAAAGCCGCCAACTCTGAAACTCTCCTGGCTGAAGCCAGGGCCAATAGCATGGTTACCTTCCATGTAAGGTATTTTAAATCTACCGATTTTAGAGGCTCAAACCAATGAGATTTGAGAAAATTCAAAACTACGTTCAAATCCCACGGTGCCACTGGAGGCACTATTGGGGGTTGTATATGTAGTACACCTTTGACAAAAGTTTGTACTTCAGGCACTGATGCCAATTCCTTCTGGAAGAAGATTGATAAGGCCGAAATTTGAACTTTAATGGACCCCAATTTTAGGCCCATAGACAATCCTGCTTGCAGGAAATGTAAGAATCGACCCAATTGAAATTCTTCCGTTGGAGCCTTCTTGGCCTCACACCACGCAACATATTTTCGCCAAATGCGGTGATAATGTTGTACAGTCACTTCCTTTCTAGCCTTAATCAAGGTAGGAATAACTTCCTCTGGAATGCCCTTTTCTTTTAGAATCCGGCGTTCAACCGCCATGCCGTCAAACGCAGACGCGGTAAGTCTTGGAACATACAAGGTCCCTGCTGAAGCAGATCCCTTCTTAGAGGTAGAGGCCATGGATCCTCCGTGAGCATCTCTTGAAGTTCCGGATACCAAGTTCTTCTTGGCCAGTCCGGAGCCACCAGTATTGTTCTTACTCCTCTTTTCCGTATAATTCTCAGTACCTTTGGTATGAGAGGCAGAGGAGGGAACACATACACTGACTGGTACACCCACGGTGTTACCAGAGCGTCCACAGCTATTGCCTGAGGGTCTCTTGACCTGGCGCAATATCTGTCCAATTTTTTGTTGAGGCGAGACGCCATCATGTCCACCTTTGGTCTTTCCCAACGGTTCACAATCATGTGGAAGACTTCTGGATGAAGTCCCCACTCTCCCGGGTGAAGGTCGTGTCTGCTGAGGAAGTCTGCTTCCCAGTTGTCCACTCCCGGGATGAACACTGCTGACAGTGCTATGACATGATTCTCCGCCCAGCGCAGAATCCTTGCAGCTTCTGTCATTGCTCTTCTGCTTCTCGTGCCGCCTTGTCGGTTTACGTGGGCGACTGCCGTGATGTTGTCCGACTGGATCAACACCGGCTGACCCTGAAGCAGCGATTTTGCCAGGCTTAGAGCATTGTAGATCGCTCTTAGCTCCAGTATATTTATGTGAAGGGACGTCTCCAGGTTTGACCACACGCCCTGGAAGTTTCTTCCCTGTGTGACTGCTCCCCAGCCTCGTAGGCTGGCATCCGTAGTCACCAGGACCCAGTCCTGTATGCCGAATCTGCGGCCCTCTAACAGATGGGCACTCTGCAACCACCACAGGAGAGACAACCTTGTTCTTGGTGACAGTGTTATCCGCTGATGCATGTGCAGATGCGATCCGGACCATTTGTCCAGCAGATCCCACTGAAATGTCCGTGCATGGAATCTGCCGAATGGAATCGCTTCGTAAGAAGCCACCATTTTTCCCAGGACTCTTGTGCATTGATGTACTGACACAGTTCCTGGTTTTAGGAGGTTCCTGACAAGTTCGGGTAACTCCCTTGCTTTCTCCTCCGGGAGAAACACCTTTTTCTGAACCGTGTCCAGAATCATTCCCAGGAACAGCAGACGAGTTGTCGGGGTCAATTGAGATTTTGGAAGATTCAGAATCCACCCGTGTTGCTGAAGCACTACCTGGGTTAGTGCTACACCGACTTCCAGCTGTTCTCTGGACTTTGCCCTTATCAGGAGATCGTCCAAGTAAGGGATAATTAATACGCCTTTTCTTCGTAGAAGAACCATCATTTCGGTCATTACCTTGGTAAAGACCCGAGGGGCCGTGGACAAACCAAACGGCAGCGTTTGAAACTGATAATGACAGTCTTGTATCACGAACCTGAGATACCCTTGGTGTGAGGGGTAAATTGGGACATGCAGATAAGCATCTTTTATGTCCAGGGACACCATGAAGTCCCCTTCTTCCAGATTCGCTATCACTGCTCTGAGTGACTCCATCTTGAACTTGAATTTCTGTATGTACAGGTTCAAGGATTTCAGGTTTAGAATAGGCCTTACCGAACCGTCCGGTTTCGGTACCACAAATAGTGTGGAATAATACCCCTTTCCCTGTTGTAGGAGGGGTACCTTGACTATCACCTGCTGAGAATACAGCTTGTGAATGGCTTCCAAAACCGACGTCCTTTCTGAGGGAGACGTTGGTAAAGCAGACTTTAGGAACCGGCGAGGGGGAGACCTTTCGAACTCCAACATGTAACCCTGAGATATTATCTGCAGGATCCACGGGTCCACTTGTGAGCGAGCCCACTGATTGCTGAAAATCTTGAGTCGACCCCCCACCGCTCCTGAGTCCGCTTGTAAAGCCCCAGCGTCATGCTGATGGCTTTGTAGAACCCGGGGCGGGCTTCTGGTCCTGGGCAGGGGCTGCTTGCTGCCCTCTCTTACCCTTTCCTCTGCCTCGCGGCAGATAAGACTGTCCTTTTGGTCGCTTGTTTTTATAGGAGCGAAAGGACTGCGGCTGAAAAGACGGTGTCTTTTTCTGTTGGGAGGGGGTCTGAGGTAAAAAAGTGGATTTGCCGGCAGTTGCCGTGGCCACCAGGTCCGAAAGACCGACCCCAAATAATTCCTCTCCTTTATATGGCAATACTTCCATATGCCTTTTGGAATCCGCATCACCTGACCACTGTCGCGTCCATAAACTTCTTCTGGCAGATATGGACATCGCGCTTACTCTTGATGCTAGAGTACAAATATCCCTCTGAGCATCTCGCATATAAAGAAAAGCATCCTTTAATTGCTCTAGAGTCAATAAAATACTGTCCCTATCCAGGGTATCAATATTTTCAGTCAGAGAATCCAACCACACTACCCCAGCACTGCACATCCAGGCTGAGGCTACTGCCGGTCGCAGTATAACACCGGTATGTGTGTATATACTCTTCAGTGTAGTTTCCAGCCTCCTATCTGCTGGATCCTTGAGGGCGGCCGTATCAGGAGACGGCAACGCCACTTGCTTTGATAAACGTGTGAGCGCCTTATCCACCCTAGGGGGTGTTTCCCAGCGCGCCCTAACCTCTGGTGGGAAAGGGTATAATGCCAATAACTTCTTGGAAATTAGCAGTTTTCTATCTGGGTTAACCCACGCTTCGTCACACACGTCATTCAATTCCTCTGATTCTGGAAAAGCTACAGGTAGTTTTTTCACCCCCCACATAATACCCCTTTTTGAGGTACCAGCAGTATCAGAGATCTGCAAAGCCTCCTTCATTGCCGTGATCATATAACGTGTGGCCCTATTGGAAAATACGTTTGTTTCTTCACCGTCGACACTAGATTCATCTGTGTCGGTACCCGTGTCGACTGACTGAGGTAAGGGACGTTTTACAGCCCCTGACGGTGTCTGAGACGCCTGAGCCGGTACTAACTGGTTTTCCGGCCGTCTCATTTCGTCAACTGACTTTTGTAATGTGCTAACATTATCACGTAATTCCATAACTAAAGCCATCCATTCCGGTGTCGACTCCCTAGGGGGTGACATCACCATTACCGGCAATTGCTCTGCCTCCACACCAACATCGTCCTCATACATGTCGACACACACGTACCGACACACAGCAGCCACACAGGGAATGCTCTAATCGAAGACAGGACCCTCTTAGCCCTTTGGGGAGACAGAGGGAGAGTTTGCCAGCACACACCAAAAGCGCTATAAATGTATATAAACAACCCTAGAAGGTGTTGTTTTTGATATAAGCGCTTTTAATATATCAATATCGCCAAATTATGCCCCCCTTCTCTTTGTTACCCTGTTTCTGTAGTGCAGTGCAGGGGAGAGTCCTGGGAGCCTTCCTCACCAGCGGAGCTGAGCAGGAAAATGGCGCTGAGTGCTGAGGAGAATAAGCTCCGCCCCTTTTTCGGCGGGCTTTTCTCCCGGGTTTTAAGAAAACTGGCCTGGGTTAAATACATACATATAGCCTTAATGGCTATATGTGATGTATTTATTTTGCCACTAAAGGTATTTAATATTGCTGCCCAGGGCGCCCCCAGCAGCGCCCTGCACCCTCCGTGACTGAATCAGTGAGACGTGTAGCAACAATGGCGCACAGCTGCAGTGCTGTGCGCTACCTTCATGAAGACTGAGGAGTCTTCTGCCGCCTGCTTTCCGGACCTCCGTCTTCAGCGTCTGTAAGGGGGATCGGCGGCGCGGCTCCGGGACGAACCCCAGGAGGACCTGTGTTCCGACTCCCTCTGGAGCTAAGTGTCCAGTAGCCTAAGACTCCAATCCATCCTGCACGCAGGTGAGTTGGAAATCTCTCCCCTAAGTCCCTCGATGCAGTGATCCTGTTGCCAGCAGGATTCACTGAGATTTAAACCTAAAAAAACTTTTTCTAAGCAGCTCTTTAGGAGAGCCACCTAGATTGCACCCTTCTCGGACGGGCACAAAAACCTAACTGAGGCTTGGAGGAGGGTCATAGGGGGAGGAGCCAGTACGCACCATGTGATCCTAAAAGCTTTATTTAGATGTGCCCTGTCTCCTGCGGAGCCCGCTATTCCCCATGGTCCTGACGGAGTCCCAGCATCCACTAGGACGTTAGAGAAAATAGTAATAATAAAGTGGGAAAACTGTAATACCCCCTTCACACCGCACAAATAACCCAGTATTGACACGGGTTGGTGTGTGGTGTGAAAGCGCCATGGTGGAATTCCCAGGTCACCTGAGCTGGTAATTCGGCCCGGGAATAAAGCAGCGTTATACCTGGGTTGAATATCGGGTTAGTGGCAATGTGAATGGGTTCCCGGGTAGATGCGACCCGGGACCCGTTCCCTTCTGGCTCCGTCCCCCCCCCTTCCCCACCAATATGGCGACTGGCCTGGTATATTGCCGGGTCGGGAAGTCTGCAGTTAGGGTGCAATGCCGGTTCCCACCCGAGATGGACCCGTTTCCAATTCCCGGGTGGGATCCGGCGTTGGCGGTGTGAAGGGGTATTAGTGGCATCCGCCCATACACTGACCAGGCTTATAGGGCATTCCATTGGTTTAGGCATTTATGTATTGTTTGCTATACGTAACTGAATAAGCAATTTGCTCTTTTAATGATAAAATATTGTGTTTGTGAATGAGCCCCCGTTTATTCTTCTTGTTATTTTCAGCCAGTAAGTTTGCTGGGTTTGGAAAGGAGTAGTGGACGCCAGATGCTTGGTTTAGGCACAGTTAGCAGTGCCCGTCGCCCACATCTTGCCATGGCCAGAGACCTCCCGATGACTGAGCCTCTCTTGGGTCCAGCATCACACACAGGTGGCAGGTATGTAGAGGAGATTATTATACAACACAATCCAGGGGGATAGGAACGGGAATGGGACAGTAACGGGAATGGGACAGGAACGGGAATGGGATAGGCACGGGAATGGGATAGGAACGGGAATGGGATAGTCACGGGAATGGGACAGCAATGGGAATGGGATAGGAACGGGAATGGGATAGTCACGGGAATGGGATAGTAGCGGGAATGGGATAGTAACGGGATTGGGATAGTAACGGGAATGGGATAGTAATGGGAATGGGATAGTAACGGGATTGGGATAGTAACGGGAATGGGATAGTAACGGGATTGGGATAGTAACGGGATTGGGATAGTAGCGGGAATGGGATAGTAGCGGGAATGGGATAGTAACGGGAGTGGGATAGGAACGGGAGTGGGATAGGAACGGGAGTGGGATAGTAGCGGGATTGGGGTAGTCGCGTGAATGGGATAGTAGCGGGAATGGGATAGTAACGGGATTGGGATAGTAGCGTGAGTGGGATAGTAACGGAAGTGGGATAGTAGCGGGAATGGGATAGTAACGGGAGTGGGATAGTAACGGGAGTGGGATAGTAACGGGAGTGGGATAGGAGCGGGAATGGGATAGGAACGGGAATGGGATTGGAACGGGAGTGAGATAGGAACGGGAGTGGGATAGTAACGGGAGTGGGATAGTAACGGGAGTGGGATAGTAGTGGGATTGGGATAGTAAAAGGATTGGGATAGTAACGGGATTGGGATAGTAGCGGGAATGGGATAGTAGCGGGAATGGGATAGTAACGGGAATGGGATAGTAACGGGAGTGACAAGTAAATAACACCCCATGTTTACAGCAATAATCAGGGCTGAGCATTAGAGGTTCCCAAATGCCGCCGTTACCGTCCAGGTGTTAAGAATATCTATGCTCGAGCACAGGTGACTTAATTAGTACCTCAGTCAATTTGATTTAATCATCTGAGCTGAAGCATGGATATCCTTAACACCTGGACTGTAACTGCGGAGTTTGGGAACCTCTGAGGTAATCATTTAGTAACATTACCAGCAGCATGCAGATATGTAGGTCAGGCCTTCACACGCAGCCCTGACTGAGTCCTGATCTCTAATTCAGATAATAAATATTTCACAAACAGCTATTACGCCCCCCCCCCCCCCCCCCACACACACACACACACACTGCTGCTTCCCCAGACCAGGCCTCTGTGTGCGAGTTCTTCACGGCGTGTGCAGATATTAATGTTGTGAGACAGTATGTGCAGTATATGGGTGTGTTGGATTCATTTCCCTCCGCAGCATGGCTGCCAGTGACCGGGGGACCGTTCACAGGGATCGGTCTTCATATGGGATATTGTGGGACAGGCAGTGCTCTCTGCTGGCCGGGAGGACGGTGCCTGACTGCACCCGGCTTGCTAGCCTAGAAGGTCGCCAGATGCCTCCATTTCTGTTCCTCCCGGGGACAGCCCTGCCCCAGAGGGTGACAGAAACTGGAGTTTAGTTGTTCCCAAACGCAATCCCCAAGGCACCGCACAGACCAGGCTTTAGTCACAGGTAACTTCATTAGTACCTGGGTCAGTTTGATTATACCATCTGTGAGCAAGCAGGGCTATCCCTAAAACCTGGACTGTTGTGGTGCCTTGAGGACTACTGTACATTTGGGAACCACTGCTGTAGTGCCTTCTGTGACATCATCTAACACAGGCTATGCTGCGCTGTGACCACCAGGGGGCAGAGCAAGCCTTTGTCACATAGGAATGAGTTGATTGGTTGGTTATGTATTAATGGGAATAGCAGACTATCCATCAGACAGCAGCATAAGGCTTAGTAGGACATTCATAGCCTCAGAGTGCTCATAAGATGGAAGCTGGTGTTTCCTTACACCCCAGGACTACCCCCTCTTCCCCTACACACCAGGACTACCCCCTCTTCCCCTACACCCCAGGACTACCCCCCTCTTCCCCTACACCCCAGGACTACCCCCCTCTTCCCCTACACACCAGGACTACCCCCCTCTTCCCCTACACCCCAGGACTACCTCTCTCTTCCCCTACACACCAGGACTACCCCCCTCTTCCCCTACACACCAGGACTACCCCCCTCTTCCCCTACACACCAGGACTACCCCCCTCTTCCCCTACACACCAGGGCTACCCCCTACACACCAGGACTACCCCCCTCTTCCCCTACACACCAGGACTACCCCCCTCTTCCCCTACACCCCAGGACTACCCCCCTCTTCCCCTACACCCCAGGACTACCTCCCTCTTCCCCTACACCCCAGGACTACCCCCCTCTTCCCCTACACACCAGGACTACCCCCCTCTTCCCCTACACACCAGGACTACCCCCTCTTCCCCTACACCCCAGGACTACCCCCCTCTTCCCCTACACCCCAGGACTACCCCCCTCTTCCCCTACACACCAGGACTACCCCCCTCTTCCCCTACACCCCAGGACTACCTCTCTCTTCCCCTACACACCAGGACTACCCCCCTCTTCCCCTACACCCCAGGACTACCCCCCTCTTCCCCTACACACCAGGACTACCCCCCTCTTCCCCTACACCCCAGGACTACCTCTCTCTTCCCCTACACACCAGGACTACCCCACTCTTCCCCTACACACCAGGACTACCCCCCTCTTCCCCTACACCCCAGGACTACCCCCCTCTTCCCCTACACCCCAGGACTACCTCCCTCTTCCCCTACACCCCAGGACTACCCCCCTCTTCCCCTACACACCAGGACTACCCCCCTCTTCCCCTACACACCAGGACTACCCCATTCTTCCCCTACACACCAGAACTACCCCCTCTTCCCCTACACCCCAGGACTACCCCCCTCTTCCCCTACACACCAGGACTACCCCCCTCTTCCCCTACACACCAGGACTACCCCCTCTTCCCCTACACCCCAGGACTACCCCCTCTTCCCCTACACACCAGGACTACACCCCTCTTCCCCTACACCCCAGGACTACCCTCTCTTCCCCTACACACCAGGACTACCCCTCTCTTCCCCTACACACCAGGACTACCCCCCTCTTCCCCTACACACCAGGACTACCCCCCTTTTCCCCTACACCCCAGGACTACCCCTGTCTTCCCCTACACACCAGGACTACCCCCCTCTTCCCCTACACCCCAGGTCTACCCCCCTCTTCCCCTACACACCAGGACTACCCCACTCTTCCCCTACACACCAGGACTACCCCCCTCTTCCCCTACACCCCAGGACTACCTCTCTCTTCCCCTACACACCAGGACTACCCCCTCTTCCCCTACACCCCAGGTCTACCCCCCTCTTCCCCTACACACCAGGACTACCCCACTCTTCCCCTACACACCAGGACTACCCCCCTCTTCCCCTACACACCAGGACTACCCCACTCTTCCCCTACACACCAGGACTACCCCACTCTTCCCCTACACACCAGGACTACCCCCCTCTTCCCCTACACCCCAGGACTACCCCCCTCTTCCCCTACACCCCAGGACTACCCCCCTCTTCCCCTACACACCAGGACTACCCCCTCTTCACCTACACACCAGGACTACCCCCTCTTCTCCTACACACCAGGACTACACCCTCTTCCCCTACACCCCAGGACTACCCCCCTCTTCCCCTACACACCACTACCCCCTCTTCCCCTACACCCCAGGACTACCCCTGTCTTCCCATACACCCCAGGACTACCCCCCTCTTCCCCTACACACCAGGACTACACCCTCTTCCCCTACACCCCAGGACTACCCCCCTCTTACCCTACACCCCAGGACTACCCCCCTCTTCCCCTACACACCAGGACTACCCCTCTCTTCCCCTACACACCAGGACTACCCCCTCTTCCCCTACACACCAGGACTACCCCCCTCTTCCCCTACACACCAGGACTACCTCCTCTTCCCCTACACCCCAGGACTACCCCCCTCTTCCCCTACACCCCAGGACTACCCCTCTCTTCCCCTACACCCCAGGACTACCCCTCTCTTCCCCTACACCCCAGGACTACCCCTCTCTTCCCCTACACCCCAGGACTACCCCCCTCTTCCCCTACACACCAGGACTACCCCCTCTTCCCCTACACCCCAGGACTACCCCTCTCTTCCCCTACGCACCAGGACTACCCCTTTCTTCCCCTACGCACCAGGACTACCCCCCTCTTCCCCTACACCCCAGGACTACCCCTCTCTTCCCCTACACACCAGGACTACCCCCCCTCTTCCCCTACACCCCAGGACTACCCCCCTCTTCCCCTACACCCCAGGACTACCCCCTCTTCCCCTACACCCCAGGACTACCCCCCTCTTCCCCTACACACCAGGACTACCCCCCTCTTCCCCTACACCCCAGGACTACCCCCCTCTTCCCCTACACCCCAGGACTACCCCCTCTTCCCCTACACCCCAGGACTACCCCCCTCTTCCCCTACACACCAGGACTACCCCCCTCTTCCCCTACACCCCAGGACTACCCTCTCTTCCCCTACACACCAGGACTACCCCTCTCTTCCCCTACACACCAGGACTACCCCCCTCTTCCCCTACGCACCACTACCCCCTCATCCCCTACAGCCCAGGACTACCCCCATCTTCCCATACACACCATGACTACCCCCCTCTTCCCCTACACACCAGGACTACCCCCCTCTTCCCCTACACACCAGGACTACCCCTCTCTTCCCCTACACACCAGGACTACCCCCCTCTTCCCCTACACCCCAGGACTACCCCCCTCTTCCCCTACACCCCAGGACTACCCCCTCTTCCCCTACACCCCAGGACTACCCCCCTCTTCCCCTACACACCAGGACTACCCCCCTCTTCCCCTACACCCCAGGACTACCCTCTCTTCCCCTACACACCAGGACTACCCCTCTCTTCCCCTACACACCAGGACTACCCCCCTCTTCCCCTACACCCCAGGACTACCCCTCTCTTCCCCTACGCACCAGGACTACCCCTCTCTTCCCCTACGCACCAGGACTACCCCTCTCTTCCCCTACGCACCAGGACTACCCCTCTCTTCCCCTACGCACCAGGACTACCCCCCTCTTCCCCTACGCACCAGGACTACCCCCCTCTTCCCCTACGCACCACTACCCCCTCATCCCCTACAGCCCAGGACTACCCCCATCTTCCCATACACACCATGACTACCCCCCTCTTCCCCTACACACCAGGACTACCCCCCTCTTCCCCTACATCCCAGGACTACCCCTCTCTTCCCCTACACACCAGGACTACCCCTCTCTTCCCCTACACACCAGGACTACCCCCCTCTTCCCCTACATCCCAGGACTACCCCCCTCTTCCCCTACGCACCAGGACTACCCCCTCTCTTCCCCTACGCACCAGGACTACCCCTCTCTTCCCCTACGCACCAGGACTACCCCCCTCTTCCCCTACGCACCAGGACTACCCCCTCTTCCTCTACGCACCAGGACTACCCCCCTCTTCCCCTACGCACCAGGACTACCCCTCTCTTCCCCTACACACCAGGACTACCCCTCTCTTCCCCTACACACCACATGACCAGCGCGGCAGTGCTATGCAGGCCCTGAATAGACCGCGGATTTCCTGTCCCCAGCTTATTAAACCATTGGTGTGAGACGGTTGTTTGGGTGGCACTTGATATACCGGCTGTCGGGGAAACATACCACACCCGGTTGTTTTGTATGATTTCTCTATTAAAAAAGCAGCAGGCTGGTAACTGGTCAGGCTGGCACAGCAGGGCACTCCGCCTTTCTCCAGATTGGGAGACCTATGTGCACTTGGCAGAGACTGAATGTTAGGTGCTGGGATTGGCACATCCACAGGTGGGTCATTGTGATTGAGTTTGGCGTATTGGGGGATGTGGCGCCCGGTACTTATTATCTCTCAGCTCTCAGAAGAGATGTGATGGGCAGTGCCCCCACCAGACCATTCCAGGGGCTACTGTGTGGCCACGTTACTGGTAAGGGAATGTCCGGTGCAGACTGTTCCGATGAGGCGGCTGGCGCGGGTGCGTGGAAGGTTAGGGACAGAATGTAATCACTACTACAGAGCAAAACAAATTCTGTATTTCCCTCCTATTCATTATCCTGCCAGATGGGTTCTCCAGAATCGTGGCTTCCATACTGACATCACGGAACACGCCGGACTTTGTATACTGACAGCATGAACATTGGCTGGGCCAGCAATGCATCTGCGTCCAATTTGTGACGGGTACACGTTCAATAACAGATGACGTGCCAAAGGTCACCCATGCCCGGCCTATTCGCAGCGGGTCCTACTGTGACACTAGCCCACCCCCAACCTGTGTTATACTGAGAACATTACTACATATGTGCGGTGGTTCTAAGCTAAGGCTTGTCTGACTGGTGCAGGGAATCTCATTGTCCTGTTATCAAACCACAGGATTTGCATTCACTTCAATTGCAATTAGCTAGAAAGCCAGGAGCTGCCATGACCCCCCTGAGACGCCTGGGAATGTGACCCCCTGCATAGCTGGACTGGGGTCACAGAGTCTGACTACAGAAAAATGTCACAATAAAGGGATATTTTCCGGCCCCGCACTCCTCACAGATTCCTGAGATTCCAATGTGTTTACCAGCGTGTGTACCTATAATGATGTCGCTGTGAGGATTAGCTGCCAGCTCATTTAGCCCAGGCAGAGAGTACCCCCTGCAGGCAGGGTAATGCATTCATCACACACACACAGCCAGGCGCAGGAGGAGGCTGCAGTGTGATGGACAGCGGTGGGGACAGAAGCAGACAGAACTGCAAGTCATTCTACGCACATGTCACCTCTGACAACCCCTACACATGTGTACGCAGCACGTCTGTAGCACGCAATGTCAGGGGCATTCATAGCTGCAGTGCATGAGGTCATACCCTCCTGGTGATGTCGTCACGCATGCTACACTTTAGACAATGGCATAGTCTTGTAGTCAGCTTTAATACCACTGTTTATATGGAAGCTTTGATTTATTAGTCACTTAATATGTAACCAGTTTAACAACCAATAGGAGAATTTAACACAGAAATCTAATATTGCAACAGGGTCAATTTGAAGTCACTGAGTCCCCTGAAACTGGCGACCCTTTACCAAAGCCTCCTGTGCCCAATAACTGCATCTTGTGTTTAGGGGCCAGTAGCACTTAGGGGGGAATTCAAATGTTTGAAAAGTCAGTTGGGTGTCTTGTTTTTCCTGTCTATTACATAGGAATAAACAGACACCCAACTGACTTTTTGAACATTTGAATTCCCCCCTTAGTGTTACATAGTGATATATGATATGAAAAATCCCGATCTTGTTCTCACAGGCCAACTACTTATTAGTGGAACCCTGAAGGCATGCCGCTGCAATTCTCCCAGGAACCCCTTACCCATTTCTGTGACTTATCACCCACCGCAGCTTTGCCTGGTGTGACCAATAGGAAGCTGCGAGCTCCATGCTTGCGGTTTCTTATTGGTCACACCTGCATAGGCTGTAGCGCAGAAAGCTAGGAGAATCTGTTCCAGCAGGAGGGAGCAGGTCAGTGGGAAGCAGTTGGGATTGGAGCTTTAAACCCCTCACAGTCATGTGTTTTTTTTTGGTTCGGTTGTTGCCCAGTGTAATATAACATCAGTCAATGTATCACAGTTCCAGTGAATGTAACCCTACTGTACACCCGGAAAGGCTTTGTTACATGTATAATACTTCTCTTGGAACACAAAGGGTTACATAATTCTTTCCTGGCATAATCTTATCCTCTCCAAGTACACATTCTATCAGGAACAAAGACACGTGGAAAAATAATATAAAAAATAGGTAAATATTTTTTATTAAATGATTAATTCCATAAATAATATATTTAATTCATTGAATATAAAAATTAAAACAATTTACAATTTATTCCAGTATAACGTTTGTCTCCAAAAACAAAGCTACATTTTGATAAATAAAAACACATTGAATTTGACTTCTGTTTGCTTAAGAATTGTTGGCTTGTGATAGCTGCCGTAGATCCGCGCTTTTACCAAGCGCAATCCGTTAAGGAAGGAATGTAATGCTCAACTCGTTTTTCTTCTTTTTTTTTTTTTCCCAAGTGTACCATAATTTGGTCGTTCAGTAACATTATGCAGGAACAACTCTCTCGCGGACCAGAAGAATACTTAAGACGATAATTTACTACCAGAATAATAATATAATAATATTAGAAATTGCTCCAAAAAAAGAAGCGACGCATTTTGCTCCAGTACTATGAAGCTGTAAAATAGTTCAGTCTGCTGTATTGAAGACCAGGTGGTAATAATGCACTTTATAAATTCCTTGCGTCCACACAGTGTCCACAGACGGCATTGCAACGTCTCCACAGCAGTAAATTCCCAATTTTCTCAAGTTTGTCCATATGCGGCTGGTTGGATTTAATCTCGGAATTTGTGGATGTCGTTGAATAATCTGTAGTAGGGGTAGGCTTCGTTTGCATGGGGGCAGTTGTAGTTGCACCTACAGGACTGGATCATCATGACGTTCTTGGTGAAGGTTTCCCCATCCTCACACCTGAATCTGATTTTGACAGTCCGCGTCTGTTGGGGGGTGCAGCATCTCCCATCCATACAAGACCCGCAATATTTCGGTCTGTACTTCTTCACGCTGCTGCAGCCGGCGTAGCTGTATCGCACTGGAGCCGGAGATTTTTTGGTTTTTGTACATTTCTTTCCCTTCTGGAAAAAAACAGCAAACAACATATTATCAGCAACGTATCTAATGAGCGTGACGCTTTCCGGTCAGTGTCTGCCAAACAAAATATGACGCAAGCGCAGGAGGATAGCGCCAGGGGTCGTACCTTTAGCTGGGAGTAGTTTGTATGTCCACACGGCCGGACCTCGCAGATCCTGGTCTCCCTCACTAGCCTGCAGTTGCTGTTGTCATTGGTAACCCGTGTAGAGATGCCAGTTCCGCAGGTCTTTGAGCATTGGGACCAGGATGTTGTTTGGACAATGCACTTCTGAGTCTCAACAACGTGAGCTTGCGGATCAGCGCCATATGCTATGGAGAGAGGTAATGCAGAGCTTAGTACATGCCGAGAGAACGGGGACACCTACTAACCATACACCAGGTGCCTACCCACGCTGTTACCCGTCACAGTAAGAGTACCCGGAGCCTACCCCACGCTGTTACCCGTCACAGTAAGAGTACCCGGAGCCTACCCCACGCTGTTACCCGTCACAGTAAGAGTACCCGGAGCCTACCCATGTTGTTACCCCTTAGAGTAAGAATACCCAGAGTCTACCCCACGCTGTTACCCGTCACAGTAAGAGTACCCGGAGCCTACCCCACGCTGTTACCCATCACAGTAAGAGTGCCCAGAGCCTACCCATGTTGTTACCCCTTAGAGTAAGAATACCCAGAGTCTACCCCACACCGTTACCCATCAGAGTACCCGGAGCCTACTCCATGTTATTACCCATCAGAGTAAGAGTACCCGGAGCCTACTCCATGTTATTACCCATCAGAGTAAGAGTACCCGGAGCCTACTCCATGTTATTACCAATCAGAGTAAGAGTACCGGGAGCCTACTCCATGTTATTACCCATCAGAGTAAGAGTACCCGGAGCCTACTCCATGTTATTACCAATCAGAGTAAGAGTACCCGGAGCCTACTCTATGTTATTACCAATCAGAGTAAGAGTACCGGGAACCTACTCCACATTAAAAGCCTTCACAGTAAGAACCTACCCCACGTGATTACATCTCAGAGTAAGAGTACCCGGAACTTACCCCACGTTGTTACCCATCAGAGTAAGAGTACCCAGAGCCTACTCCACACTGTTACCCATCAGAGTACCCAGAACCTACGCAACATTACCACCCCTCAAACTAAGAGTACCCAGAGCCTACTCCACACTGTTACCCCTCAGAGTAAGAGTACCCGGAACCTACCCCACATTGTTACCCATCAGAGTAAGAGTACCCAGAGCCTACTCCACACTGTTACCCCTCTGAGTACCCAGAACCTATGCCACGTTATTACCCCTCAGAGTAAGAGTACCCGAAGCCTACCCCACATTGTTACCCCTCAGAGTAAGAGTACCTGGAGCCTACCCCACATTGTTACCCCTCAGAGTAAGAGTACCCAGAGCCTACCCCACATTGTTACCCCTCAGAGTAAGAGTACCAGTCTGGGAGCATCGAGGGAACCTACCTGGCAGCATTTTGTGTCCTCCTTTCACAATAGGGACAAACTCGTTTTTACTGGTCAGGTCTCCTTCATTAGCATCCAGCCCTAATTCCTTGCTGAAGAAGTCCTCCGTGTCCTCATCGCCTGTGCCTCTGGCTTTGTCGCACACCCATTCCTCGCAGCACTGCCCTGGTACCTTCACCAGCTTTGGATTTGGGCAGCCCAGGTTTGGGAGGGAAAGTTCTTGGGGGCATAAAGGCAGGCACCCCACGGCCCCATCGATGCACGTGCACTGGTGCTTGCAGTTTGGCTGGAAGCTCTCCCCATTCTGGTATATTCTGGAGTTGTACTCGCAGGGTCTGCCTTCAGACTTTGCTGCAGGAAGGAAGAGAGAAGTGACATTGTAATCCCACTGCAATACACAGCCTGCTTCTCCCAGACACTGCAATACACAGCCTGCTTCCCCCAGACACTGCAATACACAGCCTGCTTCTCCCAGACACTGCATTCCAGACTGCTGAAATCATGCACCCCTCTGCCAGTTACCTACCTCTGCAGATGCCCCTGGTGGCCCTGGAGCTGGCCCCGAAGTTGCACTCTAGTCCCTTGGTGTGGTCGCAGGGCTGGCTCTTGCTGCAGTCCTCATTCAGCTGCTTGGCACAGACCTTGCAGCACCCGCAGCTGTCCAGGACTGATCCTACCCCTGGGGCACATCTGGGCACCTCTAAGGGACACTGGCACACGGATGGGCATGATGCCAACGCCTGGAAATAGGAGAGAGGGGGGTTATTATCATGTATTATTGCCCCATCATGCAGCACACTCACAGGGGGCAGCACCAGAGCAGAGCAGGGTAACTACTTACCAAGTCCAGGAGCCCAATGAGGATGGCTGCAGCCAGCAGGGGGGTAATTCCTAAGGCAGGCATAGTTCCGCTATCACTGGTGATGAATATCTCTGTATACTGGTCCCAGTGGCTGTGCTGGTCTGTGTGTACTGGTCCCAGTGGCTGTGCTGGTCTGTGTGTACTGGTCCCAGTGGCTGTGCTGGTCTGTGTGTACTGGTCCCAGTGGCTGTGCTGGTCTGTGTGTACTGGTCCCAGTGGCTGTGCTGGTCTGTGTGTACTGGTCCCAGTGGCTGTGCTGGTCTGTGTGTACTGGTCCCAGTGGCTGTGCTGGTCTCTGGTGTACTGGTCCCAGTGGCTGTGCTGGTCTGTGGTGTACTGGTCCAGTCTCCCTCTGAGCTGCTGCGGGCTCTCCCCGGATTATATAGGAGGCAGCAGCCCGTGACGTCATGAGTTCCACATTCACAAAGCATCCCAGGAATGCGGCTGAGCCCGAACTGCGGCCAAAGCCCTCCCCGTCTAATGGGAGCCTGGCTGGGAGAGGGAGAGAGGGGGGAGAGCAGCCTGAGAGGGCCCATAGGTCTGCATCAGGGTTCCGGTATGAATGGTCGACCATGTTATGGTCGACAGTCATTAGGTCGACCACTGTTGGTCGACATTGACATGGTCGACATGGACACGTGGTCGACACATGAAAGGTCGACATATGAAAAGGTCGACATGAGTTTTTAAATGGTCGACACATGAAAGGTCGACATATGAAAAGGTCGACATGAGTTTTTACGTTTTTTGCGTAAAGTGACTGGGAACCCCAATTAGTGCACAGCGTCCCCTCGCATGGCTCGCTTCGCTCGCCATGCTTCGGGCATGGTGCCTCCGCTCCGCTCGGCACACTTTACCGTTCCAATCGTAGTCAATGTGGATCATAAAGTATGGAAAAGTTCCCCAAAAGAATTTTTTTTTAAAAAAAACTCATGTCGACCTTTTCATATGTCGACCTTTCATGTGTCGACCATGTGTCCATGTCGACCATGTCAATGTCGACCAATAGTGGTCGACCTAATGACTGTCGACCATAACATGGTCGACCATGTGAACGGATACCCTGCATCAGAGGGAGGGGGGCACACAGCATGGCAGCAGCAGGATAAGGGGGGCACCCTGACTGGCATCAGAAGTAGGGGCACCCAGGCTGGCATCAGTAGGAGGTTGGGGTGACCCAGGTCTGCATCAGGGGGAGGGGGCACATACTAGGATGGCATTAGGAAGAAGAGGGGGTGACAGGCTGGCATCAGCTTGGAAAATGGAGGACCCAGTCTGGCATCAGGAGTATGTGGATCCATGCTGCCATCAGCAGGACCCTGTCTGCCATCAGCAGTAGGGGGCATCAGGAGGAGGGGGAGGGCCTAGAATGGCATCAGGAGGAGGAGGGGGAGGGTGTCAGGCTGGCATCAGGAGGAGGGGGGCCAGGCAGGCATCAGGAGGTGGGGGCTTCAGGCTGGCATCATAGGGGGTGGGACCCAGGCAGGCATCAGGAGGAGGGGGGAACCCAGGCTGGCATCAGGAGGAGGGGGGAACCCAGGCTGGCATCAGGAGGAGGGGGGAACCCAGGCTGGCATCAGGAGGAGGGGGGAACCCAGGCAGGCATCAGGAGGAGGGGAGGGGAACACCCAGGCTGGCATCAGGAGGAGGGGGGGAACCCAGGCTGGCATCATAGGGGGTGGGACCCAGGCAGGCATCAGGAGGAGGGGGAAGAACCCAGGCTGGCATTGGGGGGGGGGAACCCAGGCTGGCATCAGGAGGAGGTGGGTACCCAGGCAGGCATCAGGAGGAGGGGGGGGGGGAGAGCACCCAGGCTGGCATCAGGAGGAGGGGGGAGGACCCAGGCTGGCATCAGGGGGGAGACCCAGGCTGGCATCGGGGGGGGGGGGGGGGGGGAACCCAGGCTGGCATCAGGGGGGACGGGCCCCAGGCTGGCATCAGGGGGGACGGGCCCCAGGCTGGCATTAGGGGGGACGGGCCCCAGGCTGGCATCAGGGGGGACGGGCCCCAGGCTGGCATCAGGGGGGACGGGCCCCAGGCTGGCATCAGGGGGGACGGGCCCCAGGCTGGCATCAGGGGGGACGGGCCCCAGGCTGGCTACATACTACACAAAGTATCAGCAGGAGAATCTACTGTATATTTGCAGAACTCTCTTCTTTTTTTTTTAATCGAAATTCTATTTCCCCTCCAGACGTTTCCCTCTCGGTGCAGACTTATTATTCTGTCTGTTTGGCGTGTACAGTTATAATAGTGTTCTCCTTGTATATTTTATGTGCTTTGGGATGGATTCAGTTTGTTTCATGAAGTCTGCAGCGTTTTCTGCGCCTTCTCTTTCTACCAGTAATGAGTCGTCTTCTGACCAGTTAGGAGATGCTGGGAGCCGCACCAGTGGCTAGACATTAGGGTGGAAGTATAGCATAGCCAGGAAGTAGTATACGCTAGGGCTGGCAGCCTGTCAGGTGCATGTACTGTGCTTCCTGCCCCTGACCTGTGCAGCCTGCTGCATCTCACTGTGCTTCCTGCCCCTGACCTGTGCAGCCTGCTGCATCTCACTGAGCTTCCTGCCCCTGACCTGTGCAGCCTGCTGCCCCTGACCTGTGCAGCCTGCTGCATCTCACTGAGCTTCCTGCCCCTGACCTGTGCAGTCTGCTGCATCTCACTGAGCTTCCTGCCCCTGACCTGTGCAGCCTGCTGCATCTCACTGAGCTTCCAGCCCCTGACCTGTGCAGTCTGCTGCATCTCACTGAGCTTCCTGCCCCTGACCTGTGCAGCCTGCTGCATCTCACTGTGCTTCCTGCCCCTGACCTGTGCAGCCTGCTGCATCTCACTGAGCTTCCTGCCCCTGACCTGTGCAGTCTGCTGCATCTCACTGAGCTTCCTGCCCCTGACCTGTACAGTCTGCTGCATCTCACTGGGCTTCCTGCCCCTGACCTATACAGCCTGCTGCATCTCACTGTGCTTCCTGCCCCTGACCTGTGCAGCTTGCTGCATCTCACTGTGCTTCCTGCCCCTGACCTGAACAGCCTGCTGCATCTCACTGTGCTTCCTGCCCCTGACCTGTGCAGCCTGCTGCATCTCACTGTGCTTCCTGCCCCTGATCTATACCGCCGGCTGCATCTCACTGTGCTTCCTGCCCCTGACCTGTGCAGCCTGCTGCATCTCACTGAGCTTCCTGCCCCTGACCTGTGCAGCCTGCTGCATCTCACTGAGCTTCCTGCCCCTGACCTGTGCAGCCTGCTGCCCCTGACCTGTGCAGCCTGCTGCATCTCACTGAGCTTCCTGCCCCTGACCTGTGCAGTCTGCTGCATCTCACTGAGCTTCCTGCCCCTGACCTGTGCAGCCTGCTGCATCTCACTGAGCTTCCTGCCCCTGACCTGTGCAGTCTGCTGCATCTCACTGAGCTTCCTGCCCCTGACCTGTGCAGCCTGCTGCATCTCACTGTGCTTCCTGCCCCTGACCTGTGCAGCCTGCTGCATCTCACTGAGCTTCCTGCCCCTGACCTGTGCAGTCTGCTGCATCTCACTGGGCTTCCTGCCCCTAACCTGTGCAGCCTGCTGCATCTCACTGGGCTTCCTGCCCCTGACCTATACAGCCTGCTGCATCTCACTGTGCTTCCTGCCCCTGACCTGTGCAGCTTGCTGCATCTCACTGTGCTTCCTGCCCCTGACCTGAACAGCCTGCTGCATCTCACTGAGCTTCCTGCCCCTGACCTGTGCAGCCTGCTGCATCTCACTGTGCTTCCTGCCCCTGACCTGTACCGCCTGCTGCCCCTGACCTGTGCAGCCTGCTGCATCTCACTGAGCTTCCTGCCCCTGACCTGTGCAGTCTGCTGCATCTCACTGAGCTTCCTGCCCCTGACCTGTGCAGCCTGCTGCATCTCACTGTGCTTCCTGCCCCTGACCTGTGCAGCCTGCTGCATCTCACTGAGCTTCCTGCCCCTGACCTGTGCAGTCTGCTGCATCTCACTGAGCTTCCTGCCCCTGACCTGTACAGTCTGATGCATCTCACTGGGCTTCCTGCCCCTAACCTGTGCAGCCTGCTGCATCTCACTGGGCTTCCTGCCCCTGACCTATACAGCCTGCTGCATCTCACTGTGCTTCCTGCCCCTGACCTGTGCAGCTTGCTGCATCTCACTGTGCTTCCTGCCCCTGACCTGAACAGCCTGCTGCATCTCACTGTGCTTCCTGCCCCTGACCTGTGCAGCCTGCTGCATCTCACTGTGCTTCCTGCCCCTGATCTATACCGCCGGCTGCATCTCACTGTGCTTCCTGCCCCTGACCTGTGCAGCCTGCTGCATCTCACTGAGCTTCCTGCCCCTGACCTGTGCAGCCTGCTGCATCTCACTGTGCTTCCTGCCCCTGACCTGTGCAGCCTGCTGCATCTCACTGAGCTTCCTGCCCCTGACCTGTGCAGCCTGCTGCCCCTGACCTGTGCAGCCTGCTGCATCTCACTGAGCTTCCTGCCCCTGACCTGTGCAGTCTGCTGCATCTCACTGAGCTTCCTGCCCCTGACCTGTGCAGCCTGCTGCATCTCACTGAGCTTCCTGCCCCTGACCTGTGCAGTCTGCTGCATCTCACTGAGCTTCCTGCCCCTGACCTGTGCAGCCTGCTGCATCTCACTGTGCTTCCTGCCCCTGACCTGTGCAGCCTGCTGCATCTCACTGAGCTTCCTGCCCCTGACGTGTGCAGTCTGCTGCATCTCACTGAGCTTCCTGCCCCTGACCTGTACAGTCTGCTGCATCTCACTGGGCTTCCTGCCCCTAACCTGTGCAGCCTGCTGCATCTCACTGGGCTTCCTGCCCCTGACCTATACAGCCTGCTGCATCTCACTGTGCTTCCTGCCCCTGACCTGTGCAGCTTGCTGCATCTCACTGTGCTTCCTGCCCCTGACCTGAACAGCCTGATGCATCTCACTGAGCTTCCTGCCCCTGACCTGTGCAGCCTGCTGCATCTCACTGTGCTTCCTGCCCCTGACCTGTACCGCCGGCTGCATGTTACTGGGCTTCCTGCCCCTGACCTGTGCAGCCTGCTGCATCTCACTGTGCTTCCTGCCCCTGACCTGTACCGCTGGCTGCATCTTACTGTGCTTCCTGCCCCTGACCTGTGCAGCCTGCTGCATCTTACTGTGCTTCCTGCCCCTGACCTGTACAGCCTGCTGCATCTCACTGTGCTTCCTGCCCCTGACCTGTGCAGCCTGCTGCATTTCACTGAGCTTCCTGCCCCTGACCTGTACAGTCTGCTGCATCTCACTGTGCTTCCTGTCCCTGACCTGTGCAGCCTGCTGCATCTCACTGTGCTTCCTGCCCCTGACCTGTGCAGCCTGCTGCATCTCACTAAGCTTCCTGCCCCTGACCTGTGCAGCCTGCTGCCCCTGACCTGTGCAGCCTGCTGCATCTCACTGAGCTTCCTGCCCCTGACCTGTGCAGTCTGCTGCATCTCACTGAGCTTCCTGCCCCTGACCTGTGCTGCCTGCTGCATCTCACTGAGCTTCCTGCCCCTGACCTGTGCAGTCTGCTGCATCTCACTGAGCTTCCTGCCCCTGACCTGTGCAGCCTGCTGCATCTTACTGTGCTTCCTGCCCCTGACCTGTGCAGCCTGCTGCATCTCACTGAGCTTCCTGCCCCTGACCTGTGCAGTCTACTGCATCTCACTGAGCTTCCTGCCCCTGACCTGTACAGTCTGCTGCATCTCACTGGGCTTCCTGCCCCTAACCTGTGCAGCCTGCTGCATCTCACTGGGCTTCCTGCCCCTGACCTGTGCAGCCTGCTGCATCTCACTGTGCTTCCTGCCCCTGACCTGTGCAGCTTGCTGCATCTCACCTGAACAGCCTGCTGCATCTCACTGTGCTTCCTGCCCCTGACCTGTGCAGCCTGCTGCATCTCACTGTGCTTCCTGCCCCTGATCTATACCGCCGGCTGCATCTCACTGTGCTTCCTGCCCCTGACCTGTGCAGCCTGCTGCATCTCACTGAGCTTCCTGCCCCTGACCTGTGCAGCCTGCTGCATCTCACTGTGCTTCCTGCCCCTGACCTGTGCAGCTTGCTGCATCTCACTGTGCTTCCTGCCCCTGACCTGAACAGCCTGCTGCATCTCACTGAGCTTCCTGCCCCTGACCTGTGCAGCCTGCTGCATCTCACTGTGCTTCCTGCCCCTGACCTGTACCGCCGGCTGCATGTTACTGGGCTTCCTGCCCCTGACCTGTGCAGCCTGCTGCATCTCACTGTGCTTCCTGCCCCTGACCTGTACCGCTGGCTGCATCTTACTGTGCTTCCTGCCCCTGACCTGTGCAGCCTGCTGCATCTTACTGTGCTTCCTGCCCCTGACCTGTACAGCCTGCTGCATCTCACTGTGCTTCCTGCCCCTGACCTGTGCAGCCTGCTGCATTTCACTGAGCTTCCTGCCCCTGACCTGTACAGTCTGCTGCATCTCACTGTGCTTCCTGTCCCTGACCTGTGCAGCCTGCTGCATCTCACTGTGCTTCCTGCCCCTGACCTGTGCAGCCTGCTGCATCTCACTGAGCTTCCTGCCCCTGACCTGTGCAGCCTGCTGCCCCTGACCTGTGCAGCCTGCTGCATCTCACTGAGCTTCCTGCCCCTCACCTGTGCAGTCTGCTGCATCTCACTGAGCTTCCTGCCCCTGACCTGTGCAGCCTGCTGCATCTCACTGAGCTTCCTGCCCCTGACCTGTGCAGTCTGCTGCATCTCACTGAGCTTCCTGCCCCTGACCTGTGCAGTCTGCTGCATCTCACTGAGCTTCCTGCCCCTGACCTGTACAGTCTGCTGCATCTCACTGGGCTTCCTGCCCCTAACCTGTGCAGCCTGCTGCATCTCACTGGGCTTCCTGCCCCTGACCTATACAGCCTGCTGCATCTCACTGTGCTTCCTGCCCCTGACCTGTGCAGCTTGCTGCATCTCACTGTGCTTCCTGCCCCTGATCTATACCGCCGGCTGCATCTCACTGTGCTTCCTGCCCCTGACCTGTGCAGCCTGCTGCATCTCACTGAGCTTCCTGCCCCTGACCTGTGCAGCCTGCTGCATCTCACTGTGCTTCCTGCCCCTGACCTGTGCAGCCTGCTGCATCTCACTGAGCTTCCTGCCCCTGGCCTGTGCAGCCTGCTGCCCCTGACCTGTGCAGCCTGCTGCATCTCACTGAGCTTCCTGCCCCTGAACTGTGCAGTCTGCTGCATCTCACTGAGCTTCCTGCCCCTGACCTGTGCAGCCTGCTGCATCTCACTGAGCTTCCTGCCCCTGACCTGTGCAGTCTGCTGCATCTCACTGAGCTTCCTGCCCCTGACCTGTGCAGCCTGCTGCATCTCACTGTGCTTCCTGCCCCTGACCTGTGCAGCCTGCTGCATCTCACTGAGCTTCCTGCCCCTGACCTGTGCAGCCTGCTGCCCCTGACCTGTGCAGCCTGCTGCATCTCACTGAGCTTCCTGCCCCTGACCTGTGCAGCCTGCTGCATCTCACTGTGCTTCCTGCCCCTGACCTGTGCAGCCTGCTGCATCTCACTGGGCTTCCTGCCCCTGACCTATATAGCCTGCTGCATCTCACTGTGCTTCCTGCCCCTGACCTGTGCAGCTTGCTGCATCTCACCTGAACAGCCTGCTGCATCTCACTGTGCTTCCTGCCCCTGACCTGTGCAGCCTGCTGCATCTCACTGTGCTTCCTGCCCCTGATCTATACCGCTGGCTGCATCTCACTGTGCTTCCTGCCCCTGACCTGTGCAGCCTGCTGCATCTCACTGAGCTTCCTGCCCCTGACCTGTGCAGCCTGCTGCATCTCACTGTGCTTCCTGCCCCTGACCTGTGCAGCTTGCTGCATCTCACTGTGCTTCCTGCCCCTGACCTGAACAGCCTGCTGCATCTCACTGAGCTTCCTGCCCCTGACCTGTGCAGCCTGCTGCATCTCACTGTGCTTCCTGCCCCTGACCTGTACCGCCGGCTGCATGTTACTGGGCTTCCTGCCCCTGACCTGTGCAGCCTGCTGCATCTCACTGTGCTTCCTGCCCCTGACCTGTACCGCTGGCTGCATCTTACTGTGCTTCCTGCCCCTGACCTGTGCAGCCTGCTGCATCTTACTGTGCTTCCTGCCCCTGACCTGTACAGCCTGCTGCAACTCACTGTGCTTCCTGCCCCTGACCTGTGCAGCCTGCTGCATTTCACTGAGCTTCCTGCCCCTGACCTGTACAGTCTGCTGCATCTCACTGTGCTTCCTGTCCCTGACCTGTGCAGCCTGCTGCATCTCACTGTGCTTCCTGCCCCTGACCTGTGCAGCCTGCTGCATCTCACTGAGCTTCCTGCCCCTGACCTGTGCAGCCTGCTGCCCCTGACCTGTGCAGCCTGCTGCATCTCACTGAGCTTCCTGCCCCTCACCTGTGCAGTCTGCTGCATCTCACTGAGCTTCCTGCCCCTGACCTGTGCAGCCTGCTGCATCTCACTGAGCTTCCTGCCCCTGACCTGTGCAGTCTGCTGCATCTCACTGAGCTTCCTGCCCCTGACCTGTGCAGCCTGCTGCATCTCACTGTGCTTCCTGCCCCTGACCTGTGCAGCCTGCTGCATCTCACTGAGCTTCCTGCCCCTGACCTGTGCAGTCTGCTGCATCTCACTGAGCTTCCTGCCCCTGACCTGTACAGTCTGCTGCATCTCACTGGGCTTCCTGCCCCTAACCTGTGCAGCCTGCTGCATCTCACTGGGCTTCCTGCCCCTGACCTATACAGCCTGCTGCATCTCACTGTGCTTCCTGCCCCTGACCTGTGCAGCCTGCTGCATCTCACTGAGCTTCCTGCCCCTGACCTGTGCAGCCTGCTGCATCTCACTGTGCTTCCTGCCCCTGACCTGTGCAGCCTGCTGCATCTCACTGAGCTTCCTGCCCCTGACCTGTGCAGCCTGCTGCCCCTGACCTGTGCAGCCTGCTGCATCTCACTGAGCTTCCTGCCCCTGAACTGTGCAGTCTGCTGCATCTCACTGAGCTTCCTGCCCCTGACCTGTGCAGCCTGCTGCATCTCACTGAGCTTCCTGCCCCTGACCTGTGCAGTCTGCTGCATCTCACTGAGCTTCCTGCCCCTGACCTGTGCAGCCTGCTGCATCTCACTGTGCTTCCTGCCCCTGACCTGTGCAGCCTGCTGCATCTCACTGAGCTTCCTGCCCCTGACCTGTGCAGTCTGCTGCATCTCACTGAGCTTCCTGCCCCTGACCTGTACAGTCTGCTGCATCTCACTGGGCTTCCTGCCCCTAACCTGTGCAGCCTGCTTCATCCCACTGGGCTTCCTGCCCCTGACCTATACAGCCTGCTGCATCTCACTGTGCTTCCTGCCCCTGACCTGTGCAGCTTGCTGCATCTCACTGTGCTTCCTGCCCCTGACCTGAACAGCCTGCTGCATCTCACTGAGCTTCCTGCCCCTGACCTGTGCAGCCTGCTGCATCTCACTGTGCTTCCTGCCCCTGACCTGTACCGCCGGCTGCATGTTACTGGGCTTCCTGCCCCTGACCTGTGCAGCCTGCTGCATCTCACTGTGCTTCCTGCCCCTGACCTGTACCGCTGGCTGCATCTTACTGTGCTTCCTGCCCCTGACCTGTGCAGCCTGCTGCATCTTACTGTGCTTCCTGCCCCTGACCTGTACAGCCTGCTGCATCTCACTGTGCTTCCTGCCCCTGACCTGTGCAGCCTGCTGCATTTCACTGAGCTTCCTGCCCCTGACCTGTACAGTCTGCTGCATCTCACTGTGCTTCCTGTCCCTGACCTGTGCAGCCTGCTGCATCTCACTGTGCTTCCTGCCCCTGACCTGTGCAGCCTGCTGCATCTCACTGTGCTTCCTGCCCCTGACCTGTACCGCCTGCTGCATCTCACTGTGCTTCCTGCCCCTGACCTGTGCAGCCTGCTGCATCTCACTGTGCTTCCTGCCCCTGACCTGTGCAGCCTGCTGCATCCCACTGTGCTTCCTGCCCCTGACCTGTGCAGCCTGCTGCATCTCACTGAGCTTCCTGTCCCTGACTTATACAGCCTGCTGCATCTCACTGTGCTTCCTGCCCCTGACCTGTGCAGCCTGCTGCATCTCACTGTGCTTCCTGCCCCTGACCTGTGCAGCCTGCTGCATCTCACTGAGCTTCCTGTCCCTGACTTATACAGCCTTCTGCATCTCACTGTGCTTCCTGCCCCTGACCTGTACAGCCTGCTGCATCTCACTGAGCTTCCTGCCCCTGACCTGTGCAGCCTGCTGCATCTCACTGAGCTTCCTGCCCCTGACCTGTGCAGCCGGCTGCATCTCACTGTGCTTCCTGCCCCTGACCTGTGCAGCCTGCTGCATCTCACTGAGCTTCCTGCCCCTGACCTGTGCAGCCTGCTGCATCTCACTGAGCTTCCTGCCCCTGACCTGTACAGTCTGCTGCATCTCACTGTGTTTCCTGCCCCTGACCTGTGCAGCCTGCTGCATCTCACTGTCCTTCCTGCCCCTGACCTGTACAGCCTGCTGCATCTCACTGTGCTTCCTGCCCCTGACCTGTACAGCCTGCTGCATCTCACTGTGCTTCCTGCCCCTGACCTGTGCAGCCTGCTGCATCCCACTGTGCTTCCTGCCCCTGACCTGTGCAGCCTGCTGCATCTCACTGGGCTTCCTGTCCCTGACCTGTGCAGCCTGCTACATCTCACTGTGCTTCCTGCCCCTGACCTGTACAGCCTGCTGCATCTCACTGTGCTTCCTGCCCCTGACCTGTGCAGCCTGCTGCATCCCACTGTGCTTCCTGCCCCTGACCTGTGCAGCCTGCTGCATCTCACTGTGCTTCCTGCCCCTGACCTGTGCAGCCGGCTGCATCTCACTGGGCTTCCTGCCCCTGACCTGTACAGCCTGCTGCATCTCACTGTGCTTCCTGCCCCTGACCTGTGCAGCCTGCTGCATCCCGCTGTGCTTCCTGCCCCTGACCTGTGCAGCCTGCTGCATCTCACTGGGCTTCCTGCCCCTGACCTGTGCAGCCGGCTGCATCTCACTGGGCTTCCTGCCCCTGACCTGTGCAGCCGGCTGCATCTCACTGGGCTTCCTGCCCCTGACCTGTGCAGCCTGCTGCATCTCACTGTGCTTCCTGCCCCTGACCTGTACAGCCTGCTGCATCTCACTGTGCTTCCTGCCCCTGACCTGTACAGCCTGCTGCATCTCACTGTGCTTCCTGCCCCTGACCTGTACAGCCTGTTGCATCTCACTGTGCTTCCTGCCCCTGACCTGTACAGCCTGCTGCATCTCACTGGGCTTCCTGCCCCTGACCTGTACAGTCTGCTGCATCTCATTGTGCTTACTGCCCCTGACCTGTGCAGCCTGCTGCATCTCACTGTGCTTCCTGTCCCTGACCTGTGCAGCCGGCTGCATCTCACTGGGCTTCCTGCCCCTGACCTGTACAGTCTGCTGCATCTCACTGGGCTTCCTGCCCCTGACCTGTACAGCCTGCTGCATCTCACTGTGCTTCCTGCCCCTGACCTGTACAGCCTGCTGCATCTCACTGTGCTTCCTGCCCCTGACCTGTGCAGCCTGCTGCATCTCACTGAGCTTCCCTGCTCTTCCTTGTGCTCCTTTGCGCTTCCCTGCACTCCCTTACACTTCAGTGCTCTCCCTTTGCACTTCCCTGCACTGCCTTGAACTTCCCTGCGTTCTCTTGCGCTTCCCTGCGCTCCTTTGCGCTTTCCTGCCCTCCCCTGCTCTTCCTTACCCTTCCCTGCATTCTCTTGCGCTTCCCTGCTCTATCTTATGCTTCCCTGCACTATCTTATGCTTCCCTGCACTATCTTGTGTTTCCCTGCACTATCTCCGATATCTCCTGTGCGCAGCCTTTGGCGCCTTAATGATGATTTTGGCATAATAATAGGTCCCCAGGCCCTTTATCTATTAGGGAATATCCTTTTTCAACAATTTGCAGGTAGCTGATTGTCTCATTTGCATAGTTAGCGAGGAAGAAGAAGGATACAGATCACATTACATACACCTATGGCGGATCCTGCTGTAGTGTAAGAAATACAGATTCATGGCGATGCGTCTGATTGAAGTATTGCTGGGGTATGGCGATACATTGTTGCCCCAATGTTTTGTACTGCAGATATTTCTACTGAGTGACAGTGGTGGCAGAATGTGCGCTGTCTCGTGGGTCTGTCTGCCGTCTCCGCGTCCTATCACCTTACAGCCGTGAGTATAGCGTCTCATCTCCCCAGACGGCTGTGTACAGAATATTCCCTGTTTTCCTGCGAGGCACAATGGCTTTCCAGTCTGCGAGAGGCAGGGGCGTGCTGCGGCCGGCCTGCAGACTGGATGTGCTAAGTGTTTGCAGATGTGGAATCACATCCAGACGTAACAATATTTCCATATTTGGAAGAGCTGCCGTCCTGCGTTTTTCACATTTTTCTGCCCCTGTTATCCAACCGCAAAACATTCCTGACAGTTTTAGTTGCTGTTAAATATAGACTCGCCTTGTGTCCCGGGCGCAGGAAATCAGCCGGAATTCCTCATTATTCACGCAATGTGTCTATCATGATAGGCTTGCAAATAGACTTCACCGTTCCACCGGCCTTACGGGCTGCTCAGACGTGAGAACGGCGAAAGCCTACAGTCTCCTTCCCCACAGCGTGAAATCAGTCACATTCCAGGGATACCTGCAAACATCACATCACTGGCAATTCGGGTTTCATCAGCGATTCCGCCAAGTGCCCGGCTACATATTAACCAAAACCTCCACCCAGGCAGCACACACCGCCTTACTAACCTGTGTGATGGAATGGATGCCACCTGTCTGACAGCCAGGGTGCGGGCAGTGCCTCGTCTCGTGGACAAATGGGTAAGTCACCCTCCCTTGCTCATGGAGCGGACAGTCTCCTACCCACTATACCGGCAATCTCTTCCTTCACACCTGGTGCAGGTAGACTTGCCCCCCCCCCCTGAACTGTGCTGGAACCCTTTTATCCTGGCTTATTGTCCTGTTGTCCATTATACTGTAACCCTCTTACTGACAGGTAAAACCGCTGAGAATCGCTCCAAGCAACATCTGGGCTTCTGGGATGGAAAGAAAACTTGACCTTTGTTACTGTGCGACGTAATATCAGACATCTAGGCGTGAAAGAACGTGGGAGACGCTAGGTGCCTCGGGGTAACCCACAGTGCCGAAGGTAAGTGCCCATATGTGTGCCGGGGACGTTCCCAGCTACAGTCTATAGTCTGGGGACACACTAAGTATGTGTGTGGGCTACACGGATGCACATTGTATCGCACACTTGTGTGTTGTGCACTGAGGTCATCAGCTGAGAATAGTTTGACAGGGGAATCCTGTAGCCCCCCTCTATCCCCCCCCCCCTCCTTTCCCTGTTGTCCCACAGGGGGGTTCCCTCGTCAGCTACACAAATATTTAACCTCATATCCGCTCTCCGGAAACTGTCCGCACTCTCTCCCTCCAGGGCTGCGCTTGTAGACGTGCTGTAAGGAATATACATATGTCACATGTGCGTGTACATATTATACATGGTAGGTTCTGTGCAGGTAGATGTGTATTCATTGTTACTCTATATTTATAGCATTGGCGCATTAATGTCAGTCGCCATGGTGGTCATGCGTTGTGTTTCACGTGGATCGTTACAGGGAGAGATAACTGTACAAGTTTCGCCTGATCAATGCCCCATACTGTATTGTGTGTATTACAGCAGTTATTGGTACAGATCAATATATTGTCTTCTCTTTACTATCAACGAGAGATGAACAAAGTGTCATTATAATTCATTAGATGTAGAGAGTATCGATGTATCATCTCTTATCCTCAGTGACAGACAGACATAAGGAACTTATAGTGTGATTATCTATAGATACAGGCGGAGATCAGTGACGTATATTATTATCTATAGATACAGGAGGAGATCAGTGACGTATATGGTGATTATTATCTATAGATACAGGAGGAGATCAGTGACGTATATGGTGATTATTATCTATAGATACAGGAGGAGATCAGTGACGTATATGGTGATTATTATCTATAGATACAGGAGGAGATCAGTGACGTATATGGTGATTATTATCTATAGATACAGGCGGAGATCAGTGACGTATATGGTGATTATTATCTATAGATACAGGAGGAGATCAGTGACGTATATGGTGATTATTATCTATAGATACAGGAGGAGATCAGTGACGTATATGGTGATTATTATCTATAGATACAGGAGATCAGTGACGTATATGGTGATTATTATCTATAGATACAGGCAGAGATCAGTGACGTATATGGTGATTATTATCTATAGATACAGGCGGAGATCAGTGACGTATATGGTGATTATTATCTATAGATACAGGAGGAGATCAGTGACGTATATGGTGATTATTATCTATAGATACAGGCAGAGATCAGTGACGTATATGGTGATTATTATCTATAGATACAGGAGGAGATCAGTGACGTATATGGTGATTATTATCTATAGATACAGGCAGAGATCAGTGACGTATATGGTGATTATTATCTATAGATACAGGAGGAGATCAGTGACGTATATGGTGATTATTATCTATAGATACAGGAGGAGATCAGTGACGTATATGGTGATTATTATCTATAGATACAGGAGGAGATCAGTGACGTATATGGTGATTATTATCTATAGATACAGGAGGAGATCAGTGACGTATATGGTGATTATTATCTATAGATACAGGCAGAGATCAGTGACGTATATGGTGATTATTATCTATAGATACAGGCAGAGATCAGTGACGTATATGGTGATTATTATCTATAGTTACAGGAGGAGATCAGTGACGTATATGGTGATTATTATCTATAGATACAGGAGGAGGTCAGTGACGTATATGGTGATTATTATCTATAGATACAGGAGGAGATCAGTGACGTATATGGTGATTATTATCTATAGATACAGGCAGAGATCAGTGACGTATATGGTGATTATTATCTATAGATACAGGAGGAGATCAGTGACGTATATGGTGATTATTATCTATAGATACAGGCAGAGATCAGTGACGTATATGGTGATTATTATCTATAGATACAGGCAGAGATCAGTGACGTATATGGTGATTATTATCTATAGATACAGGCAGAGATCAGTGACGTATATGGTGATTATTATCTATAGATACAGGAGGAGATCAGTGACGTATATGGTGATTATTATCTATAGATACAGGAGGAGATCAGTGACGTATATGGTGATTATTATCTATAGATACAGGCAGAGATCAGTGACGTATATGGTGATTATTATCTATAGATACAGGCAGAGATCAGTGACGTATATGGTGATTATTATCTATAGATACAGGAGGAGATCAGTGACGTATATGGTGATTATTATCTATAGATACAGGAGGAGATCAGTGACGTCTATGGTGATTATTATCTATAGATACAGGAGGAGATCAGTGACGTATATGGTGATTATTATCTATAGATACAGGAGGAGATCAGTGACGTATATGGTGATTATTATCTATAGATACAGGAGGAGATCAGTGACGTATATGGTGATTATTATCTATAGATACAGGAGGAGATCAGTGACGTATATGGTGATTATTATCTATAGATACAGGAGGAGATCAGTGACGTATATGGTGATTATTATCTATAGATACAGGCAGAGATCAGTGACGTATATGGTGATTATTATCTATAGATACAGGCAGAGATCAGTGACGTATATGGTGATTATTATCTATAGATACAGGAGGAGATCAGTGACGTATATGGTGATTATTATCTATAGATACAGGAGGAGATCAGTGACGTATATGGTGATTATTATCTATAGATACAGGAGGAGATCAGTGACGTATATGGTGATTATTATCTATAGATACAGGCAGAGATCAGTGACGTATATGGTGATTATTATCTATAGATACAGGAGGAGATCAGTGACGTATATGGTGATTATTATCTATAGATACAGGCAGAGATCAGTGACGTATATGGTGATTATTATCTATAGATACAGGAGGAGATCAGTGACGTATATGGTGATTATTATCTATAGATACAGGCAGAGATCAGTGACGTATATGGTGATTATTATCTATAGATACAGGAGGAGATCAGTGACGTATATGGTGATTATTATCTATAGATACAGGCAGAGATCAGTGACGTATATGGTGATTATTATCTATAGATACAGGAGGAGATCAGTGACGTATATGGTGATTATTATCTATAGATACAGGCGGAGATCAGTGACGTATATGGTGATTATTATCTATAGATACAGGAGGAGATCAGTGACGTATATGGTGATTATTATCTATAGATACATGAGGAGATCAGTGACGTATATGGTGATTATTATCTATAGATACAGGCAGAGATCAGTGACGTATATGGTGATTATTATCTATAGATACAGGAGGAGATCAGTGACGTATATTATTATCTATAGATACAGGAGGAGATCAGTGACGTATATGGTGATTATTATCTATAGTTACAGGCAGAGATCAGTGACGTATATGGTGATTATTATCTATAGATACAGGAGGAGATCAGTGACGTATATGGTGATTATTATCTATAGATACAGGAGGAGATCAGTGACGTATATGGTGATTATTATCTATAGATACAGGCAGAGATCAGTGACGTATATGGTGATTATTATCTATAGATACAGGAGGAGATCAGTGACGTATATGGTGATTATTATCTATAGATACAGGAGGAGATCAGTGACATATATGGTGATTATTATCTATAGATACAGGCAGAGATCAGTGACGTATATGGTGATTATTATCTATAGATACAGGCGGAGATCAGTGACGTATATGGTGATTATTATCTATAGATACAGGCAGAGATCAGTGACGTATATGGTGATTATTATCTATAGATACAGGAGGAGATCAGTGACGTATATGGTGATTATTATCTATAGATACAGGCAGAGATCAGTGACGTATATGGTGATTATTATCTATAGATACAGGAGGAGATCAGTGACGTATATGGTGATTATTATCTATAGATACAGGAGGAGATCAGTGACGTATATGGTGATTATTATCTATAGATACAGGCAGAGATCAGTGACGTATATGGTGATTATTATCTATAGATACAGGCGGAGATCAGTGACGTATATGGTGATTATTATCTATAGATACAGGCAGAGATCAGTGACGTATATGGTGATTATTATCTATAGATACAGGAGGAGATCAGTGACGTATATTATTATCTATAGATACAGGAGGAGATCAGTGACGTATATGGTGATTATTATCTATAGTTACAGGCAGAGATCAGTGACGTATATGGTGATTATTATCTATAGATACAGGAGGAGATCAGTGACGTATATGGTGATTATTATCTATAGATACAGGAGGAGATCAGTGACGTATATGGTGATTATTATCTATAGATACAGGAGGAGATCAGTGACGTATATGGTGATTATTATCTATAGATACAGGAGGAGATCAGTGACGTATATGGTGATTATTATCTATAGATACAGGCAGAGATCAGTGACGTATATGGTGATTATTATCTATAGTTACAGGAGGAGATCAGTGACGTATATGGTGATTATTATCTATAGATACAGGAGGAGGTCAGTGACGTATATGGTGATTATTATCTATAGATACAGGAGGAGATCAGTGACGTATATGGTGATTATTATCTATAGATACAGGCAGAGATCAGTGACGTATATGGTGATTATTATCTATAGATACAGGAGGAGATCAGTGACGTATATGGTGATTATTATCTATAGATACAGGCAGAGATCAGTGACGTATATGGTGATTATTATCTATAGATACAGGCAGAGATCAGTGACGTATATGGTGATTATTATCTATAGATACAGGCAGAGATCAGTGACGTATATGGTGATTATTATCTATAGATACAGGAGGAGATCAGTGACGTATATGGTGATTATTATCTATAGATACAGGAGGAGATCAGTGACGTATATGGTGATTATTATCTATAGATACAGGCAGAGATCAGTGACGTATATGGTGATTATTATCTATAGATACAGGCAGAGATCAGTGACGTATATGGTGATTATTATCTATAGATACAGGAGGAGATCAGTGACATATATGGTGATTATTATCTATAGATACAGGCAGAGATCAGTGACGTATATGGTGATTATTATCTATAGATACAGGCGGAGATCAGTGACGTATATGGTGATTATTATCTATAGATACAGGCAGAGATCAGTGACGTATATGGTGATTATTATCTATAGATACAGGAGGAGATCAGTGACGTATATGGTGATTATTATCTATAGATACAGGCAGAGATCAGTGACGTATATGGTGATTATTATCTATAGATACAGGAGGAGATCAGTGACGTATATGGTGATTATTATCTATAGATACAGGAGGAGATCAGTGACGTATATGGTGATTATTATCTATAGATACAGGCAGAGATCAGTGACGTATATGGTGATTATTATCTATAGATACAGGAGGAGATCAGTGACGTATATGGTGATTATTATCTATAGATACAGGAGAGAGTCAGTGACGTATATGGTGATTATTATCTATAGATACAGGAGAGATCAGTGACGTATATGGTGATTATTATCTATAGATACAGGAGGAGATCAGTGACGTATATGGTGATTATTATCTATAGATACAGGAGGAGATCAGTGACGTATATGGTGATTATTATCTATAGATACAGGAAGGAGATCAGTGACGTATATGGTGATTATTATCTATAGATACAGGAGGAGATCAGTGACGTATATGGTGATTATTATCTATAGATACAGGCAGGAGATCAGTGACGTATATGGTGATTATTATCTATAGATACAGGCAGAGATCAGTGACGTATATGGTGATTATTATCTATAGATACAGGAGGAGATCAGTGACGTATATGGTGATTATTATCTATAGATACAGGAGGAGATTCAGTGACGTATATGGTGATTATTATCTATAGATACAGGAGGAGATCAGTGACGTATATGGTGATTATTATCTATAGATACAGGCAGAGATCAGTGACGTATATGGTGATTATTATCTATAGATACAGGCAGGAGATCAGTGACGTATATGGTGATTATTATCTATAGATACAGGAGGAGATCAGTGACGTATATGGTGATTATTATCTATAGATACAGGAGGAGATCAGTGACGTATATGGTGATTATTATCTATAGATACAGGAGGAGATCAGTGACGTATATGGTGATTATTATCTATAGATACAGGAGGAGATCAGTGACGTATATGGTGATTATTATCTATAGATACAGGAAGGAGATCAGTGACGTATATGGTGATTATTATCTATAGATACAGGAGGAGATCAGTGACGTATATGGTGATTATTATCTATAGATACAGGCAGAGATCAGTGACGTATATGGTGATTATTATCTATAGATACAGGCAGAGATCAGTGACGTATATGGTGATTATTATCTATAGATACAGGAGGAGATCAGTGACGTATATGGTGATTATTATCTATAGATACAGGAGGAGATCAGTGACGTATATGGTGATTATTATCTATAGATACAGGAGGAGATCAGTGACGTATATGGTGATTATTATCTATAGATACAGGCAGAGATCAGTGACGTATATGGTGATTATTATCTATAGATACAGGAGGAGATCAGTGACGTATATGGTGATTATTATCTATAGATACAGGCAGAGATCAGTGACGTATATGGTGATTATTATCTATAGATACAGGAGAGATCAGTGACGTATATGGTGATTATTATCTATAGATACAGGCAGAGATCAGTGACGTATATGGTGATTATTATCTATAGATACAGGAGGAGATCAGTGACG